>NC_085137.1:128642868-128984535 GCF_035046485.1 Aedes albopictus
CTGATAGAAAGCTAGCACATCTCATCATGATGCATGGTACAATAGTAGATATATTTTATCAAATCAACCGTTTCCGCGCCGCACCATCTGCACAATGTCACCGCCAAGGTCAACGCATTTTCCCCCTTTGCCCTCGCACGACCAAGGAAATATAACACGAATAGACATGCTTTACCTTCCCATTTAGCAATAAATTAAGAAAACGCACCAAACCCGCGAAATAATATTGTCATAACAATCACGCGAATGCAATCTTTCATTCACACTGAATCTAAAATTTGATTCGTGTGTGAACGTTCGCGTAAAGATTCATTGAATCACGGCCCAACCGAAGAACCACGATCGGCATGATTCAATTGCTTCGGTGCCATTCTCTTTATGCAATCTTTCTTTCTGCAGTTTATTTGTATTGAGACTCGGCGGAGTTCATTGGAACAGTTTGATCCAATCGTGAGCGAACGATACAAAGCAATCAAAACAAAGAGCGCAGTTGGCAAAATGAATGTGAATGAATGAATTTTCCCGTGCCTGGTGGTCACGACAGCACAGGTTTTGGTTGCACAGAAGTCACTTCGACTTACTCATAACAAAGAAGCTCATACCTGAGCCCTTGAAGCCCTTCTGAAACCGCCCAAAACACCCTGGAACGTTTTGAAACGCTTCTGAAATCCCCCTGAAGCCCACCTGAGAGCCTGTAAAGTCCTTCAAAATCTCTTCTGAAGTTTGCCTCTGAAATACCCTTGAAACTCTCCTGTAAGCCTATGTAGCCTCTTAGCGCCCTCTGGAATCTGCCGAAGTATAAAACCACTCTGAGATCTGAGGACCCCAGAAACCCTTATGCAACTGCTTGTAACGTTATGGAAAGCCTCGAAACGCCTCTGAAACCCCCGGTTGTAGAGCAACCTTCGTGAGGCTGAACAGAGAGTGGGAAACCCCTCTGAAACCCTGCATGAAATCTCCCCTCCCTATAAACCTCCCAACCCTCCTTCAACTTCTTTGCAGCATTGAAATCCATTTGGGTAAAAATATATTTTGGCAGTCTCGACCAGGGTCCTGCTACGTCGAAACAAAAACTTGACGCCGAAAGGAAGCTCCCATTAGCATCGTAAGGTCGCCGATGACGGGAACACTCACAACAACATTCAAGCACATCACTATACATATCCGTCTTCAATGTTCTCCATTTCACAGGTTAGGCCCATCCGACAAAGTGGTGTTTGTGATATGATAATTTTGAAGTAGTAGTCGTGCCATACCAACTTCGGCAAGCCGAAATCGTCCGAAGTTGCCGAAGGTGACGTCACGTTCCAGAAGCTGCGAACAAAACTTCTGGCGAACATGACGTCGTGATCAGCTGATCGGTTTGTTTACATATTTTTGGCGACAAATACAGGCAAACATATACGCTCAACCGGACCTGTGGATAATCGATCCGTCTTTCTTCGACGCAACGTCGGCTGTAACACTTATTAATCAAGTTATGCCAGAGGAATTCATTCGATGTTCAACGGGCGTGCGTGAGTGAATGTGTGAGTGCAAAACAAAGTGGCATCAGCGACAACGCAATACAGTCGCTTCACCGATGACGATGAAAGTCAGACTGGGCGTCAAAGACAGCGCGTTGTTCATATTGACGATTAAAAACATTACTAACAAACTTCACCTGCAAATTTCAATTGAAATTGAAACTGTAGAGCCATGGAATCATTACCTTAATAAAGGTTTCAGGATGTTGGTCTGAAACTCATTCTTGAACTGCATCAGGATGATCCTTGGTATGTTCTCTTGATTTTTGCTTTCGAAGTTACAACAAGAACTACTCCAGATATTCAGATCCATTGTCTGTCATTTTTTCACAAAGCTGAAAAAAATTATAGAACTCAGGGAATATGAATTATTTTATCTGATGAGTGGACATTAGAGTGGGCCAACGTTGGAGAAACTTTAAATTTGACCGCATCAACCCGGAATAAAGCTTTTTTGATTCCTTTTTGCGTCCAAAACAACTGTGCAAAATTTGGGAGCAATTCGTTGCGTCCCCGTATTCCGCATTGTGATTGAAATTTGTATGGAAGTTAGTATGGGAAAACGTACTTTTTGCATTTTACCCATAAGCTGAATTCTTTGTTTAATACCGTTTAACCAATGACGTTAAAGTATAGCCTAGGATATGCCAAAAAACTTTGCCGAAGACCGCAAAGTGATCCTACGCTTGTGAAAAAGTTATTCGCTTGGTAACTTAGGCCAAAAACTGAGATTTAATTATTGATGTTATTCCTTTACATGTTAAATGATAAGCACCACCGGGCAATCTGTGCGTTATAACTTTTTTCACAAGTGTCGGATCACTTTGCTGTCTTCGGCGAAGTTTTTCGGCATATCCTAAGCTATACTTCAATGTCATTAGTTAGATCGTTTTAGACTAAAAAATACAATTTAGGAGAAAAATGCAAAAAAGCACGTTTTCCAATACTAAATTCCATACAAATTTCAATCGCAATGCGGAATACGGGGACGCAACCAATCGCTCCCAAATTTTGCACAGTTGTTTTGGACGCTAAAAGGAATCGAAAAAGCTTTGTTCCAAAAAAAAAAATCGACTTTGTTGACCCAGTCTAGTGGACATCGTGTCATAGTTCTTATGTAAGTACACAGTTTACGTTTCCACAACGTAATGGCAAAAAGAATTATTCGTCGCTGTAATTTGGTATCCCCGATGAAGATGCAAATTGGGATCGAAGCGTTAAGACCAAGAAAATAAAATCGAAGGCCAACTTATCAAGACTGCAAGCTGCACTTTGCAGACTGCAAAAAAACACTTGAAGAAACATCAAGTGGAATCCCACGAAAAGTTCTGAAGGACAAGAAACGGTAAAAATATTTCCAAAACTAATGGGCGGACGTTCTGTTCATAATCCCTGGAAAAATAAATAATTGAATCACCGGACAAGCGTGTTAAAGAAATTTTATAAAACTCCAAGAATAGATGGAATAATATTAATTTTCTTCTCAACTTCGACAAAACGACTTCCTTATTGTTCCTGGGCATAGAACAAACTACGGCCACAACAATCCTTTGAGTTCCTGCATACGAGTGTTCAATGAAGTTAGCAACATGTTCGATTTTGGCATGACGAAGGAGAACTTTAGGAATAGGTTAAAAAATTAGATTAAGAACCAGTCTGTACGATTTTATCGAAGACATAGTAATAATAAATAAATAAAAACACCTTCATAAGCTTAGGGAGGACAATACATTGTACAGCAAAATTCAACGGACCACAAGAATTTTTAAAATCTTGTTTAAGCGCAGTCTAGGAGGATCCAAAACGTGTCTACGTATTTTAGGGACAGCGCCTGAGGATTCGGTGTCGATTCGGTGTCCGGCCATTTGGCCGAACGCCGTTTAGCCGAATGCCGTTTGGCCAAACGCCATTTGGCCGAATTATGTTCAAAAGGATTCAGAGGAAGTTTTTGGTATTCCAACTACTAATATGATCATCAGAAATATTTTCTTCTTTTAATCATAGGCTATTCTTTCTAGTTTTGACATTCAGGGATGAGTTGGCGTTGAACCTGTCAATATTTTATCCTTCTTTGAATCATACCCTGTTCTTTCGAGTTATACTTATGCGAGGAATAGTGACATAGTCACTTAAGTTCATCATATACTTTCGGCCAAACGGCATTCGGCCAAATGGCGTTCGGCCAAATGACCCGGAACCTGAGGATTCGTTGGGAGTGTTTATCTCAAAATACATCAAGGAGTCCTTCCCCCAAAAAAAGCTGGAACTCGTCCAGGTGATCTTGTACGATTCTGCTCAGTTATCAAATTCAGTACAATGATAAGCTTTTTTGGAGTTTCCTCAAGAAGTTTTTTTTCTGAAATTCCTCTCAAAAGGTTCTTTTTGATAGTCACCCACATGCGCCTTCCTAAATTCCTTCTGTTGTTTCTATGGAAATTCTCTCAGAAGTTCCACCTTTTTTGATTCCGCAATGCAAATGTTTCAGATTCGTTAAGGTAATCTGATAGGATTCCTCCATCTGATCTCCAATGAATCGTCCTGATTTTCTTGTGGAATTACTCCGCTCTCCGTTTCCAATCATTTTACCAAATAGATTCATTACCTAAATGGATTTCAAGGTTGCAAAGAAGTTTGGGAAGAGCAAATGGCTGGCAGATACAATGCGACGGGAGGTCAAGGTTTTCAGACATAAAGGGGGGGGGGGGGAGGGGGGGGGGGGCGGTGGTTGGATCAGAGGGCGCTTAAGGAGGTTTCAGGTCCGGTGAGCTTCACGATGATTTCAGAGAGGGTTTTACTTTTTAAAACGTTCCAATGCGCTTCAGAGCATTTCAGGACGCTTGAGACTTTGAGAGGTATTTTAGGGGGCTTCAGAAGCTAGGCTCTCAGGTGAATTTCATGGAGGTTTCATGGGGGTTTTCAAGCGTTTCAAAGCGTTTCAAGGCCATTTCAGGGTGTTTCAGGAGGTTTTAGAGAGGTTTTATGTAGCCTCAGAGGCTGTCAGTTGAATTTCATTGAGATTTCATGAGGGTTTAGTAGGCAGTTCAAAACGTTTAAAAGCGTTTCAAGGCGTTTCCATGCGTTTCAGGAGGTTTTAGAGGGGTTTTCGGGAGCTTCATAGGCGCTCAGGTGAATTTCTCGGAGGTTTCATGGGGGTTTTGAAAGCGTTTCAAAGTGTTTCAGGGCGTCACATGAGGTTTCTGGAGTGTTTAAGGGGGCTTTAGAGGCCAGCAGATGAATTTCATGGCAGTTTTATTGAGGTTTCAGAGGTGTTTCAAGGCGTTTCAGGAAGTTGCAGAGGGGTTTGAGGGGGCTTTAAAGGCTCTCCGTTGAATTTTACGGGGATTTAATGGGGGTTAAAGAGGTGTTTCAAAACGTTTCAACGCGTTTCAAGACGTTTCAACGCGTTTCAGGGCGTTTCAAGAGGTTCATGGGGAATTTGAGGGGGCTTCAGAGGTCTTCAGTTGTTCGCAGATGCTTTTGACGAAGGTGTCAAAGCGATAGAACTTGATGAAACATATATGCCTGAGACTGTGTGCGTACCTTTTAGGTACAACTAGTAGCTCTCGTAGATTCGATGATTCTTACTCAAGGAAGTTCTTGGATACCCTTAAAGAATCCTTGAACTCACCACTTGATGAACCATAAACAGAAAGCTCGTAGAGACAAACAAATATCTTGGTAGATCCTAAGATCTATACTCAATGAAGTTCTTCTAGAAATAGACTCGAATAGACAATGAACTCGCCCTGACAACACATGAAGCTGTGCAAGTATAAATTTCATTCACAATGCTCCAATAGATCATTGATTACGCTAGTAGATCAGATGACCTAAATTCCAGGGAGTTCTCGCATAATACTATGCAATCATAGGACTTAAGGTGAATATATGACGAAGCCACATCTCAAATTTTAGGAGCACAAATCTGAATAACCGCATGTCGGTTTGCGCTGAAAAGTTGATCGATTGGTCAGCACCAGCGGGTAATGATAGGAGGAACCTTTTGAAATATCTGAAGAGGTTCCTATTGAAGAAATCCACGGAAAATTTCCTGAAAAAAACTTCTGGGGGAATATCTGGAATTATTCCTGTAGGAATCCCAGCAGAAATGGAGTGATAAATTCTCACGTGAATTCCAGGAGAACTCTCAGCAATAATTTCCAGAAGAATCACAGCAGCAATACAAGATAAAATTCCAAGAGAAATTCCTTAAGTGATACCTAAAGATGTTTCAGTAGGATGACCACGAAGAAATCTTGGAGAAATCCCACGATGAATCCCCGAGAAATCCATTGAAGAAAATCTTCTGGATAATTTTCTGGAAAAAATAATAAAAGGCATAGAATTTTAAAAAGAAATCCCAAGAGAGATCCCAGGAGAAATCCTTGGATGATTCCCAGGAAGAATTCCTGGAATAAATTCCAGTAGGAATTCCCGCAAGAGTCCGTAGAGAAAATTCTGAAAGTATCCCTAGAAAAAATCCTGAAGCCACGGATTAATTCAAGGAGAAATCATAGGGGAAATTTCTTGTTACATCCTTAGAGGAGTTCCTGTAGAAGTTGCTGGGCAAAGTCTTGCAGGAATATCAGCAAGAGTTTCTTGAAGAATCCCTGCAGCAGCTTCAAAAAGAATAAAACACAACTTGTGGAGGTATTATGTACAAGAGGAATGGCTGGAAATGTTCACAGGGACTTCTGAAGGTCTGAAGGTATTCTTGGAGGGTAACTAGTAAAACGTCCTTGAAGAATTCCAGTTGAAATTCTTGGATAAATGTAACGACAAATTTCTTGAGGAATCCTACCACAAATTCTTTAAAGGTAAAACCTAAAACCATATTTGATGAAATTCCAATATATATTTGATAACTAGCTGTCCCGGCAGACGTTGTACTGCCATTTTGGTTGTGATTGTTTGACAACTGTTGTGGGGTCAATTTGGCGCCGCTCTCTAGATTGGTTTTGTTGCGACCGTTATGAATTTCTTCCCCGCTCATAACAATTTCATTAATTTTACTATTGCTCTTCTTTTAAGTTGTTTTTCGTAACTTTTTTTTACTTATAAACACAGCCACCATAAATACGAATCAAACCATGCAAGATGCATCCTGATCGGTTCAGCCGTTCTTGAGTTTTGTTGCCTCAAAGGGACTTTAAACTCATTTTTATATATATAGATTAAGAGTTTCGTCTTTTCCCAAAAAAAAACAAGTTTATTAAAAATTCTTCGAATTCAACTCAATCAGCACGAATCACGTATACTCATCAACCAACAACCGATCAACGCGTTGCAGCGACGCCTACGGGGTTATCTCCACGCCTGTTTCTTCCTTTCCATTGAGAACTACCTAGCAAGGTAAAGAAATAAAAAAAACGTCTCATACGAGACGGTAGCGTGACATGATGGCGTTTTTCATTTCATTCATCTCAACCAGTTACTGGACTGATTTTAGCAAAACATTAAAAGAAATCGACAACCTTACCCCCATTTCCGATGAAACTGTCAATGACATTCGCGTGTATGTGTGTCTCCTGGACTACGATAACCGGCTTTTATGAAACGAACCTCGAACACGCTACACAAATTAGACGGCAGTGGCGAAAGTCGATCCCTGCGGCCTTTTAAAACCTGGCGATTTGACCACCTCTATTTTGTGAGTTTCAGAATTCGATTAATTAGTAGCGAGACGGTTTTCGGGGGATTTAACCTTGGCAACACTGATCCCGTTCGAAAAATGGGTGACGATCGAGCATGCGATCACTCAAGTACGGGGGGTTAATATAATGCCGATGCGGGGTCTGTAGCTGTGTTGCCCTAAGTACGTGTGGAGTACGGAGTTTCCGCGGTCGGACGGACATGTCCAGTCCATCCTTAGCTAATGATATCACTGTGGTGCCCATTCTGGCGGAGCATCTCGAGCCGCAGTTCGTGTTCCCGGGCCTTCAGCCGGAGGGCCGCTATCGACGAGCTTCGGCGATCTTGGGGAGGCGTCGTGGAACCGGGAGCTGGAACCGAAACACCGGGCACGGCGGCCGACGAAGGAACAACTGGCACTGAGGTGGGCGACACCGGTGGGGATGCCGGCGTCGGTAGGTTGGACGGAGGTGGTGGCCCAACGGCGGTGAGGTAATCGGCAGAACTGGGTACACCGCCGCCCGGAGGGGACGGTTTGGACGGCATCACGGGTGGGGCTCGCTGGGCGGCCGAAATGTTCGCCAGGAGTGTTTGGAACGATGCTGACGGGGTGTAGAGGGCGCCTACTCCTGGGGGGAGTAGTGGCGGGGGCGGTGTTCTAAAATCGAGAAGGGACCTAAGATTAGTGATATGAGAGTACGTGGTTTGAGGGGTTCGAGGGGGTGTGAAATTACCTGTGGAATTGGTTGAAATAGGCTGACGGGAGTACGTGGCCACCTCCGAGGGTTGGATACCGGAAGGCAGCTAAACTGGCCGCGTCGAAAGGTTTCCGTAGGTTGAAGCCTAGGTGAGTGAAAGGGTTGGGTGGCAGGGATGGAGCGACCACCGTTGCCGACGGAACTTGACCTCCGGATGCCAGGTACGGGTTGTAGGGATGACCTTGGGGGCCGACCTTTTCCTGTTTCCGCCACTTTGCTCGACGGTTTTGGAACCAGACCTGCAAAGAAAGGTAGAAGTACGTAAAAACTATTAGATGTTTTCATTAGTCATTGTAAAATAATGTTCCTGTTTGACCCTACCACACGACTCGAGTGAATGCAAAAGATGTAGTTTGGCAACATGTTGTTTATAATTATGCCAGTAGCTTCAATTCCTATAAAGTTATTATTTTGCGCATTTAACTGCTTCTGGGCAATCCTACTTTATATCTGCTATGAATTAACACAGTTCTGTAACTATTTCCAACGTTTTACACCACATTACAGTAATTAGTTCTGTGCCGTTGGCTATTGCAACATCACACTTCGAACGACTTAAGACTTCTATCTACAGCCCGCAACAACCGATTGCCAATCATCATTAACTGCAACTTCTTCAAAGAATGAGCACCCCATTCAGGCCTTAGGTGTCTTTCCTCCGTACAAACTATCGAAATGACTCCAAACCCACACCGCACAGACGAGGCATTAAGGAAAGGCGAGGATCGTTAGCTAGTTAGCACCAAAATGACACCCCATCAGGAAGCCGACCGTGGAGTGGCGAAGTTTTTTACTGCTCACATATCGCTAAAAAAAAACCGCAAAAATATCGCCCACGGTAACCACGTTCAATTAACACACCGCAGTCGCTCTGCCAACGGCGATGACGTCCGATGACGGGGAGATGATTTTCAACGCGCGCAGCGCACCAGCACCACAGAGTCGAAAACGATCCAATTTACCCCATCCTGATTTATGGCTTGTAAATCGTAAAAATAAGGCAAACATTACACTTTTATTGAATTTGTGTGTGCGCAAATAGTCCGCCGGGCGTTTCGGTTCTTTGTTTTGCGGTCCACCCCCAATTGATGCGGCGGCCGGCGGTGCGTCGAGGAACAGTCCGTTCGATGATAGGGGAGATGGCGACCGTTCGGTGTTGATGTTGTTGAAGAGAAGAGGTCCCAGGGCGAGAGATGATAAAATCGACATAAACATATTTTGCATTATTATTATGATAATTGGGAGCGTTGGGTGGTGGTGCTGCGTTTTGAATTGCAATTTTTTTCATTCGTTTTCTGCGCCAAACCAAAATAAAATGAGGAGGAACGTATTAGGGAGGGATCGGTGTAAAATACCCGTAGAGACAAAAATAAATATGTACATCCTAAAAACCCTAGTTAATCCACCGAGCGGTGATGGTGCGTTTCTCGTGCCTTCGACATATCATTTCATACCGTAGTTTTATTCGTTTTACAAAAAAATCCATGTATGTCACAAGAATTCATATCCTTTTTATGATATTTGATAACATCACTTCATGAAACACCCACCAGCTTGAATTCTGGCCAAGCATATGGAATTGAGGGCCGCCATCTTGGATTTCCTGGTCATCCCTTTTGCACTTCGAATTAGGATCGTAGCAAGCTGTGCGCGCGAACGGCTGCGTTTTCAAAATCGTCTGTCACGCGTCTTCTTGGTTCCGCATTATTTTGAGTATAGCCAGTCGAATCAATAAATGACTGATAGTCTTGCTGATGGTGCAATGCCATCCAGCTATTTCACCTTAAAAAAGCTAGCAAAGTGATCGTCGGTGTTCAACACATTCATTTTATTTGACGAATTTAGCGATCCACGTAGTGCTGAATATCAGGTATCAGAAGGCCGCCTCCAGAGGTACGTTATCCTCCATTTGGGACATTTGTACCATTGCCAAAATAATAGCCTATTTCATCATCTACCTGAGAGAAAAGGAAGGAAATAAGGATGAGGATGGGAATAAGGACAGGTAGGAAAATAGGAAAAAAAAACGGAAGAGGATACTAACGCATAAGCGTACCACAATGGGTTCAAAGAGCACCCTGAAAAGGGCACTGTAATGACGCATAAATCGAAAGAGAGCCTATAGCTCTTAATCACAGCGGGTTAACAGAATGTCTTGAAGATTCAGGTTTCTGAAGTCAGTTTCACTTAATAAGTGTTTACCGAATACTCGGAAACGCAGTTGTGCAAAAACTGGACAGTTACACATCAAATGATACGAAGTTCCATGATCGGATTCACAGCTATCACATACAAATGAATCAGCTTGCTGAATATTCGCCATGTGATAGCTGAGTCGGCAGTGGCCAGTCAATGCTTTGACCAGAATGCTGCAATTCTACTTTGACAGATATGTAAGATACTTCGCCACCCTTGGAGATGGCTCAGTACAATACAATTTGGTTTGACGACATGACTCCAATCTATTCCAGTATTGTCTGTGTTGAGTAGCAGCCCAGGTGTGAATCTGAAGCTTTACCCAACACTTGGATACCGGAATAGCTGGCTCAGGGCCAATGAAATCATGTGATGCTCCAGTGCGAGCTAACTCCTCTGCCAATTCATTTCCAACGGTGGAAGAATGGCCAGGTACCCACACAAGGTGAACAGCGTTTGCTGTATTCAGCTCCTCGATTTAAATTCGACAAGCGATAACTATCTTCGATATGGAGTTGGCCGAAGCAAGTGCTTTAATGGCAGCCTGGCTATCTGGACAGAAGTATATTACTTTGTCCATTACGTGCTGCTGAAGTGCTGATTGCACTCCGCACATAAGAGCAAAGATTTCGGCCTGAAAAACGGTGCAGTATCTACCAAGTCAGTAAGACTGATACAGCCTAAGCTCACGAGAATAAACACCAGCACCTGCTCGACCTTCGAGAAGGGAGCCATCAGTGTAACATACGATGCCATCTGAAATACTTCTTTCCAGATATCCAGATGTCCACTCTTCCCGGGAAGGGAATTTCGTGGAAAATGTCCTATATGGAAAATTACAAGCATTTGTAAGATCGCCGGCTGTTCGGGTCCATATGAAGTAAACCATCAATGTTAACTTCTTTTCCCGATCAGCCTAGATAGCTGTGTAGTGTCGGTAGCGGTTGTCTCAATTGGCTAAGAATAACACTACGGACCACCTGTTCCGGGGGTAAAAGTCCACTAAACAGGGAACCCCAATCCAAGGTGTCAGGCGACCCGTGCTTATGGATGAATGGTTGAGGGGGTTTAAAATATGCTCGATCTTTAAGGACAAGGTATTTGGAGTACAGTGCTCAAAATTTCTAGAGCACCGTTTTTTAGAACCGTTGAACGGATTTGGATTAAAATGCATCACGCTATTGACAACCACTGAACAATTAGCGTGATGCATTTTCATCCAAATCCGTTCAATGGTTCTAAAAAACGGTGCTCTAGAAATTTTGAGCTATGTACGCCAAATACCTTGTCCTTAACGGAGCCCGTAACGTAGGTAGATCGCATTTTTGTGTTGCGTTACGGTTCAAGATCTACCAAACCGAACCCTAGTGACATCCGGTTTGTCAAGTTGGGGTAATGTGTTTTGGTGATAAGGATTCATGGTACAAAGTCCTTGTTACTGGTGACAGTTTCTAAAACTGCATTTATTCTGCCTTGCTGATAGTTAAAGAATCGGACTTTGCCAACCCGAGACTACACTTGATGTTAGGAAAACAAACATGCTTTACGTATCTAATTGCGTACTAACCTATCAAGGACTGTAAAGTTCTGGTAATTCAAGGACTCACGTGCATTCTTATTGCAGAACACATTCTCTAATTTGACAGAGTTTTGCAACTAGCCTAAAGTCCCGGGTTTTTCTTTGTTGTCCTGGGACTAAACTAGAAGCAAGACATGGATGGGGCTAGAGTTCCGATGCATGGATAAATATCAGTACCACCGTTTTGTTTTTCTCAGAATTCGAATGGATTGTGTTTGATTAGGGGCGCTCTATCACTGGGATTAAAATCTCTATGATAACGGGACCTTTTCATCGCAATCGATTTCTTGCACCTCTGGGATAACAAAACAGGAACTGTACAGAAATCGATGCTTCATTGCCTCTCAATGACAATGGAGTAGTACGACATGCACTAAATACTAAGGATACGGGTAATGCCACAAAAGATCAAAATACTGGTCGCAGTGGCTCACCCGAACAGAAAAAAAAAAAAAAAAAGATCACTTAGAGCAAGGACAATTTTGTCCCAATTCACCAAAAGTGGAAACAACGAAGTGTGTGTTGATGTGCGGTTCACAGGAGTTTCCTCTAGTAGACCGAGTACCCGTAGACGGTAAATGCAAGAAAGTGCTTCTTGTTTGAGATGAATGTGTAGTGGGGAAACGTCAAAGAGAAGTACGAGCGCTGCCGTGGGTGTTGAAGAGAACGCTCCAGACATCGCCATAAAGCACATCCTTTGAAGATGGCCTAACTTTGATGGGACCGTTCTCATTTCGCCCTTTTGCCACCACACAAGACATCCATAGGCCAATTTTGGCCGAACAACAGTTGTGTAGATCCATTTGATATACTTGGGTTTAAGACCCCAAGTTGTACCAAAGGTTCGCCGGCATTGTCCGAAGGCCATACAAGCTTTCTTGATTCTGAACTCAATGTGAGGTGTCCAGGAAAGCATGGAATCAAGAATGACTCCAACGTACTTTACCTGTTCAGTAGGCCTGTTCACCTTTTCAAAATTGATTTCTGATTCTCAAGTCCACCCCATATTTTGATTGGTATTCTAAAAGAAGTAACTGGTCAAAATTTCAGCTAAATCCATTGAAATTAAGAGGTGCATCAAATCAATTTTGTGTTTTTCGACTATTTTTGAACTTCAAAAAATCATAACTACACTAAAACTTGTCAAAACTTAATTCTTTTGGCAGAAATGGAAAGCTATACTTATTTGCTACAACTTCTCCGAACAACGTGTGCCAATAAAATTGAAGAAAACATGTGTAATTATCACATTTGTGATCAGAAAAACCTTAAAAAGTTGATTTTTTGATAGATTTTGTTCTGGAACACCTCAATATACGTAATAAGTTGGATTTTTCAATACGGCATCATATTCTCAAATGTTTTTTGGTTATTTACTTCTTTGACACCAATGCTGTAGGAGTTGAGCAAAAATTACTAAAATTCGTGAAAGCCAAATGTGACCTAAAAACTAGCTGTTCGGGTGCAGTCACGCTTTTGTTTTGTAGAAGACTACCTGTATACCATTCGGTAAAGCAGCTACCACCTTGAGTTTTGGACCGTCTTTTTGTATTTTGGGCAATCATTTGTGATTTTCTGGTTATCACTTTTAAACTTCGCACATATTCGCACATATTCTCCATACCAAATATACTTTCATGGTTTCAGATCTTAAAACTCCGTAAAACAGCCGTTATTTTGAATTTTTAACGCTATATTGTAGTTTAGGCCGCTATCTTGAATTTTGGACCAATATCGTAGATATTATGAACTCTCTGGTTGACCATCACTCGTGATTTGTGACCAAAAAATCAGCGCAATTTGATGTATCACATCATGGGGTTTGGTTCAGCTTTATATATGGCCAGGTACACGCGTACTGGTCCAAATCACTAAAATGGTCATTACTCCGGAACGCCACAACCGATCCGGACGAGTTTTATTGTATTGATACCCGTTCACGTGCGCGATCAATTGAAATGAAGAATAACGGAGATGACTATGATTTCGCGAGCATGTTTCGAATGGCAAACATTACGGCATAAATATCACAAGGCTAGTAACCTATGTAAACATCTATTTTGGATGTAAACATGTGACGTCGTTCTTATCGTTTTCACATTGATCTTATTGGTGTGGAGTACTAGATTACATATGAACGATTTGAATTACGTCATCAAAAAGCTGTCAGATTTCAGGAATATATCACCTTCTTCTGTACACCGTGGACAAACATGTGCTGCAATGCAACAACCGAGAGTTCACGAGGCTACAGATCGTCAGACATCTTTCATTGGCTGAAATCGTAACTAAATTAAGTTTTACCATGGTATGATCTTCTATATACTTGTTGCTTAGAGTATCAACTGCCATCTATTACATTCTGAGCCAAATCAAACGTGACAAAGCGGCGTACTGAGCGAAAGACTGGAGGTCAACCAATATCCCATTTATTTGGTCTGAAACCCCATACAAACTTTAAAACGGTTGCGCCACCTCGGTTTTAGCGGATCTTCTTCTTCTTTATGGCTCTACGTCCCCACTGTGACTTGGCCTGCCTCGCTTCAACTTAGTGTTCTTTGAGCATTTCCACAGTTATTAATTGAAGGACTTTCTTTGCCTGCCATTGCATGAATTTGTACATTGTGAGGCAAGCACAATGATACACTATGCCCAGGGAGACGAGAAAATTTTCCCGACCGGAACGGGAATCGAACCCGCCGTCTCCGGATTGGCGATCTATAGCCTTAATCACTAGGCTAACTGGAGACCCCCGGTTTTAGAGGATACAATCAGGGAATCAGGGAACAAGTTTGCCGCACTCCTGGTAAAGCAGGTCCCTGGAAGGGTGAAGCTACCACCGATGTTAAGGAAGCTACCGCCACGAAGGAAGTTGCTGTGCTCCAGGTTGAGCTGGCCAAGCAGCAAACTCGCCCACTTAAGCTCTGTAGCAAGAGCACAAAAATCGTCTGCTCCACCCAGGTGTTCTACAACCGGTTTTCCTTTACCTGGTAGCCAAAAACGAGCACTACATCCATGATTTGCCAAGAGGCAAACCAAGGAAGGTGCTCATTCACGGGCTGCCGGACAAGACTCCAGTGGCCATCATGGAGGAACTGAAGGCCGTGAAACTCAGGTCACTCCAAGTTTTCCCCATCCGGTGCATCCAGGAAGAGAACCACTTGGGACCAGCTGTACCTGGTACACCTGGAGGAGGTTTGCCACCATGGCGTACCAAAATCAAGGCGCTATTCAGGAACTGCCTCGCGTTTTGCCAAGGAACGCGAAACTGCCACATGGAATCTGGCTGAACACTTGCCGCTCCAAGAAGCAACAATTTAACGCCGCTACCGTAATGATCATGACCTTCCTGACCAAATATGGGCCATTAAGATACCATCATCGTGGCAAACTGGAACGCTTGATCAATCCAGAACAAAACTCGCGAACTCGCCGAATTTCTCGACAAAAAGAACATCGAAATTGCGGTAATTACGGAGACGCATATAGCCGAGGCGGTAAACGCACGGGTATTCAGCATGACCATGCTGAGGGTGACGGGTTCGATTCCCGGTCGGTCCAGGATCTTTTCGTAAAGGAAATTTCCTTGACTTCCTTGGGCATAGAGTATCTTCGTGCCTGCCACACGATATACACATGCAAAATGGTCATTGGCAGAGGAAGCTCTCAGTTAATAACTGTGGAAGTGCTCATAGAACACTAAGCTGAGAAGCAGGCTTTGTCCCAGTGAGGACGTTACGCCAAGAAGAAGAAGAAGAAGAAGACGGAGACGCATCTCAAATGTGAGAAAAGCGTCTTCATCCCCGGATTCCAAATTGTGAGGCTTGATCGGATCGACTCCAGTGGAGGGGGAGTAGCCATCACCTTGTGCCTCAGACGGAACCGCAACGGCACCATCTTGCAGCAAGACCTAGAATAAGAACACTACACCATCCTGAGTCCGACGAAGCTTACTAGGTCCACTTCTGTTCAACATCTTCACCGCGGACATGCCACATTGCCACAACTCCCCGAAAATAGATAGGTATCTGTCGTTGTTTGCCGATAATACCGCAGTCGTTCACAGTGGTAGGGTAAAACAAGCGCTCGTCGAGACTGCAAAGAAGCCTGAATGTCCTGACAGAGTACTTCACCAGCTGGAAGATTTGTGTCAACACGGCGAAGACCCAAACCATCCTCTTCCCCCGTTCAAAATCCTCGAAACTTGTTCCGGCTGAGGATTGCAAAATCACCATCAATGGCTTTACGGTGGAATGATCGAACGTAGCTAATTATCTTGGCATCACCTTAGAAAGTGATCTGATATTCAGGTCGACAAGACGGTCACCAAATGTAACACCTTACTAAAAACACTTTATCCTCTCATCAACCGAAAGTTGACCTTGTCCCAGAAAAAAAAAGCTTGCTGTCTACAAACAGATCATCTTGCCAGTCTTCGAATATGGCGTGCCAGTATAAGAAAGCTACGCCAAAACATACCACTTAAAACTCCAACGAGTTCAAAATAAGTTTCTACGGATGATTTTCAACACTTCTCCGAGAATGAGAACAGCTGCATCGTAATTTATCACGTCCTGCTTGGGAAAATAGTGAACTCCGTTTGCGTGAAATCTGAAAAGAGAGCTGCGTTGAGGAAATTCACCAGACACCGCACATTGTTACTTCGGAGCCACTATGTGAGGATCAATTACGAATATAAGAGAGTTGCGAAGCAATGCTTTCGTCGTTATCAGCGTGGCATGCAGAGGAAGCTTAAATCTCATCCGAAACAGTTTTGAAAATTCGTGAACGAACAGCGCCACGAATACGGTTTGCCATCGTCTATGGGGCTCAATGGAGTTATTGCCTCCTCCCCGTAAGACATAGGGAAGTGGAACCATCTCGACAGGGGTCTGTTTTGGGCACTTTTCTGCTATAACTCAGTCAATTCTGAACCAATTGACACAATTTTTGGAACGCGATGAGATACGTGTAATATCTAGCCGTGTACAAAATTTCAAGTCAATTGGTGGAAATGACTGAGTTATAGCGAAGAGTGCCCAAAATACCGGTTGTTGCCCAAGTGGTTTGCTACCCTATGTAATCTCTTTGCTGATAAATTTGCTAGTGTCTTCACTGATGAGGAATTGGGTGACAACAACGTTGCACTCGCCGCTAGCACAGTTTCACACTCTGGGCAATCTCTGAGCAGCGTAGACATCGATGAGAACATGATCGAAAGGGCTTCCCTGAAGCTCAAGACTTCGCACATTCCAGGACCTGATGGACTTCCATTTGAATTTCTTAAGGCCCAAATCAACTGCTTATTGTCACCATTGCTTCACGTGTGTATTTCGACTCTCCGTGACGTGACAACTGGTTTATTTCCGTCCTTCTGGAAGTTCGCACACATGTTCCCAGTCCACAAAAAGGGAAACAGGCAGGATGTTGGTAACTATCGCGGTATCACTTCGCTCAGTGCCATCGCCAAGTTGTTCGAAATCGTCATCATGGACCCGTTGTTTACTCACTGCAAATCGTACATCAGCACCAACCAACGTGGATTAATGCCGGGTCGTACAACGGCCACTAATCTGCTATGTCTTATCTCCTATATCAGCGAGAGCATGTCGAAGCGCGTTCATGTTCAACCGATGCCATTTACACTGACTTGACTGCAGCCTTTGATAAACTGAACCATCGTATTGCTGTAGCTAAGCTCGATCGGCTGGGGATACACGGAACGCTCCTGCAATGGTTTCAATCATACCTCACTGATCGCCGCCTGTCCGTCGTTATAGGTGATTGTCAGTCCGTTTTGTTTGCCGTCACGTCCGGTATCCCACAGAGCAGCCACTTGGGATCCCTGATTTTTTTTTTTGATCTATTTTAACGACGTAGACTTGGAGATCAAAGGTCCACGATTGTCTTATGCGGATGACTTCAAACTATACCTTCGTATTCAATCGATTGAAGACTGCTACTTTCTCCAACGTCAGTTGAATGCGTTTGCTGACTGGTGTGCACTGAACCGAATGGAAGTTAACCCGTCCAAGTGCTCGGTGATTTCGTTTTCGAACAAAAAACGGTCCATACTGTTTGATTATAATTTGACAGGCACCAGAATTGAACGCGCCAGCCAAATTAAAGACCTTGGTGTAGTTTTGGACCAGCAACTCTCTTTCAAACATCATATTAGCTACGCTGTCGGGAATGCCTCCAGTATTCTGGGCTTCATATTCAGATCAGCCAGAGAATTCACGGATATCTTTTGCCTGAAATCCTTGTACTGTGCCCCATCCCGCTCCATACTAGAGTGCTGCTCGTTTGTTTGGAACCCGTTCTACAGTAACGGCGTCGAAAGGATCGAGTCTGTTCAACGACGGTTTTTGAGATACGCTTTTCGGCGTTTGCCTTGTTATAATCCGTATCGTTTGCCAAGGTACGAGAGCCGTTGTCAGCTGATCCACCTAGAACCATTATCGTCCCGTAGAGATACAGCTAGGGCTCTGTTGATCTCAGATATTCTGCAGGGACACATTGACTGTCCCGCTATTCTGGGACAAATCGACAATAATGTTCAACCTCGTGCTCTTCGCAACAACAATATGCTGCGGCCACCGTTGAACCGAACGAACTATAGCATGTTTGGGAGTGTAAATGGGTTACAGCGCAATCTTAACGTTAGCTCATTGTTCGACTTTAATGTTATTCGTCAAATACTTCACCGAAGATTTAGTTTTTTTTCAAGGCCAACAAAGTTTTTATGTTTATTTTTTGTTTGGCCGTTAGTGAAGTGTATTAATTGTCTTAAAATTTGGAGAACTCAATGTGGGGACATACATCCATAAAGAAGAAGAAGAAGTCATCCGTGACGTTCAACCTAAAATAACAAATTTTGTACAAAGTAGTTTTCTATATAAGATCTTTGTAAACAACTTTTGTACTCCCCTATATGGATAGGCTTGCAGTAGGTTTCGTGAGATAAAATTTGGAGAACTCAATGTGAATACTGCCTAATAACTCATATGAGAGGAAGGTGCCCCGCATACGGATAGCAATGCAGAAGCTGCAGAAGATGAATTACTACCAACGAGCGTGCCGAAGCAGACCAATGCAGAGTCAAGAGTTCCTATGGTTTCATGAGAGTGAGAGTTTGGAATGAGGCTGCAGATAAGTGCGATGACGTCAACGTTCGTTCATCAGTGCGGGAACTGTCGTTACTCAATTTGGAAAGTATTAGAAAAGAAAGATGGTATGCCAATTTAAATGCAGAGAGTACATCTGGAACTGATGAAAATTTTATTCCATGTGATGTTTATGACAAGATGAACTTAAATGTTGAATTTAGGTCTTCGATAACGTTTCGTGCTTATGGGGGGGCAGAGGAACCAACGTATTTTTGACACTTCCATTAATTTTTTGCCGTAAGGGTCCATTTATTGACGTGTCACTGTGTCCAAAATATGTTCGTTACCCCAGTTTACAAACCTAAAGCCATCGTTGAAATAGAAATATACCATGTCGTGTCCGGACGGACACGGTGGCATTCCAATCCAACCTATTACGCCGGCCGAAACTGCGTAAACGAGGAAGATTGCACATGACGCAACCTACTCGTGCGAAACACTTTACAATACTGAAGTTTCATTTTATCTTGATCGTTTGTTTCGTTTGCTTTGTTTATCCGGTAGCGCATCACTGCTGATAATGCTATATGCCCTGTTAATCCTTTTCTTGGTATCCCTCTCAATCCCTACATACCATAATGGGCAAGAACTAACGGACAAATTCTGGGTTACATATGTAAGCAAACAGCCGATATTAGGACTCACAGCATGCGTTCAACAGGGCTATTGAAGCGATGCTTCCCGTGCATTGCTTCTGTTATTTATGAAAATACTCATAATATTGGGAAGTAGCATCGAGTTTTCGAAGCAGTTGATAAATTTTGCAAACAGTGTCACCTATCACTAAAGTTGGATGCTGCCCCGGTGCTACTTCCAACCCACCGTATCGCGTTCGCATTAAAAGAGAAGCTAAACGCGAAACTTCAGGAGATAAAAAAGTTGGAGGTCATCGGTCGGGTGGATACCCAGAAGGACTGGGTCCATCACGTCACGATTGTCGAGAAATCTAATTAGGGTAGGGCATGTCTGGACCCAACAGAGCTTAACGCAGCATTCAGGAGATGATGATTCTAGTGTAGTTTCAGTACTCCATTTAGATTTTTCTTTTTTTGCGATGGTAGTTGCTGACAATACTAATAAAATAAAAATGCTTGCAAGGACTTGGCCGGGGGTGTGGAGATAAATGCTAATTGAATTAAAATCTTCTCACAGAAGGCGCCTTTCGTCCACCTCTTCTCCTAGCGGTGGCGATGTTTGTTTCTCCGATCATCATCGCCTCTGGATTGGGCGGGAGGAACGCGCGTGGTTATGCACTTTAATGAGTTTCGCTTGGCTGGTGCAAATTTATTATCAAACTGGACGGCTGTTGTTGGGCTAGATAGGTTGTTGTTTCTTCGCAAGCATCGGAGAGCTGGATAATGAAATTATCGAAATGGTGGAAATGGATCTGCCCATTACAACTTTAGAGGTGCAGAATCCGCGAACAGTGCTAGGTACGCCGCACCGCGTGCTTTAATGGCTCAATGATCTTGGGTGCGTTTTTATGACTAGAAAATTAGGGGTTGATTGCTTGATGTACAAGTAGTAGGTAGGCTTTTTAGCAATTTCAAGTTGATTAACCGGTGATTCGATTATCAGTTGCCGTTAATAATTTGCAGAGTGTATGATAATTTGAATCTATAAAATCCTTTATTATATTTGTTTGTGAAATTATTGCTGCGTACATACTCGATTCGTTTTAAGTAAATTAGGCTGCCACAAATTTCGATTTTCTCTTACATCATCCCCTCTCCCCTCGGAAAATTTTGAAGAGTCAACGAGCACTGAGACAAAAGAAGAAAATTGGATTTGTTCCCGCCTTAGTTTGGTGAGTATCATCGTATTGTAAATAACCGTTTCAAAACTGTGATCTGTGCCTCCAGATTCAAACGAACTTCTCAACAATCATCTAAAGCTACCCGAGCAGGAGAAAATAGCTGAAGAATAACTAACTCAAGTATGGAAAACCGAATACCTACAACCTGAATGAGGTATTAAGTAGCCCTGCATAAGAGGTAAAATACCTAAAATAATAACTGGTGCGTATTCTGTGCATAACACGTAAATAATGACATCAGGTATGGCAATACCTAAATAATAATCGGCGATTTTTCCATACAAATAGTGATTTTCCCATAATTGAATAATACCTCAAGCAGTCCTCAACACCAAACCAATAACTCGATGAGGTATTGTATCAATACCTACAAAATATCAAAATAAGTTATTTTCAATACCTGGACAACCGACCAATACCTTGTCTTGGTATGATACCTGACTTTGGTATGCTCCAGTTATGTGGCAGTTATTTATTCCTGCTCGGGTACCCCAGAAATTTCCATCTGTCAGCACCCATCGCTCTGACCCCGACCGACAACTGACCCACGACGAAAGACTTCCCATGCCTGGCTCCCACTTTGTCCAATTCCCTAATAGATCTCTAAACCATCTGTGACAGGCGATAGTGGTTTCCAATTTGATTTGGCCCATTCCGTGAGCCATTCGCGCACCATGGGTGGTCCACGATCCTTGCCCGATTCGCATAGGAACAGCTATGGCGGCAACGGCGGCGCCCCATCAACCACCCGCCAGCTGATCCATTACGGCGCGGATTCGATTCGGCCCATTCAAACGCAGCTCGCCCAATCATCCATTATCGTTACGACGACGGACGCTGCGCTGCTGGCTGATTGTTAGGTAGTTGTTAGACGATGATCTATGAAAACTGAGAAAAATTTCTTCTCACCGTTCGCTAACCACCACCACGAACTCGATTGTCATGCGTGCGGAGGTACGTGCGTCACTGTGTGTTTGTGCCCCCGGGGGTCCCAAGCGGAGGGATCATCGTCGTCAGCTGCGCGACGACTATGATCCGTAGTCTAAGACGTCGTCATCTCCGTTTTACCGAGCCATACCTAATTCCATGAGCAAATATTTGCTCTGGTATTGGGAAC
This sequence comes from Aedes albopictus, assembly GCF_035046485.1. NCBI lineage: Eukaryota > Metazoa > Arthropoda > Insecta > Diptera > Culicidae > Aedes > Aedes albopictus. The sequence continues at coordinate 128,664,661 of NC_085137.1, forward strand.
CGATTTCACGTTTGTACGCTCAGCTGGAGATACGACGACGGACAACCGGAGCCGCACGGTACGGCACCGCGTGTGCGCAAGGGGTCCAACTAATATTACGCTGGACAAGGAACTGTCAAAATGTTTTCTCTAGGTCCAATCGGTTGCACGATCTGCTTCTCGTGCGTCTATTCTCGCGTTCGTTGGGAAAGGTGAATGCCACACACGTATGATCCGCTGGCTGCTGCTGCTGCTGAGATGCTGCCAGTATGCCGTATCATTTCACATCAAATGTCATTAAAGTTGTTAGCAATTTTATGAACTTCATCAGGGTGCCTCCCTTCGAGATGCGCACGGGGAACATACACGAACGCGATGGAATGACAAGCAAGCGCTGTGTTCGGAACTTCGGTTGATGATGAGGTTGGATGATGAATCAGAGATTTTCGGGGTTTGATCTCTACGCCTTCTGCGGCTGCGCCTTCGTCAGCGAGAGACCGCGACGAGAGCGACAGGAGGAAACGAACCCTATAATCTTGCATTATTAGATTAGCCGTGTGTAATTAATGAGTGATAATAGCGCCACCTACGGACGGAGATTCGGATTTTACTGCGCAGGGGAATGAACTGTTTCTGGTGGCGACACAGTTCATGTGAGTAACGTGGAGTGAGTCATTTCTGAGGAATTCTAGTTTGATTACGCACGTGGTGAGAAGGAAACTCGGGGAGCTCAACTTTCTTGGATAGGAAGATATGGTGTGTTAAATGTGGTTTGGGGCTCATGATTTATCGATAGGGTGGCTTGACATCACTTTACTTTGCACTCTACTCTGCGCTGTCCGGACTACAATACTTTGTTTGAAGAAATGAAGACCTAGAGCATTAAAAAGCATATCAATGCTCTTGACTGAGGCAAGATGATTTCAAGTTTGCATGGGAGCCAAACATATAAATATGGACGTAAAAAGAAAATCGTGTTAAGTACTGTTCCTTTGAATTCCACTAAGAATTTGCATCCTTTTATTTCTACCTCAACTTTAAGGTCGTCTTCAGTGTCTTGTACTTGACTCGACTTGTACTTGAGTCGAGTCCAGTACAAGACACTGAAGACAACGTTGAAATTTGGACTATTTAGCTAGGTCGCTCCACTATGGGGCGGCTCCATACAAACAGGTGGCCAAAAATATTTTCACGTCAATTTTATGATGTATTGCTCCTATTCGTAGGGCTTATGCCTGAAATATACGAAAAACATGTTCAACAGGTTGTTTCAACACGACAGTTTCAAACAGTATGAAATTACAAGGGCATTGCATACTTTTAGGCGTTTAAGGATTCCTGTTCCCATTTACAAAATGGATTCAAATTCGTAAAAACACGCTTCGCTAAGAGATCCAAGACCAGATTTAGACTTCACTATGATTGATCTACAGAGAAAAGTGGCCATGGCGACAAAATGTTTCCTCAGAGGTATTTAATGGCCAATAGGGTGATTTTATATTGCAATATCTCAAACATCGCCGACAACATGATTGGAATTGCAGAATAGCAGCTAGTAGCAGCCAAATTTGATTTCAATGCCTCCCAGGGATCCTAAACAAAGACATAGAAGTAGTCCCGAAGCGAAACTTTGCGAAATTGTATTTGTATGAAACAGTTTGTATGGGGAAAATTTGATATTTTCAATGCTGCATCATTTAAAAGTTTTACAATCAACATTTTTACGTCTGATACGTCATTCGAAAGGTTTATAAGCAAGCTTTTAGAAACTACTTTAAAAGTTTAACATTGTTCATTTATGCCGAAGATATGTGAAGTTGAACATTTCATTCATTTTACCAAAAATTGACAATAGTCTCATTCTGCTGTCAGTATCTTGATAAGTATAGGGATTAGTGAACTAATATTATAGAATTTACCGGTCCAAGTGGTCTACTTTCAACTACCGAAAGTCAATTTTCGATTTTTGGCCACCTGAATCCCCTTAGTGCGCTCAACCCTCTACTTCCCATGGTTGCTCTAGAGCACCATCGATTTTCATTTCAGTTGGCTCCAGGGATCGCAGGAGTGCCAGGAGATTTCAGAGGCATTCCAAGACGGTATCTGGAGGGCTTCAAGGTATTTAAGGGAGCTTCAGGGAACTTGAGGGTGATGTCTGACACACTTCAGAGGCTTTTCAGAGGTTCTCAGGAGATTTCTTGAGGATCTCAGGTGCGTTTTAGGTGTTCTTAGGGGCGTTTCGTGGGGTTTCAGGGAGTTTCAGTGGGATTCTAGGGGGTGTCTGAGACACTTCATACTGTTGACACGCTCCTGAAATTTCCGCAATCTCTTTGATATACCCCTGAACGCCCATAAAAAGCTCCTGAAGTCCCCTAAAACCCTCTGAAATCCCTTGAAATAACCGAAAAAGGCTCCTGGAACCCCCCTAGAAAAATCCTTGAAATCCTGAAATGCCTCGAAACGCCCTTGAAATCCCTGTAATGAATTTGAAATGCCCCTGAAACGTCTTGGAACGCTTTCAAAAGGCTACTCGAGACTACTCGAAAACCCTTGAAACGCCATAAAAACCCATAAAAGCCTCTGAAATTCTTTGAAGTGCCCCTGGAACCTGCTTTGTAACGCCTCTAAAGCCCCTTGGAACCCATTTTTTGGGATATCTGGGAACTTCCTGGAAACCACCTTGGCCCCATTCCAAATGCCCAGAAACAAGACCTGTTCTCGCCAACTAAGTTTCTTCATTGAAGCCCTGACTTAATTTCCTCTTTTTTGCCTTTTTCAACCCCCAGCTATTGGCATAAAAAAGGTTCCAGCATAATTGGTGAAATATGTGAAAAAGATATTATCATTGATATTGATCTCATTGGCATCGATCATAGATCATGTGTACAGAAGTAAGGGTATGCGGTATACCGAAAAGTTTCACCAAATACAACTCGAAACGAAATTCCGCGAAATTCCACGGAATTCAGGTCGGCGAAATTTATGATTTTCAATTTCGTTTCGTTTCACCAAATTCTAAAAATTTCGTGTCAAAAAAATAGATTTTGACGAAATCGAACGGAATTCCGCGGAATGTCTAATAAGTTTCGAAAACAAATACATAGTGTAAATGTCCATATCATCTATCGAAGATCTTGCTAATCTCAAATTACTGAGAAGTGTTAAAAAAACATCTTGAATAACGAAAGACAAACCACTCCAAGGTTTGTATAATAAAGACAGAAAAAATATCTATTGTGCTTCTTATCTTGGACCTACTATCAAGATCTCGCTCAATAGGTATATTTTTAACATATGCTGTATGCGGGACCATACATAATATTTTGGTTAAATTTTCTGATGAAACCAAATGCAAAAACAAAACAAGTTAAGTTCCTGTCTTCAGTTTAGATTCCCAACAGGAATTTTTAACAGAGTAATGGAGAATATTAGGTTAGTTAGGATGATACAGGGTGTGGGATACACAAGCAAAAAATCTTAGAAAACATGGAAACTCTCCCACGATATATCTCTAGAAAATATATTGGATATTCCAGGAGAAATCGATTAAGACAAATTCGGTAGAAGGTATAATATGTACATGGAAAAGTTTCTGGAGAATTTTTTTTCCAGGAAATTTCCAGTTGAACTCTTGAAAGAGTTTTATCGATGTTTCAAACTATTTATCTATTTTAGCAGTGATTTTAACATATCTTCTTCTTCTTCTTGGCGTAACGTCCTCACTGGGACAAAGCCTGCTTCTCAGCTTAGTGTTCTATGAGCACTTCCACAGTTATTAACTGAGAGCTTCCTCTGCCAATGACCATTTTGCATGTGTATATCGTGTGGCAGGCACGAAGATACTCTATGCCCAAGGAAGTCAAGGAAATTTCCTTTACGAAAAGATCCTGGACAGACCGGGAATCGAACCCGTCACCTTCAGCAGATTTTAAAATATCAATAGGTTAGATGAGCACAACAAACTCTAACAACGTTATGTGCACAGCCAACTTTTATACTAAATTTCGGGGAGTAAGACAAACTCTCGGCTGGTGATTGGGGCAGTTCACACTTTAAACATATCAAAAATTCAAAGCTCCCATATATTCATTGCAATCTTTGGTGCAAAACTAGACTGCCGTGAATCGCAAGTCAGTCCCATCTGCATTTTGGGCAAAAATGAGTTAATGGTCGTTTTCGAGCTTCCTTCGGATGATCTTTCAGCTGCGTGCAAAAAAAAAAATATATAGTTTGTTCAGTAAAATTGAAAAATAACACCAAGTCAGATTGTCCCATAATGAAATGTAATCGCAAGTCAGTCCCATTACGAACTTGTGCTCCCTCCAGTACAAAACATAACACTATTTTAGCCAGTTTTATATTTTTCACTGTTACGTTTTCACGTTTGAAACAATATGTGAAAGTTTCAGGATGATTGAAGAAGTTTTCAATTCATGGCGATTTTTTGGAGTTTCACATAGAAATCGAATTTAAAAACTTCAGAGGCCATTTTCTCAATGCCTATTTTTTACGTATGGGACTGACTTGCGATTTAGTATAATACGGTGACGAGCGCAGAGATACATATTTCCATTTTTTCTTAGGGGGGCATATTATACCTAATTACTCTACGTCGCGAAAAACTGTAAAAATATAAATGGCACTGTGGCAAATTAAGCTATGGGACAAAAGTATTTATGGAAACTCAATACGCGTTACCGCAATCACGCAGAAGAAAATCGCAAAAAAAATGATGTAACTGTAAAATTCCGCGAAACTTTTTCGAAAAGTTCGTTTCGTTTCGAAAAATACCGAGTGAATTCGGATTTCGTATCGATCTAACGAAACATTTTTGAATTCCGTTTCGTTTCGTACCGCATCGTGTCAGAAATTTTGTAATTCGTTTCGTTTCGTTTCGCCTTGAAAAAATCCCATACCGCATACCCTTATACAGAAGCATGCTTTTGAAGAAAGTGATAGGGAGGATAGCCTGGACGATAAACACAACCAAGTTTATTGCACATGCTTGCAGGTAGAGACAGTGGCAGGCCTAGTGGTGTTAGTGCTGAGGTAGTGATTTACACTTGTGACATGTGACAGTGAAGTTTCCTATGAAGTGAAAAAGTGTACACCTCCTGCGAATAGGGTCTTTTACGAATTGCGTAACCAGCTTAAGCCCCGTGACTTGCAAACGCCAACGAAATACGCTCTGTATAAGATGCAGATTCACGATCATGAGGGGTTCCGGGTCATTTGGCCGAACGCCATTCGGCCGAAAAATAAATGATAAAAATAAGTGACCATGCCACTGTTCTCCGCATCAATATGACTCGAAAAAATAGCCTATGACTCAAAGAAAGAAAAAAAATTATAAAATTTTGACAGTTTCAACGCCGTTTCTGACGTTGAAGCCCCTGTCCTTCACGGAGGCAATTGAAAAGAGAATAAAAATTCTCTCGTAGCTCACACTGGGGAGACGGCGAGGTTCAAAAGCAACATTTTTCCTGTGACCGGCACTCAAACGACAAAAATTCACCACGCTTGCTTATGGGCGAGTCGCATTCATGCGGCCGGTGTTGACATGAAGCATCCATCAGCGCAGAGTGTGTGTTGATGATGGTGCAGTCATTACCTCCACAAAGTAGTTGAATTTTTCTGCGTTCACTTTCAAGTATCTCACAGCGGAGCTGAAAATGAATGCCAAAAGCATTCAGTTCAGCAGAAATTCATTCAATTGAATGAGATTTTTTCAACCCTATAGCCTATGATTGAAAGAAGGAAATATTTGTGATGATCGTAATGGTAGTTACACTGTCAAAAAATGGCATTCGGCCAAATGGCCGGACACCATCATGAGGTGTGGATGGACGTTAAATGAGGTATACTGAAAAGCTTTCAGCTTTTGAAATTTTTGAGCTCAAGGTTCTGTTGACAATTCTTGATGTGAAACATGAAAATGGTGTGCAGCGAAGACGCATGAATCATGAATTGTATCAAGTTTAAAATGCAGCAAATATTGTTAAACGAATAAAATACGCAGACTTCAGTGGGCTGAATGCGTAGTGTCAATGTCAGAAGAAAGAATAGCGAAAACAATATTCAGCAGGAAACCAGGTATATGTCATCGACTTCCTGGGCGGCTTGGAACGCACTAGGTGTACACGGTTGAAGAAGATATGGGAACCCTACTTGGAACCCTAAGCCGGAAATATCCCTTGCTGAATGTCTATGTCGCACACATAACACTGGGAGCGGTGATGCCAATAACGAAAAAGCTCGAAATTCCAGCGTAAGTCCTAAAAAAATTCAATGATGGAATTTATAGAAGATCTATAGATATAGGGATCTCTAGAAAAAAAATTGTTTATCGATTCCTAGATATTTTTCTAGAAAATTTCTGGATGAACCTGATTTTTTTTCGGAGGAATGCATAGAGCAATCCCTACACAGAAAAAAATATTCATGTAAAATTCAGCGAGAAATCATGCACATAAAGGGAATGCTAGAGTTAGTGCATATTAACATGAGATATCATGTGGAATTACGTTACAATCGTGTAAATTTCCGCTAATAGTCACGTAACCGGTTGGAGTCCATGATGGTGTACGCGATGGTTGGCGGAAATTTATACGCTGATAATGTAATTTTACATGATATCTCATGTAAAAGTGCACTAACTCTAGCATTCCCCTTACGTGCATGATTTATCGCTGAATTACATATTTTTTTTCTGTGTAGTGCCTAGTAAAACTCATGGATAAATTCCTGAAAAGCTTCTTCTTCTTCTTCTTCTTGGCGTAACGTCCTCACTGGGACAAAGCCTGGTTCTCAGCTTAGTGTTCTATGAGCACTTCCACAGTTATTAACTGAGAGCTTCCTCTGCCAATGACCATTTTGCATGTGTATATCGTGTGGCAGGCACGAAGATACTCTATGCCCAAGGAAGTCAAGGAAATTTCCTTAACGAAAAGATCCTGGACCGACCGGGAATCGAACCCGTCACCCTCAGCATGGTCATGCTGAATACCCGTGCGTTTACCGCCTCGGCTATATGGGCCCTTTTCCTGAAAAGCTCTGTGGAGGAATTTTAGATGATCCTCAGAGAAATGCATAGCTAAATGTATGATGAAATACCAGGAGATATCGTTAAAGAAATTGCTGGATAAATCCCTAGAGGAATAGCTGGTGGTTCAAAAACTGTTTGATTCAAAATGTATTTTCTTTTCTAGTTTCCATTACAAGTTTGTTTAAACTCTAGTAACAATTCAGCAACAAAAAATCAAATGACATACAATCAAACTGCTACCCAATCGGCTTTGCCAAAGTTTAAAAAAAAAAAAATTACGCTAACAGCCATAACTAAAGTTATTACAATCATAAAAATTATCATCATCCTTTTTGTTCGAGAGCTCGAAACCGTGATTTAAAGAATATCGCCATTTGCGCCCACAACTGGGCCACAATAGTCCGTCGAGTGATCATAAAGAATAGAGCGAGAATTAGTATTGATTGAGTACCTATTAATAGGTTTCATTCTCCTTTTTCAGACGCCCTGCGATGCTCGTCGATCGACTCTGGCCGTCTCTTCTCGGATCGCTTTCGTCTTTCGAGAATCGAAACCAAAAATCTAACAAGCTCACATTTAGCGGACGGTGGCGGCAAAGTCGGCAACAGCAGGACACACACACAGGAACCGAGGAAGAGAGAACCGGAGTCGAAACGAGGCGAAGGCCGGCCGAGCAGATTAAAAATTATGTGTTTTTGTCCCAGCATGGCGCTTTTGTTAATCTAATACGCCCTAGGGGGGCGCCTGCCTTTGTGACGGCTCCGCTAATCACCTGTTGGTGGGAAGCGAGATCGCGCAGAACGTGCGCAATATCGATGCCGATACATATATCGATGTGATCATGACGCGACGACGACGATCCGATGGGCCCCGATATCGGATGTCCCTTTGTGGTGTTGCTGGCGAAATTTTCGGCATTCTTGGAATTGGGTCGAAAGGCACTCACGGTGAAAAAAAAGAAATAAGAATTTTTTGTACCGAATTCTCGAACCCTCTAAGCAGAATATCCTCTTCGATTGAGTGTAATCAGTTTTGTACCTTTTAATTCCGCCCTCTATTGCTTATTCTTTGACAGATACTGTTATCCACTGATACTGAGGAAGATTACAAGTGATAGTCGAAATACTCGTATCTGTCAAAGGATAAGCAAAAGAGGGCGGATTTTTTGTTTTTGTTTTTATTAGTGTGTATTTTAAGTAAAAGCTAATTCTACACTTAGAGGGCGGAATTAAAAGGCACAAAACTAGATATGGCAATTACTAGTATTCAAAAACAAACAAATAAACACTGCGATTCGAATAACGTTCCAAATTAACAGGAGCTAAACTTGATCCTTCTAAACCGGTTTACAAAAATTTTTGACTGTGTTCCACAGGCCAAGTCTTATAAAATTTGCAAGCGACGAACCCCATGCGACCATCATAATACCAATTTGCAGAGCATCGAACGGCACTGAATTACCTCTCTCGTTTCACTAACTAAGTAAGGAGATGATCCCAGCTGATTCATAAATTTTGGCCCGCTTTTGTACCTCCGCCCGTTAGGAAATTTCCCAGGAATCGAACGTGCCACCGCTGTCTGTGACCGGCGATGTGCGCGCGCGTGTTTTGTCTCACTGTTTGTTTGTGATCACCTTTTTGGATGACGATGACAGACGTGCCGACACAGGAAAAACCCCCTCCTGGGCCCGCTATTTAGGGGACTATCGTATCGTTTCAGCGGTTGGACGACGATAGCCAGCCAGCGGTTCGGTGTGATGTGACAGTGTGCCAACAAGAGCGAGCAATGTGAGACGGCTGATTGCTATCTCCAAGCAGAATCGAAGTCAAATTCCAATGAACGATCAATTTGGGTAAATTAATTTATCATCAACGAATTTCGGCGGAGGGACACAGGAATAGGTTGATGAGATGCAGAGGAGCATGAAAGCTGTTAATGTGTGACGATGTAAACTTCTGCTTTGAAACGTGATATTCTCGGCCTTTGCAGTCTAATCGAGTAGCGAGAACGATACTGTCTTTACATCCTCTACAGGATGTCTGATCCTGCCCTGAGACAATATCGTTCTTGCTACTTAATCAGACTGCAAAGGCCGAGAATATCACGTTTCCCAGCTAAAGTTACACAGTCGACAAGCAACTATTTCCGATGTAAACTTCTCCTGAAAGAATTACCGTCTTAAGAAATCCTTCCTTCAGAATCAATAGTATATGTAAGTTACATAATGTAACAATTTTTATTGAAACTTTACAATAAATCAACCGGACTTTTCTCCAGAAGTTCATTCGTGCATTTCTAAGCAATTTAACTGGCAGCTCCTTCAAGAATTATTTCAAGATTTCTTCAGAGGTTTACTCGAAAAGTATCCTCCTGGAATGCCTCCTGAGATTCCACCTGGATTTTCTCTGAAAACACCTCCAGAGGTTCTTCTGTGTATTACCTCAGAAGTTCCTATGGAAATATCTACTCCTCTTAGAATTCCAGCATTGCGTCGGCAATTTCTTCGAGAATAGCTCAGGTTCCTCCAATTATTCTTCCAGAAATCCTCCTCAGAGTTTCTCTTGGAAGTGGTAATACAAGAGATGCCAATTCCCAGAATAATAAGATTAGGTGGTCGGCGTTAAGTCAGAGGGAACCAAGTAACAAAATTGACGAAAATTAGATTTTTAAGGCATTTGATCAAGAATTACTTTAGCTACTTGGAATATTCACCCGATTTTCTTAATGTTGCAATTAACGAGAGTTATAGCACAGTTTTTTTTTATTGAACTGCGAAAATCGATAATAGTGTGTAGTCAGAGTGGACCAAATGCTAGATGTCAAGAGAATTGAAAAAAAAAATGTATTGGTTGAAATCCAATAATCAAAATAGTTTATCATCAAAATATAATACGTTTCCAAATCGTATGACTCTCTAACGCATTTTCTGATGATTATTGATCAAGAAAGCTCGTGAAAATCCATTTTATTATGGTCAATATCGTATTTTACAGATCATCGTGATGAAGCAAATTGTGGCAATTCGCGTGCAGACAGAGTGGACCATGTGTCTATAAGAAAAATAGTTGAAATTACCTTATTCTTCGTAATCCTTTTTAAATCAAAATATGTTTGTTTAGTAGCTGTTGGGCATCATATTGAAATGTACCAATACCCGTTTCATGAAGAAATTGATTTTACCGGTTATTTGAGAATTATGTACTTGGCTCACTCTGTCTGAACGAATTTTTGAGAACGCCAGGCCTCTGAATGAATTATTATGAACTGTGTAACTACAATATTTCAAAAACGTACCGAACTATGAAAATACGTTCAAAAGTTGCTAGCTCTTAAATGTTCAAGTTAAGAATTCTTAAACAGCTTATCAATTGACTACCCTTCATGTGATACTGAGCTGTTGTACTTGGTCCACTCTGACTGAACATAAAAATTGAAAATGGTAATCAACAGTGTAATAACAGAAATATCAAATTTCAAACTTTCTGCTCACATTATACATCAATCCTATTAACTGATGTCCTACTTGTGCGTTATTTTTTCATCAAATATGTACAAACTTGAGTGTGAGCTGTAGTTGGTTGTAGATTTTCCAAAAATCGTTCAGTCAGAGTGGACTAAATACAATGAATTACTTAGCAATTTCTCGGTTTCAAGCTTTTTTTACATTGTTTCACGATCAATACAGTACGATGCTTTAATGAATAGTTATAAAGATTTATGGCAAAAATTCAGGAACATTTGTTGAAAAACAATTGCAAACTTTAAAGTCGTTTTTCTAGAAATTAGGTAAAAGACACATGGTCCTCTCTGACTTAACGCCGACCAGGTTATACTCGGAAGAACTTCAAGCGAAACTTTCGAAGGAAATCCAGGAAGAATTCCTGGAGTAAACCAGCAGTTTACTTGTTAATTGCTTCCGAATTATGCTCGAGACGCAAGAAAATCTTGTAAATGTTCTTTGGAAAGTTGTTTAACTAACTTCTCGAGGAGTTCCTAAGAAGGATTCTTCCAGAAGTTTTTCTGATAATCCAAAAATTCGCCCATTAATTTTTCAAGAAAAATCATACAGGAGTTTCTCCGTGATTTTTTCAGGAAGAGGATCGGGGAGTTCTCTTAGGTGTTCTTTTTTCATGATTTATTTTGAGAATTTGTTCAGGAGTTTCTGTGAAAATTACACCAATTTCCTCATACAACTCCAATAAGACTATAGGAGTTCCTCCAAGCATTTTACGGTTCCCTAATAGCAATAGAACTTTTCTTAAGCTTTGAAATTTGAAGAGTGTTCTTGCTGAAGTTCATTTGAGAATGAATTCAAAACTTTCTCTACAAAATCAGTCGTATATTTATGAACATGTTAAAGGCCCTAAGAAAAGGTGGTGGATTGGCATTTTGTCATATCACATCACAATATGGTCTAATTCATTAGCCAACCTAAATCTGATTGCGTCTAATGTGGTCGATAAAACAAAACACAAAAACAAAGCGTCTGCCGCTCTATCGTGCTAAAGTATCTGGACCGTTCGGTCGAATCAACCGCCGACGGTTACATGTGGTTGTTCCACACAAATGACACCCGAATTTGTCCTCCTCGTTGCCCGCACGCCATCCGTATCAACAGCCTCACGGTATCCATCCCAAACAGAATGCGACAAGATCTTTCGGGTGAGATAAGCCGACGGGATTCTCTTTTCGGGTGGCGTTCTTCGGCGATCTCGTGTCCGTGACAAACGACACAGTAATCTGTCGGAATGGGAATAAATCTGTTACCGTTGACATTCGGGTGTCACATTAAGTGGGTATACCAAGGCCAATCTCTCAAAGTGAGTGCTACCGGACAAATTGAGATGACACCTGCGCTGCGCGCGGTAGGTTGAGGTGGCTGGATAGAAGGACACGAGATGGACATCGACATGACAACGGATCCGATTCAATTACCCGCGGTGGATGTCGGGAGAGAAACAATTCAACTTTTTTCATTACGCAAAACCGCAAAGTAAATCCATTTCGATCAGGAAGTTGACGATCGTCGATGGCAGAGCGGGGCACAAGAAGGGGACTGCAGTTGCAGTCATTGCGCTTGGCTGTCAGTTTGTAACGCACCACTGCCCAACGACACGATGCAGTTTTTTTTTCGGTTCGAATAAAACCGATTTTAATATCTTGTTATCCAATCACAACCGGTCGCAACGAGCGATAAAAAAAGTTTCGAGGAGTGTTCGGGAGAGAGAGCTTTGGCTGCGTGTGCTTCTGCGGTTGATCTTGTTATCCGTTCATCTTGGGCCGTTTTCCGCTTCGAGCTACCACCACAACCGCTCAGCTCTTCACATCGATGGAAGCAGTAGCAATCAACGGAAATGAGATCCGGACGATCGCCAAGGGTGGGAGCTACCGCCGTGCTGCGGAAACACGATCTACCTGGTTCCCTCTCCTCGAGGTCCTCTCTCCCGCAGCTGCTGGCTGATCCGGGACTTACAACTGCGATGAGCTACGAACGCAAGCAAATAAAATATGACCGAGTTAATTCATTTACCTGTTACCTGTTGGTTGCTTGTTTTTTTTTCTGTTCCCCATCCATCTCCTCTCGGTTCGCTTCAGTAGCTTCTTCTACCTTCGATGGGGATTCGCTTGCAAAACGGACGGACGACGAAAGTGACGACAGAGAGGCCAAACCCATCTGTCTGTCGTCGAGAACCAACTAACAGGACACAATTCCTAGAACTTTCTCCCCAAAACGAACCAGTTTCCGAGCAGGAGAAAATAGCTGAAGAATACCTAACTCAGGTATGGAAAACCGAATACCTACAACCAGCATGAGGTATTAAATAGCCCTGCATAAGAGGTAAAATACCTAAAATACCTAAAATCCTCTGTGCATAACGTGTGAATAATGACTTCAGGTATGGCAATACCTTAATAATAATCGGCGATTTTTCCATATAAATAGATATTTTTCCATAACTGAATAATACCTCAAGCAGTCCTCAACACCAAACCAATACCTCGTTGAGGTATTTTATGAATACCTACAAAATACCAAACTAAGTTATTTTCAATACCTGGATAACCGATCAATACCTTGTCTTGGTATGATACCTGACTTTGGTATGCTCCAGTTATGTGTCAGTTATTCATTCCTGCTCGGGTTCATGAGACTTTCTCGACCATTTCCGTTAGGGGTGAAGCTGTTATCGTTTCACTGAAAACGATTTGCGACGAACTTCACCGTCCTAATTTGCAACTTCATGTCGAATGTAACGGGTCCGGCAAACGATACTCGTAGATCTTCAAAGGCATCAGTACGGCACCGATCCCCCCCCAAATAAAGAGAGACGAATGAAGGTACTTCCGGCCAGTCGGAGAGGAGACATGCTGATTCACTTGGAACAAGGTCACGCAGTTCGATGTTGCGTGTTCCACTTCAGAAGGTTGCAGTTTGTCATTTGCATCGAATTCGCATCAATCGAAACGTGTTCTGCCTCATTAGCTAACTTAATGTTTGTGTGTGTATGCGTTTGGATTGCTTTTATACGATTGCGTGCAAAAAAATAGGAGAATCAATCTTGAAGTAGAACTCTGTTGATGGTAGGGGATTTTGGGGTAACTTTAATTCCGCGGCCAGAACTGTATTTTACAATATGTGTACAAATGGTTAGAATTGATCATGATAACCGTCGTTTAGATCATGATTTTATGACTTGTGGTCACGATAAGGTATATGTAGCAATAAAGAGCAGCAGGGATCGTTGAACCACAGACGGTGTCAGCAAGAGAAAGGAGGAAAACACAACTAAAATGTGTTTTTGAATCCGTGAAATAACAAGGATTAGTGTACCGAACATGGCCTCGTTTGCCTTTGAGAAGGGATACCTTATCCTTAAGTCGACTGTAGCTGGCGAGTTCTGGTTTGTTCTTACATAATCGGGATAAATTTGGATTTCAAAAGTACCCAACCTTTTGTATTTTATTCATGAATCCCACAAACTTTATAGACTATCCTCAATATTCAGAATTGTCATCAATTAAATGGAACTAAAAATTGGTTTGCAAAACCATAATAAATATGTAAATTTGAATAAATACCGAACTTTTTGGTACGGAATTTCTACGTTTTTTTCGTTTTCTCTGTGAATATAATTGCACAGACAGCATGAACTGTTAAATTTCAATAACGACCCGCAAATTGCCTACTTTGTGGGTTGCTCGCTTCAAACGCAAAGCATAACCTACAACTCCTTCTCGGGACCCTATGTAAACTGTAGCTAGTCAACTTCCACCAAAGCACCGTTTTGTGCTTCTGCTTAACCCAGCAGCACCATCCCACTATCAACCTCCGAATGTTCCGACCGCCTCTCGTGATTCCATGTGATTTGCTGTAATCAAATTAATTAACGACCCTGCAAAAAGGCAGCCTGCGGGCGGAAATTCTGCAAATAATACCGACAACTTCGGGAACCATTATCATCGCATCGATTCCAATTGTCTCTCCCCTCCCCCTCTACCCTCACGATCTCCGTAGCAGAGACACTCGTCATTGCAGCCGTGAGCTTTTTGCAGAATTTCTCGGTTTCATCGACCGATTTCCGCCTCGATCGAGTCCATCAAAATTATATATTTACACACAACAATCCCTTCGGTTCAAATGTATGGACCCAGGCTTAATTTTATGGCCTTTTCCTTTCTCCCCGATGTATTCAGGAGAGAACTGGGTATGATGAACCAGTCAAGCATGTGGCAACTCGGGTTTCAATTTATGTCTAGCCGGTGCGTTCTGAAACAATTTCCTCTAGCTGCTCGACAGTGCAATGAGGTGGAGCCCAGAGTGGCAGCTTCCCTCTCATCTTCGCAAACAGCGGAAAGAGCTTTCAAAATGCTATTTCTGACTTCGGTAATAACCCACTGACTGACTAACAGATCGCCTCGCCTCAACCTCAACCAACCGAATTGCATTTGACTGGCTTACAGTGGCAGTGGCACATTTTCAGTGCCTCTGTTCCGAGCCAATACAAGAGATGAGAGGGGAACCCGAATCGTGAATTCGCGTCTGTAACTGCTGTAATTTAGTAATGGCAGGCTTTGGCACCACGGACCATCACGTTTCAATGGCTGCCACCACTGAAGTCAGCAGTAGTGGTTGCACGCTGTATATGGCTGTCTACAACAACTGAAGTTGGAAGGTGAGGCATAATGTGGAGCTTAGATCGTGATGGGTCGGATCAGCAGCAGCAGGGCCTTCCTCCTCGCTAACGTGTTAAACGTGTTTGGATAATCTAGCGAACAAATGGAATAGCGCAAGCTGTGTGGGAGTTCGGTTTCGGTTCGTCCATTTTGGTTGAATTGGTTTTCGACTTCACGGTTATCTCTCTCTCTTACTCACTTACACCGGTAAGAGTATATATTGAAATAGTCATGCATGCAGTGAAAGCTATAGTTTTGATATTTTCCTACATATTCTGTTCTCTTTAGCATATAATAATGAATATAATAAATATTTCGAGGTGTGGCAGATTGTGAATACAAAGGCTCCTACAATCCAAAACAAAATGCTATAGTTGTCTCTCCGTATCTTATTATTGAAGGGACCATCTGGATAAGGGCAGATTGAGGAGAAAAATAAAGATTTGAACAATATTAGATTGCAAAAGCCCCTATGGATAGGGGTTCCAGAACGTTTTACACCTAGTAGTCTTGTAAATCTCCCAAAGTGCAATTATGATTTCGTTTTGGTTCAACGAACATATGGGTAAATTATGTGCGAAATTATGAAAGAAATCCACTGCTCAGTTGAGGATCGAATCCACAATCCTTGCACGCTAGATGAATGCTTTGCCAAATAAGCTACCGAGCCAAGATATAACACGGAATTTAGTTGTTACAAAAATTCAAATCCCATTAAGCATGATTCATTTGATTGCTTTGACATTCATGCACACAACAGAAACACGTGTTTGATGAACAAATTGAGATTTTGTTGCAAAAAGAAATCCACGTGTTTCGGTGGGAAACTAATTCACGACTCCCAATTTGCTAGACGTGCACTTCTTTCCCCCGAGCCACTTGACCATCTCCGTCCCTAGAAGGTACAAAACTGAACTCGTTTCCACTAATGCACATGGTTCGTTCCGTTTAACAATCCAAATCTCTTTCGGATGGAATTGGATGAACATCTGCATGTCTCTGTTGTCTGCAATGTGCATAAATGTCAGAGTGTTGCACACAATAGAGATTCTGAGATTTTTCCTGGGAATTGTTCAGGATTCTTTCAGGAGTTCTCGCTGTGATTCTTCCAAGAGTTAAAGAATTCTTCCCAAATGAATAGAATCCTAAATGGATTCCTTCTGGGACTCCACTAATTTTTTTTTCTGGAATTCCTGACTACTCACTAGGTCCGTCTGGAATTTTCCCATGAGTTCCTCAAAATCCAACAGGATTCCCTTGAGAAATTCCTCCAATAATTCATTATGGAATACCCACAGCAGCTTCATAAAGAAATTCTATTTTTTTTTTTGGTTCCCTCCGATAGTTCCTTATGGGATTATATTTCTACAACAAACATCTGAGCAATTCAAAAGAAGCTGGTATTTTAGAAAAAAATCCAAAGAAACTTCTAAACGTAATTTAGAAGAAACTCCTAGATAATAACTTAAGAATTTTGGAATTAATCTTTGGTGCATTTCCTGCATTTTTTGAATGAATTCAGGTAAGAGTTCCTAGAAAAAATACAGGAAGAAATCTCTGAAGGAATACCGTAAAGTAACTGGAGCACCACCGGAAAGAAATTTTGAAGAAATCTCCCATGAAATATCTTTAGAAATCTCAAAAGAAACTACTGCAAAATCCCTGAGAAACTTCTGTAGGAATTCTGAATGAACCTCTGGCAGAATTTCATAAAGAGCTCCCTGAAGCTGTTAGAATAAACTTCTGTAATCAATTTCAGAGGAAAAAAAGTGCAGAACTCCTGAAAGAATATCGTAACGTAACTAATTCTTTGAGTAATTTCGGAACGAGTTTCTGAAGAAATCTCGGAAGAAATTACTGTAAAAATCATTGAGAGAAGTCCTGGAGGGCCCTCGAAACTCCTGGAGGAGTTATTGAAAAATTCCGGAAAGAACTCCCGAAAGAATTCCAAAGGAAATTTCTGAAGGAATCCAAAATAAACTTTTTGAATGATTTCATGAGAAGCTTGGAAAATTTCATAAAGAATTCCGGTAACAATTCATGAAGGAATCATGCAAAAAATTCTTAATGGAAACTGGGCCGAAATCCTAGCAGAGATCCTTCTTAAATTCGTAAGAGATTACTGAAGAGATCTTTCTGTTATTGCTCCACGAACTTCTTTCGGGATTCATTCCACGATTCCTTCAGAATTTTTCCTGCAATTATTCACGACGTTCGTCCAGGATTTATTTTTGAGATTCCCTTTGGATTTCATGAGGTGTTTCTTCTGGGATTCCTCAAGGAATTTATTCTAGGATACTTCAAGAAGTTGCTTCCAGGATTCCTCCAGTTGAGGGTTATACCTTCAGAGTTTCCTTTAGAAGTTATTTCTGACATTTATCCAGATGTACCTTTAAGAACTCTTTCCGGAGTTCCTTCCAGGATTTTTTCCAAATTTTCTTATTTTGAAATTGTTCAGGAGCTCCTTTTTGGGATTCCTTAACGAATTCATCTTCCAAAATTCCTTGAGGAGCTCTCTCTGGGATTTCTCCAAAAGTTCTTTCTAGGACAACTTCAAGAATTCCTTCACGGGTGGACATTCTTTGAGAAATTCCAGGAAGAATTCCTGGGGGAATCTCGGAGTAAATTATTGGAGGAATCTCGGATTGATTCCTGGAGATATCTGGAGAGGAACTCATGGAAGAATCTTAGAAGGAATATCCATAGGAATCTCTGAACGAGTTTCTGAAGGAAACCTGTTTGGAATTTCTTGAGCAATCCTGCAACTATCGGATTCTCAGAAGAAGTTCTTGGAGAAATCCTGGATGGAACCTCTATAGAAATCTCAGAGGAAACTCCACAAGAAATCCCATATATATAACCCTGAACAATCCCAGAAAAAACTTCTGCAGGATTCTTGGGAAGAATTTCTGGAGAAACCTCAAAATAAATTCCTGAAAAAATCCCGAAACTCCAGAAGCAATTCCTGGATAAATCACGGAAGGAGTTCCTGAAGGAATCACAGATAAAACCTCTTAATGAATCTCAGAAAAAAGCTTTCAAAAGAATCTCAAATGAACCTCTAGAACATCTCATAGAGAACTCCCGGAGACAATAATATATGGGCGTGTGAAGTGGTAGAATGTATGCCGTTTGAAGGCACCTAAACCAACGAGAGAGAGGATACAAATTTGTGAAACACTGAGATACGGAGAATCGACTGTACCGTCGTGAGGGGCTTCTTTTCACACTTTTTCATGATTTTTCAACTTTCTGGCATTATAACTTCCAGAGTCCTGAATGGATTTCCACAATTCTTACACCTAATAATCGTGAATATGTTTGTAGTATGTACGCAAAATTTGAATTAAATCCATCAAAAAAACAAAAAAATTGTTCCAATCGGACATATCTCATATAGAACCGGATAGAACCGGATGGGGGCTACTTGGGACTCTTAAATAAACAAACAAAACTGCATTTAAAATTCCAGGGTTATTTAGAAAACCACTTTGTACCAATGCTGTAGTAACTATATCGTATATGATTTCAATAAATATATGCGTTTTTAGATGGTTCTGTGCTACCTTAGTTATGATGAATAGCGTGATATTTTAATCTATATACAGCATTAAAAAAGGGACCATCAAGGAATTTAGTTGAAACGACCATTTATAATGTATAACAATACTAATATTCGATTGTATATGCTACGTTGATACATCTTGAATGAATTAATCAACCTTTTGGAATTTATGAACTGTAGAAACAATGTTTACAGAGCAAATGGTCTGATACGTGATATATATTTTTTTGGTTTATTCGATATGTTTTCACGTCCTGACAAGCAATAAAGGGTCTGTTTAAAAAACAATTTCATTCAAATGAAGGGGAAAATATTGCTTAATAATAGTCTCAAAGACATCAAACAGATTTGAACCATATTTTGAATTCAAATCTACATTAAAAAGTGTCCAAAGTAGCCCCACACGACGGTACATACTTATTTATAGGTTTCAGCTACGCCCTTAAATCTAACTAGCCTTTGAACTTCCTTGGCCTATGAATATTTCTGGTCACTGAATGAAATTTCATTCATCGTGCAGCAATAACGACAACATCGCCACCCGCATTTGTTGCAACAATCCATCCAATGTGACATAGGTTTGCCCCAACTTCATTCGAATAGGATAAAGGTCGTACCCGACGAGTTTAAAGATTTTCTATATTCCCGGTATTCCTTTAGAGATTTTACGATTTCTCCCGGGACTTCTCCGGCATTCTCTCAGCTATTCCTCCACGGTTCTTGTAGTACGTGGAAGGCCCCTAAAGCCACAGCTGTAGAGGCGTGGGTATTCAGAAAGCATGCTGAAGTTAGACCGGTACCTCGGTAACCGTAACATATAGTTGTTCACAAGTGCCCGAGATTGATCGTTCAGGCTTATCCGTTCCGAAATGACTGTCAATAGCTGTCGTTCTGCAGACTCAATCCTTTGGACAGCATTGTTGTACTGGGTGCCCAAACAACCGAGCAGTACTCTAATGTAAAGCGAGAAAGTGTACAGTACAGAAATTTTAGGCAGTAGATGTCCATGAACTCTTTGGTAATCCTGAAGATCAGTCCAAGTTTTCCGGAGGCTTTTCCAACAACGTTGTTAACATGGTGCTTGAAATAGAACACATTATCCAGAATTACTCGGCCTTGGGTTTGATTAACACGACTAATTTCAGAACCGTACAAAACAGACTTGTGCAGTATCATACGTTGTTTGTGTGAGAATGAAATCACTGAGCACTTGGACGAATTAACGTCCATCCGATTTAGAGTGGACCATGCATTCACCTGACGTTGGAGAGAGTCGCAGACTTCAACCGAGCGAATTCGAAGGAACAGCTTTAGACCATCACAGAAATAAATAAGAAAAATCAAGAATCCTGTAGGATTCTGCCAAGGGTTCCTTCCGTATTTTTTCATTGATTCCTCCCGGGATTTTTTCATGGGTTTACATCCGAGGATTCTTTCAAAGATTCTTTCCGCGATTTCTTTGGGGAATATTCCCGGGTTTCCTTCCTTAATCCCTGCATTCATTTCTCCCGGGATTCCATCCTGCATTCTTTCAGGTATACCTCCCGAGATTTATTTATGGATTCCTTTATTGAGTTTCCATTGTTTGTTTTGTGAGTTTTAAACGAGGTTCTTTCAGGGATTCCATAGGAGATTTTTCCTGTATTCTTTCAGAGATTCTTACACTGATTTCTCCCATGATTGACAATTCCCAGATCTTCTCTTATAGATTCCTCTTAAGATTTTTTTCAGATTTCGGGACTCCTTCATAGATTCCTCTCGGGATTTCTATCTAGACTTCTATAGGGATTCCTCCTGGATTTTTCTCAAGTCTTCATCCCCAGGAATTCCTTCTTAGAATCGCGTCCCGGAATTTCTCTTGGGATTCCTTCCGAAATTCATCCCGGAATTATTCCAAGGATTTTTCCAGGAATGTCTTCTGAAAATCTTTGACGGATTCTTCACTTGGTTCCTTGCGATATCTTTCCTAGAATTCTCCAGAGGTTTGTCCTGAGAATAGTTTCCATTAGATAATTTTCCTGGAATTCTTGTGAGGATTTCTGCATTTGGGTAAGGGGGACTTTTTGATGGTGTTCTATTATTTTCGTGGAATTGCTGTTTCATTTGTACTTGACTATTGATAACAAATTTATATAAAGATTTAAATTGTGAGCTACCTTAAGGACAGACTTGTTAGAATCCCAAAATGGCCGCCACAATGGCCGACTTTGGCACCTCCTCACGATTTTGAGCGCACAAATCTGTTCGTAAACAAAACCAGCGCATCTGATCTTCTCATTTTAAGCCAATTACATGTGAGCAAGAGCAGAATAATAAAATGCACTGTTGTTTAAACTTTGTTTCTTGAGATTTATGCGTCTGAAGTTCTGATGCACTGTTGAAGCGGGATTTTAAGAAGTTTGTCCTTAAGCATAAACGGATTAAAACCACTTACGTATCTACCAAACTATTTCGAGTAACAAGAAGCATTTACTCCGAACCGAATTACTTCCTAATGCTGAGCATTACCGGTGTAAGTCGATCGAAGAGACAGCGTAACTGGGGCCTCTTGCAAATCACTTCTGGATGGGTACTGGGCAAGGTAGATTAGGGAATACTTGCCCACGACTACTAGGTGGCTCAAAAACAACAAGCCTAGTAGTGGTGAAAGACTCCGGAATGGATGGTTGAGAGAACGAGTGCTTCGTATGATTCCAGGACAAGACGGCCGCTTACGGAATGCAGAAGTAGCGACTGTCAGTGAAGAAGTGTTGGTTGGGTCAGTAACAAGTCTGGCGGTTCTGGAAGTTGGTGGTACCGTTGAAGTGGCCTTTCAGCAATACGGATTGGGGGATGTTCCCAACGATTCGCTTTGGTGCGAGAGGGTCATCTGAACAACTCACTGCAGGAGACCATAGTATTCTCCACTACTTCTGATACAACTAACCTACATAATTTTAAAAAGTTTGATAATTTTCAGGTCATTCGACAGATCTAACATGAGCCAGAAAAGTTCTGCAGCATGGTCGAAAAGAGCAAGTTATTAAACACAGATGGTAGAAAGATAAATGTCCTAAAACAGTTGACTAAAGAAATTCTATCGGAACTACTCATCATCACCACCTAAATATGAATATAGTCTATAGTCAATTCGGACATGCTTGTATAAACCTTGTTTAGAAATTCCTCCCGTTTGACTATCTACTCACTGATGAAACATTAGACCAATGGATAACATAATTTACGACCCATTCCAAATAAACTGTTCTCCACCCCTCGATCCAATCGACCTGGAGAGATCGCATCACGGCGAAGATCTGCATCTAATTTTTGATTAATTTCCTAAATTATTTTGACAGTTTAATTACCGTTCGGTCATATAAATTTCCCTGTTAATCGATTTGGGATCGTTTCGTTTCGCGAAATTTCAACCGCCAAGTCGGATCCAGCCGTGTTTTCACTCAATTTTGAACCCTCTGCCGCCTGTTCCATAAAACGTCCACGCCCTTCACCGCCCGTAATCCTCCTCAACAAGTTGATGGGGCAGGGTCAAGCACTTGTGTGTATTTGCATATTTAATTATAGATAATCTTTGGCATTTATTTTGTTAGCGGGATCGTTTGCTGTCATCGCCCGGTTCGCGGAACAGTGTTGCCAGTTGTTGGAATGCTAATTTCATCGCTGGTCGTCGCTCGTCGCCCGCCGATCGTCACCGCATCGTAAGCCTCGGCGAGCATTTATCAGGTTAAATTTAATTACCGGTTCGGGGCAGACATTAGTCATATCGCGAAAAGCCAGACATGGCGACACCCGTTCCGTCTCCGAACCAAAGTCCCGCCAAGCAAGCGCTTGGACGACGGACACCTTAATTGAATGGGGGGATTAAAAAGAAAACGGCACCCGAATAGGAGAGCGAAATATAAGTCAAAACACGAAAATCTACCGACAAACGAGATCGCGCGGTCGGCATTGGCGTAGCTAGGGGGGGGGTTCCAGGGGTGCCTGGCACCCCCTAGAACAAATTTGGCACCCCCTAGAATTTTTCCTTGAAAATTTAAAACTTCACAAATAATTCCTATATTCATTAATGGCACATTTGAACAAAACTTACCACTCCCGGAATTACTTTCGAAGGAGGAAAAATAACTGTTGCTTTTTTGGGAAATCTAAGAGTTCTAGACAGCCAAAGTTGAGCAATTTGTATGGAAATTTCACTTTTTTGTACTCCGTCCCGAAAGGGATATATCTGTTGTACGTTTTGGCGTTTTGGATATTGGTAAGAACAATCAAGTATCTACATACCCGGGTAGCCGAGATTATCTAAATCATATCTCAAATCGAACATTTTTTTGCTGTCATAGCTCGATGTGATTTTGATGAGTTATTCAAAAGTTTAATAAATATCGCACGAATAGCTCAAAGGCTCAAAGTTATATGATACCAGTTTTTATTCTCTTCGAAATAGCTGAAAATTTCTACATGAGAGCAAGTTTAGCTCTTGTGGAGCGGACCTGGTGTGATGGTTAGAACACTTGACTATCACGCCGAGGACCTGGGATTGAATCCCACTCCCGACAAACTCGCAAAATGTGAGTTCTTCCTTCGGAAGGGAAGTAAAGCGTGGGTCCCGAGATGAACTAGCCTAGGGCTAAAAATCTCGCTAATACAGATAAAAAAAAAAAGTTTAGCTCTTCTTCATGAAATGGAACACATACACCCATAGAGATGGCTCAATGTTAGTGAAATGTAATGTGCCTCTTTCTGAGCTGTGGAAACGAAGAACTCCATACTCTTATTTCCGTGTCACTTACGACAGCGAGCCACAGTTGAGTGGTAAGCATCGCCGCCTGTGAATCCTAAGGTCGTAGGTTCGATGCTTGGATGCTGACATTTTTTTTTATTTTTTTTTTTCTACAAAAAAGTGACAAATATTGTCTGCTATTGTTTTGATCTTATGATATCTTAACGAGCTATTATTGAGTATTTCACCATATTAGATTTTGCTATTATTTCTGATCTTTTACCTCTTATATCAATCAAATATCAGTTTTTGCTCTTAAGTAATTCAATCAATAAAATTTCTGCAGAGATTGATCCAGCAATTTCTCCTAGGATTGCTTTGGAAAATCTTACTATGATACTTCTCGGAATTCTTCTATGGGTTCCTCTAAAAATTTCTGTTGGGATTCCTTCCTGGTGAGTTTATTCAAGACAATCTCCCTGGGATCCGTTCAGAAGTTCCGCCGGTGATTCTTCCAGGAATTTCTTAAGAGATTTTATTAATAGATCGTTCCAGAGATTTCTCATGGATTCCTCCAGTGATTGTGGCTAAGATTCCTAAAGCAATTCTTCCAGCAATTTCTCTTAGAACTTCTCCAAAAATTCTCATTGTGGTATCTTCAGGAATTCTACTTGGGAAATTCTTCCGGAAAATCTCCCTGGGATTTTTCAAAAGATCCCTTCGGTGATTCTTCCAGAGATGTCTTCAGGGATTTATCCAGGACTTCCTCCAGAGGTTCTTCCAAAAATTCCACAGGGGAGTTCTCCATGAATTTCAGCTGGAATTCTTCAAGCAATTTCCATCAGGACTCATTCAGAACTTCTTCTAGGGATTTCTCTTGGCACACATATATACAAATTGTAATACTTTCGGGAAATCTTCCGGAGATTCCTTTAGTATACTTCTACCGATTCTTTCTAGCAGAACTGTAGGTATTCCTCTAGGCATTTATTAGAGGAACTTCTCTTAGGATACCAATGGCATTCCTGATTCTAGGATTTCTCTAGAAATTACTTCTATGATACCTCCCGGAATTCTAGGAATTCCTCCCGATATTACAGCTGGGATTCCTCAAGCAATTCTTGCGGTTCTTCCAGCTACTCATCCTCCAGAAATTCTAACTGTGGTACTTCTGAAATTATGCTACGGATACTTCTAGAGATTTCTCCTGACTTTTTTGGTGAGATCTTTCTAGGACATCTTCATGAAATTCTTGCAGAAATTCCATTGGTTGTTCTACCAGGGATTTCTCCAAGGATTCATCCAGGAATTCCTCCAGAGATTTTATCCAAAGATTCCACCAGAAATTTCTCATGGAATTCTTGCAGAAACTCCTTTTGGTCTTCCTCCAAGATTACCTCAAACAACTCTTCCTGCGGTTCTTCCAGCAATTCCTCCAGAAATTCTTACTATTGTACGTTCAAAAATTCTTTTAGTGATTTCTATACCAATTTATCCTAGCATTATGGCTGGAATTCTTCCGGGAAATCTTCCTGAGATTTCTTCAGAAATTCCTGCTGCGATTACTTCAGGGCCTTCTCTGTAGATTCTTCTAGATTTCCAAGGATTTTTTTTCTTTGGATTCCCCCAGGTATTACTGATGGGGTTTCTCCAGAAATTATTGTATAGCTTCCTCCAGCAATTCCTCCTAGGATTTCAGCTGAGATTTTTACCATGATACATCCCAGAATCCCTCTAAGAATATCTCCGGTGATTTTTTCTTGGCCTTCCCACAGGAATTTCAGCTGAATTTCTCAAGCTACTCCTGCTGGGTTCTTTCAGAAATTCCTCCTAGGACTCCTCCAGAAATTCTACTTAATGCGTTCCGAAATTTTTCTAGGGATTCTTACAAGAATTTCTCCAGGGATTCGTTCAAAAATTTGCAGGGAAAATTCAAGGCATTCTTCCTTGGAGCCTTGTAGAAGTACCTTCGGTGTTTCCTCCTAGACATCCTAAAGGATTTTTTTCCTGGAATTTCTTCAAATTTTTCTCATTGGATTCCTACAGGAACTTCTATTGACTTTTATCCAGAAATTCCTCCTGGGATTCTATAAGCGATTTCTGCTGCTTTGTTTCAGGCATGCCTCCTAGGTCTCCTCCAGAAATTCTCCTGGCATTCTTGCTGTAATTCTTCTAGGCAGTTTTCCTAAAGTACTTCCAGAAATGCCTTTGATTCTTCCATGGATTTTTCTAAATACTCATCCAGGAATTCATCCAGAGTTTTTATACAAGGATTACTCTAGAAATTAATCATGGTATTACTCATGGAACTCATCTTGGCCTTTTTCAAGGAATTCCAGCTGATGAAGTCCCCAGAAATTTTCAGAGAAATCCTAGGAGGTATTACTAGAGAAATCTCTAGTGAAATCCCATAGGAATGTACGGAAAAAACTTGTTATTAATTAGAAGGCACTTAATTGACAAATTAAGAGATGAATTTGTGAAAAAAAAATCTCGTTCTCTTGGGACCACGGCTCCGTATTCGCTAGACCGCAGTATGGCCATATCTTTATGGGATGCCGAAGGAAAAGGTTGTTTTTTTTTATTTCCGCGGTAGTATCAATGGAATTAAATCAGCATTTTTTCTGTAATTTCAATCGCTATTCCCCTGAAATTATTTCAGCAATTTCTTTTTAGTTATTTTGCCAATTTCTCCGGCAATTATATCGTGATTACTTTTGTATTTTTTTTATGATTTATTTGTTTTTATTTATTGTTATTACTTCCTAAACTTGCTGAACCAGAAATTTAGAAATTGTCAACTGGACTCGCTCAAAGGAAATTCACGAAAAACTTCCTGACAAATTTCTTAAGAAATTGTCGAGAAAATGGCTATCAAAATTACCTTAGAACTTTCAAAGTGTTTGCCAAATGAATTCATATAAGAAACCAGAGGAGTTGCTGAAGAAAATATCAAGGTTTTTTTTTAATTGCCAAATCCAATCTCATAATAAATTGCCGAAATATATTCAATAACAATTTCCACAAACATTCGCAAAAAATCAAATAAATTCTCAAAGAATTTTCCGAAATCTTCAAAGGAATTTCGGAAGAAAATTTAGAGAGAATTCCAAAAGTAATTGCCGTAGAATCACTATGATAGATTTTTTAAAGAAACGCCAAAGATTTTTTAAATAAATTCCCGAAGGAAATCTCTATGAAATTTGACGAATCAATTTCCAAAGGCATCACCGAAGAAGTAATAATCGCAGTTTCCAAAATTTCCAAAGGAATTGCTGATGGAATTGCCAAATAAATTTTTTAATGAAAGTAACATCGGAATTGCCGAAGGCATTCCGAAATCATCTGCTGCATGAATTTCTCATATAATTACTGAAGAAATCTAGAAGAAATTGTCTTAAGAATTTTCATTGAAATTATAGAAGTGATTTTTAAAAGCATTTTCGAAGGAGTTTTCGAAGAAATTTGCAAAGGAATACCGAATAGCATAGATAATGAAAGTCCAAAAAATCAAAGAAAATCCCAAAACAAGTAGAATGACTTGCCGAAGACATCTTCAGAAAAAAAATGTGATAAGTTCCAGTGAAGAAGTCATTGTCGAATGAATTACCAAACCTGCTTTTTGAAAGCAAATATCAATAGAATTGCTGACATTAACAACTAAAATTGATGACTTCTAAAATATTGGCGAAGGAGCTCCCGAAAATACATACATTTCAAAGGATTTTTCAATGAAATAAAGAAGCCAAATAAACTGCTAATGGAATTACCAATGAAATTTTCAAAGGATGCGTGAAGGTGTTTGGTATCAAATTCCAAACATATTACCAAATAAATTCTTTAAAAATTTACCGAAGGGGATCCAAAGATATTACCGAAGAAATTTTCCAAATCCAAAGGAATTACAGAAAGATTTTCAAAAGAAGTCTCAATTGAAATAAATTGCAAAACAATTTACAAATTAATTGCCGAGAATATACCCTGAGGAATTACCCAAAGAATGTTTTGCCGAAAACACTTTTTTGTATTATGTACAAACCAGACTCGATTGTCCGAAATATACGAAACTGAAATTTTGACTGATTATTACAGTGTTGGTTTTACGTACGTCAAAATTTCTGCTTTATACAGCATTCCGTTCACCAGATATATTATCAATCCAGTTAAAATCGGAATTTGGTGTGAGCATCAGAATACCGAAGAGAAAAATCGTAGTTCGATCGCACCAAATTCCGGGCTGGATTGATAATATGTTTGTGAAGCTTCTGAATGGAACTCAGGATATTCGAGTCAAAATTTTGTAATTTTAAGAATCATACTCATAATGTCTCTGTAAAAGTATTTTCATGTCCACGTTGTAGTGTTCAACTAATGAAACAAAAACCCTATCGCCATTAATTTCGGGGTCAAACCATGTATATGTATCGTGATTTTGCAATTATAAGTATTTATAATTATTTCAATTGTTCCTGAAAACTATTTTTATAAAGGTTGTTATCATGCAATAAAACAAAGATGATGTCACGATGAATACAAGTTACACACAAATTTGTGGATATTATAGTTTCTGAGATTAACACTTCTAATAATTGCTCTGAAAATGTATTATTACGGACCTGATTGTTTTCAATTGGCTTCTTTAGCGGTGTTGAGATAATTCCATATTCAGAATCTGCATGCAAAACTGAACCGAAATCCAAATTTTCATGAATTTTGATGCCCGGGAACCTATTTAAAAATCAATTTGAAGTTTGTATGGGAGCGATTTGTCGAATCACCCCTCGTCGCATTTTGTACTGGGCGGAGCTGTCAAGCAGTTGGCCAGCTGTCAAAAGGTGATTTCGAAAAATCTCTTCGAAAGCGATTTTAGGTACCAAAATGAAGTTCTAAAATTCTGAAAAAATTCATGGTAGTTCAGAAAAAGGTGCTCTTTTGTATAAAATCAAAAAGTCAATACATTTTTCTTAATTTAAAAACCCAATTCACAAAACAAAGATGTTGTCGCAATGATTGTTAAATTCAAACGGAAAATAAAAATTCCATGTATTATATGCAATCAAGTTATCAAGTTTTCAAATCTCACATGGCGGGGAAAGTGTTAAATCTGTACAAACAACCGTTCGGATTTTCCAAAAAAAGGTGTTCTTTAAAATATAGCACGTTTAAATTTGCGTGCTAATTTTTCCCGCGACGCAGTAAGTATATCATTATGCTAAGAAATTGAGGATGGATCGGTATTTTCTTTCACAAAAAAAGCAGAATAACCTGGAAGCCAATGAAACTGGCACCCCCTAGGCACCCCCAGGACAAAATCCTAGATACGCCAATGGCGGTCGGTATCGAATCTCGGCTCGGCCGTCGGTGACAGTGGTCAGTCACGAAACGCCTTTCCGTCGGCTGACGCCACCGCACTTTGCTGGAATTTGGTCGTCTGGCTGGATCATCCACGTCTTCCACGTCCCATCCGGCGATGACTCGGGGCAGTTCGCAAGGGGAAAATTGTCCACCCGAGAAGGCGAGACCGAAGCCACGTAATTGCCGCCCGGTAACCTCTAATCAGCACTTCCGATTTTGTTTTTAGACCTTAATTCTGCTGGCCTGGCGCGGCATTCTGCTCGAGGGCGGATGCATCCGACAACCGACAGAACTGCAGGCGATGCAAATCGAAAGAGCCGGGAATTCCTGGGAATCGACAGAAATTGCCGTGTGGCGCGCGGATCGACAACGATCGGCGACGAGGTCGAATAAAATCAAATCAACAATACCAATAAAAATATTATTAAATTATATGACTATAGCTCGGAAAGAGGAGGGCCCGAACGGCGGGTGGCAGCGCGGCATCTGTTTCTTTGTGTCATAATCTTCGTTCTCGGTCGGATGGCCGGCTGATCATCGGTTGTTTTGTTCTTGTTTGTGGTCGGCGCGATCGTCAACGCCGCGGCGCACTTCGGCTTCGTTCCTTCCGGAGACCCTCATCTTTAGAAGAACACAGTTTTTGAGGGCGAAGGCTGCCTGCAAGATCGGACGTTTGTGTTCGATCCGCAAACGATCATAACACATAAAAACGCGTGTTTCGACAGGGTCGTACAGTTGTTGTCGTTCTTTATGATGATTGTTAATTGGGCATTTCCCCGCGTGTAGTGTTGAGTTTGCATGGGCGTCGCGAGAACTGAGCGACCGACGACACAAGGTGCGCATAAGGTGCAACGAAGACATCCCGGTCGTAGTTCACAAAAAGTGGATCGTTAAATTTTCC
The DNA here is from genome assembly GCF_035046485.1 of Aedes albopictus. Taxonomy (NCBI): domain Eukaryota; kingdom Metazoa; phylum Arthropoda; class Insecta; order Diptera; family Culicidae; genus Aedes; species Aedes albopictus. Next base: position 128,694,401 of record NC_085137.1, read on the forward strand.
TTTTTAACTATATATGCTTAATCGAGTTTGTAAACAAAGTGCTAGATAAAAAGTTAATCGGAAAACATTAAGGTGCCATTAGACTATTTGTCGTAATGCCAAATGGCCGGGGATCTGCTAAACCGAACTAAGCGCCTAAAAGATAATTCCGAGATAATTACCCAAGTAACCAGTAAGCATTTAAAGTAGTATTCCTTCAGCATTATAGTCGCCTTTACGACAAGACGTTTAATGCTAATTAGCCCTATGTGCGCATATAGTGCTACCCCACAGCAGGTTTTGGCAAAATAACGGGCTGTCTTAGTGCTATCCCTTCAGGAATGTCGTGACGAAATGTCAAAGAAGCGTAACGCCTCGTCGAGCAAAAAAAAAAAAAACAAAAATAGATTGACGTCTGCTTCTCGTTCTCTCAGCCTACTTCCCGCTTCATCGTCCTTCCATATTCCAGCCGGTGCTACACTGAACGAAAACCCCATCCCGAAATCGTCTGATTTGTCCGACCATCCAGTCCAAATTACCAAAATCGTGTTTTCGAATGACGAATCAGTCATACGGCAATCATCCGAAAAAGCGGATGACGATCATCTTATTCGCGTATGAGTCGACGCACGCTATGTGAATGAATATTAGTTGCAGAGCGAAGGCCACACAGATGCACTGAATTTATTCATCGATAGCGTAACAAGTTCCTTGATCGTGACACTCGGGACGTTGACGATTTTGCGTCGCATGTTCTATCGTGGACATGCCGTCTTTTTGGCAAAGGGTACCCGTGAGGGTATCCTGGCCACTATGCACATTTTTTTAAAAGAAAGATAGCGGTGACATTATTGTTATCAATCGCTAAAAAACAAGGTTGCTCAACCATATGGTTTACATTCAATTTTCATATCACTGTCATCCGGTTTTAGGATGACATCATTCGGTCGGTAAACCATACGGTTTCCGACCGAATGTCGTTAAGGGGCGTGATCGTATCGCCTCTCAGTCGATCTTGGGCGGGGAGTTTCGTTCAGTGTAGGTGGTACTTTTTTGCTGATTTTTGTAGTGATGTAGGTTTGAACTTACGATCCGGAGATTGATGAATTATATCTGCTTCTGAGTCTGTTGCTCCTGATCCACGATGCTGAAGCTGTTCCGGTGGCGTGCGTTGATTTAATCACCAATATGAAGAATGATTCGATAACAGCTTCAGATTCAACATCCAAAACTTATTTTCATTGAGATATTTCATTATGGTAGAGCATTACGATCCCTTCTTTTAGATTTCTGTGGAATATGATTCTTTCTTCCCTCTTTCAAACAATCCTATGATCCACCAAAGCATCCACCAATTCGGCACACATTTTCCGACGAAATGATAAATAATTGGTGATTTTTTGATGGACAAGTTCCCAATTCAATCCAGCTGCAGTAATGATTTCTTTGGTACTTTTTGGGAAAAATGAAGGAACAAACAAGATGCACAAATTTGTAAACAGAAGCATAGGCTCTGTAAGAGAGAGACAATGCGTAACATATCTCCCAACCCCATATAGCCGAGGCGGTAAACGCACGGGTATTCAGCATGACCATGCTGAGGGTGACGGGTTCGATTCCCGGTCGGTCCAGGATCTTTTCGTAAAGGAAATTTCCTTGACTTCCTTGGGCATAGAGTATCTTCGTGCCTGCCACACGATATACGCATGCAAAATGGTCATTGGCAGAGGAAGCTCTCAGTTAATAACTGTGGAAGTGCTCATAGAACCCTAAGCTGAGAAGCAGGCTTTGTCCCAGTGAGGACGTTACGCCAAGAAGAAGAAGATCTCCCAACATTTTTGCTCGTAGCATTGGAGAGCAGTTGAAAAGCATTCTGATTGCTCCCAAGTGAAAACACTTCAGGCAGTTGAAATGCTAATTAACAGCCAAAAGCTTTTGAGCAGCACAGCTTATGCTAACTCAAGGCAGTTATGCATTCGAACTGCTTATGTAGGGCAGCAAGCAGTTTAAATGCATAATACGGGCTGACACACGGCTTATTCAAATGCTTAGTGGTTACCTGGGTAAGCTTAAAGTTCAACCACACACAAATAAACAACAGCGGAGATTATTTGAAACTTTTCCGCGCACATATAACTTACAAGCCTTCATTAACCATCAGAAATGAAGAATACGTGTAAATTATTTGGAATCATTGATAAAATTACATTTTATTTCTTGGTACTTTGCACTCAGTTCACTCTGGCTGATCGAAAACATCAGAAAATGGTTAATAGTTCAGTTTGGCTGAATGTGTTTTTTTGTTTCAGATAAAACCAGTTGGATAGTGAAAAAAATCCCGATTTTTCATCGCCTATCAAATTGAAATCGATATCACTCACAATCCTTTACATGAATCAAAGAGGACGCGTATAGTATGGTAGCACGAAGGTCTCAAAACAGTTAGAAATATGAACGGCGGAAGCCCTCCCAGCTCAGCCCTTCCCACCCATGCTTTTTCTTCATAAGCGGTGCATGTGGAGGCACAGAGCAAGAGTGATTACGTCAAACGATGTCCTTGCATGCCCTGAGGTCCTGAGATGTGAATGTGGAGCGATTGGTGTACTTCAAATTTATACTGGTCGAAGAAAACCATGAAAATGTTCTGCCAAAGTGCACTAAGTGCAAAAAAGTTTTCAAAAATATGAAAGAGATTTGAACTTGGATTATCTGAGTGATAACCAAGCGCGACACCTCTAGGTCATATTACCTTGCTGAAGGTCAGTCGTTAAGTCTGAATCAAGTTCTAAACATTCTTATCAAGGATGGTTTTCGTGAAAACGCCATTTTTCGATCAGCCAAAGCGAACCAAGTGTTTAATTTTTTTCAAGCTTTATTATTCTAATTAGGCTTGTTGTTCAATGGCGGCTCCTGTGTTAAATTACCAGTATGAGGTGTATCGACATAACGCTGGTATTAAAAACCAGTTGGTTTTTGTATTATTGAGAATAAATTGATTCTAAAATGCCTTGGACTTGGTTCGGTCTGGCTGATTGTGATTTGGAAAAATGGCGATCAGCGCCATCGAAACATAATTGGTTCTTCCAACACCCATATTTCTAATTACGTGTTCATTTCTCTCACAGATTGTTTCTATGAGTCAGTTAGAAGTTAGAAATCTGACGGGGATGAGGGAAACTTGAAATGTTCATCACCTGGATCACAACCAAAATATTTCGCTGATTCTATCGAATGGTTAACAGTTCACTCTGGTTGGATGCAAAATGATGTTTTGTATGTTCTGCCAAACAGAAATTTTGAATTTACTCCACGAAGAGCTGTCAGAATTACTGGATTTTTACATGGAAGGAAGATCATCATTTTCTTCACCCAATGGTTAAGAAAACTCAATTTTTCAAAAAATGGTCTTTAGTTCGGTTAAGCAGAACCTCGACCAATATTTGTCATTGCAGTCCGAACATTCATTCGACATTATCTAGATTCTACAAGTTCCTTTAAGGACAAACGTCTTGAGATCCCACTTCAACAGTGCATCAGAACTTCAAACGCACAAATCTCAAGAAGCAAGCTTCACACAACAGTATATTTTGTTTTTCTGTTCTTGCTCACTTGTAATAAGCTTAAAATAAGAAGATCAGGTGCGCTGGTTTTGTTTACGAAGATATTTGTGCCCTCGAAATCCTGAGTAGGTGCCAAAGCCGACCATTGTGGCAGCCATTTTGGGATTCTAACAAGTCTGTCCTTAAAGATTCTTCTATTGTTTTCCTCATGAACTGCTGTAAGAATTTCTTCAGGGAGGAATTCTTCCAGAAATCCTAGAGGATTTCCTCTAATGAACTAAATAAACAGTGAGTGTATGTTACAAACAACACTTTCAAGGCAGTATTATCAGCATATTTGACGGTCAGATATTGGATGAATTTCACTCGTGTTTATCCTCGCTCTCCTTATTACACCCTTCTAACCAATGTTGAACAGCATGCACGAAAGACCATCACCTTGCCGTAAGCCTCTGCAAGATTCGAAGGGACTCGAGAGTGTCCCTGATACTCGAACTATGCACATCACTATAGATTCATCAAGGTGACGATCAATCGTATCAGTTTATCCGAGAATCCGTATTCGTGCATAATCTGTCATAGCTGTTCTCGATCGATTGTATCATACGCCGATTTAAAATCGATGAACAAGTGATGTGTGGGCACGTTGTATTCGCGGCATTTCTGCAACACCTGGCGGATGGAGAACATCTGATCCGTTGTAGCGCGTTCACCCATGAATCCAGCCTGATATTGCCCCACGAACTCTCTAGCAATCAGTGATAGACGGCGGCATAAAATTTTAGAGGGTATCTTGTAGACAGCGCTCAGTAGTGTGATCGCGCGATAGTTCCCGCAATCCAACTAGTCGCCCCTTTTGTAGATGTGACAAACAATACCTTTAATCCTCCGGTAATGACCCAGTGTAGTGCTCTCACCAGTGCTTCTCTACCGTATTTTAGAAGCTCGCTTGGTAGTTGATCTGCTCCAGCGGCTTTGTTGTTTTTCAACCGGCTAACCTCCTCCTCAATCTCTTGGAGGTTAGGGGCTGGAAATCTTTCGTTCTGCACACTTACTCAAAGACCTGTTACCGCGCCACCTTCGATGCTCGCAACGACGCCATTGAGGTGCTCATCGTAATGCTGCCACCACCTCACGACCACCTCACGCTCGCTCGTGAGAAGATTCTCGTGCGTGACAAGCACATGTCGGCTTGTGTGCACAAAGCCTCTGCGCGAGCGGTTCAGTTTCTCGTAGCACTTCCGTGTGTCCTTAGCGCGGTACAGCTCTTCCATCGCTTCGCGGTCTCGTTTTTCCTGCTGGCGCTTCTTCCTCCGGAAGACTGAGTTCTGCCTGTTCCGTGTCTGTCTATTTCGTGCCTCATTCACCCTCGTACGGTGTTCCAGCATTCTCGCCCATGCTGCATTCTTCTCCTTTTTTCACCTGATCACATTCGCCGTCACAACAGTCGTTTCTGTGATTCGGAGTCGCGATGCCTAGCCACTGTGGAGACTGTGGAATCGAGTTCAGTTCTAGGCCTACTGGCGGCGGAGATAGTCGAGTGACTCCGTAGCTTGAAGGAATGGAAGCGCCCGTCTAGCGAATTGGGAGTCGTGAGTTCGAGTCTAACCGGAGTACGTGGATTTATTTTCATAATTCAAATCTCAATTTGTTCATCGAGCACATGTTCTGTTGTGCACATGGATGTCACAGCATTTTTTCAACAGTGTAATTTCCCACATGGCTTGGTCAGCCAAAGCAAAATCAAGAAATTGACGTTAAACTTGATTGAAAATAAAAAAAAAACAATATAAAAATGTCCCGATTTTGTCAGCCCAAAATTCTACCCAAAATCGGGTCATCGGTGTATTGACGCAAAGCGTCTCAATTGATAAAGTGAGAGATAATCAATCATCGATACTAAATCAAAAGCTCTGACCCACTGTCGCTGTCTTTAAGCTGAGAAGTAGTCTCTGTAAATGGAAGCGTAAAAATGGCTACGACTGAACTAAAACCAGTTGCTACTACTGCTGCTGACTGCCGTGTTGAAAATGGACTCTACTGATATGGCGCATAGTTAAAGCTTTTTACTTCAACACGAACACAAGTAGTGCTGGCTGGTTGGGTGAAAAAAAGCCAACTCGCACCCACCGAAGGTGACAGCCAGGTAATATAGGCTGGCAATTAAAATCACTCTGAATTTATTAAGTTTTATTAGCTGGGACCAGCCATGGTGGTGGCCATTGAGTCTCCGAGCTTCCTGATTGCGCGGTCGTGGAAGATTGTGATTGATTTGAACAATTTGGTTTCTTGATGTGGGTCACTTTATCATTCCCCAACTATTTCCTAAATGAAACTCTTAGAGTTAAGTTCCAGGATGAAATACTTGTTTCAGCTTATTTTAATGCCCTTTGCCCGATCGGTCGAGGTGGAGCCGCACACAACGCTACAGAAAAACGGTAATCTCCCGCAACATAAAACAAAATTAGCCATCACGCAACGTCATTAGCAGCCAACGTCAAAAATCGAGAAAAGCGCTCGACCAACCGGCGACGTCAGCTTTCACCATCTCGCTCACACTTCAGAGTTTTCCTAGATGGTGGCGCCTCAATTCTCACTCACGCGTTCGCCCAACTCCAGCCAACCGGCGCATTTTCCCAATAATCAACAAACCGAACCAACATCAACCACCACGCTCTCTTCCTCCTTCTAATGCGACGCCGGGCGGAGAGCCAGCCATGTTGCATGCACCACGCGGTTTGCTCGTAAAAGTATAAATTAAATTAATTTGTTTTTATTAGCCATTTTCGTTCCAATCAAAAATCCATATTTTATGCCAGCTTTTCGGCACGCGGGTTCGGTGGAGGGTTTTGACGGTGCAGTGCCAGGAAACAACACTCACTCATTAGCAGCCGGTTCATTGGATTCATTCGATCTTTTGTGGGATGGGTTTCGATACCAAATGATTGTTGATCAATCGCCTCGAAATTCTGTTGATTATCTGAGTTTTACATTACTGTGTGTTTTAATTCGATTGACAAGGGGCCCTTGCCAATTTGACAGTGCTGGGGTTTCATAGAGCTTGGTCCCACCAAAGCTGAACTACTAAATGCGCAGTTATTCTGTTAAATCAGAGCTGCTCAAACTATGTTTCTATGGTGTACCTCAGTACTGCGATTTATCGCGACCATCACAAGACAACCGTTGGATTCCAGATTCTGGTATCACTCTTTCCGAATGATACGAACTAACTAGCATGTCACGCGAGAAATGAATGAATTTGGCAGATTTCATCCTTCGCCTTCTTGCTTGCAGCGATGGCTGTTGATGAGTGTACCGCAGGCGGTTTGCAGCTATGGAAAATAGTGAGGATATCAGCTGAGCAGACCCAAACGCAAAGCTAACCTACTCGTGAACAACAGAAGCCTGAATATATTCGCACTTTCTTTCCTCGCGAGCTAACGAAGCTGGTCGCACTCTCGTGATTGATTCGCGAAGCCGCTCTGAACATTTTTCAGTTTAATGAAAAGCGCATTGACATGGCTGATTGTTCTACTTTTTAAGCAACAATGAAGCGCAAAACATTACTTTCTAATGGATAATTAGTTGTTTTGCTGTTTAAATCGCACTAAAAAGCACTTCTAGCACCTCCACAAGTTCTGCGTGAATAAAAACTCATAAGTGTTTTTGTTTTGCTTTATACTCATGAAGCAAGTGGGTGCGAATAAACTCACAAACGGCTTACTCTCGGCACCGTGAGTTGTTGGTTTTCCCCTCGTGAGTTGCTTCATGATGAGAACAATTCCATCTCTGGCAGTTTGTGAGAAAATCAATCTCTGAGCAGTGATGCAGAACGGGCAATGTGAGAGCGTTTGCCGTACTTTCACCCTCGCATCGTCTACGGAAGTCTACCGCCGATTTTGTTTCTCGGTTCCCGGTACATATCCACGAGTGCCTCTCTTCCACCATACTGGATAAAATAAGGTTGCTCAGGTATTTTTTTTTCGACATTTTTTTTGTGCCCTTCAGGTATATGCGGGTCGTTCCGGGACTATTAAAGAATCATTTCAATTCGATTTTATAACTTCGAAAATTCATCCAACAATCCTCTTGAAATTTCCTCAGAAATTACTCCAACAATTCCTTCAGAAAATCTACCAAGGACTTTTTACAAAAAAAAATGCCATGGAAGACTTCGGAGATTTATCTAAGAAATCTTCAAGAATACCTCCATTGATTCCTTCAGAAAACATTTAGTTTCCTTCAGTATTTTCTTCGCAGTTTTCTGAAAATTATCTCATAAATTATTCTAGGAACTTTTTTTTGTATTACATGCTCTGGATTTTGTCCAATACAGCTCTACGAGATTCGTCCGGAAACTCCTATCTAAAAGCCTTCCAGATTTTTTCCACCGATTTCTTTAGAAAAACTTCCACGGACTCCCTCAGAAATTCTTACAAAGATTTGTTTAGAATTTCTATTAAGGTTTGTTTTAGAAACTCTTTCGGCAATTTTTTTCCAGAAATCCTTCCGGAGAAGAAATTGCACAAAAATTACTGAAGAATTCATGAAGGCATTTGGAGGATTATTTCAAGAAATTCTTTAAAAAACACCTGGAGATACCTTTTTGTTGGAATTGCTTAACAAAAATTCTGTAGTTATCTCTTGATCAATTCCCGCATGAATGAATAGGATAATGCCTAGGAGAAAAACTGAAGTAACACCTTTTGAAAACCAAAAATCTTGTGAGACTTCTGGAGGAACTCTGAATGTAATTCGAAGGAAAAATGCAAGAGAATTTCTGGAGGGATTCCTAGAAAATCCGTAAAGAACTTGCTGATGGAATCTCGTAAAAAATTGTCTGAAAAAATCGCAGGATCTTTGGAAGATTTTCTGCAGGAATCCTTCGAAAAACTGCTGGAGATACTTTTTAAGGAATTCTCAGAAAAAATCTTATGCAATTTTTGAAGGAATATCCTGGAGAAATTATTTAGAGAACTACTGAAGAAATAAAAAAAAACATAGTTTCTAATGGAAACTCTGAAATAACACCTGGAAGACCTAGAAATCGTTCTGTAGGTATTCATAGAAAAAATTCTTTAAACTAAATCTTTGAAACTGCTTATGAATTGATTCTGGAGTGATTCCTGCAGTGATTGTAAAGAGAATCTGTTAAAAAAATCTTAAAAAATCCTGAATATGTAGGGTGGGGCGGGGCAAGATGGGTCAGTGCCATTTTCGGGCGCATTACTCATGTTTTGATTATGTTAATAATTTTGTTAGATGACCAGCATGAGTATACAAAAGATTGGGGCATTGATTGAAAAATTATTCACTCTCATTGGAAATAAAAAATAAAATGGTTTTTAGCCATTTTTCTTATGCGATACATCCCATATAATCTCCATATAAACGGTCGCGGGGCAAGATGGGTCACCATCAATTTTAAACGTATTTTTGGAGCATTCAAAAGTTATTTATTTTTTATTACAAGACTATCTCATAACTGACTTCAATCAAGCGGAATGAACGCTTTAAATTATAACATAAAATTATGATAATTTTTTAGTGAAAACATCGATTTTCAAGTCGCCTGAGGACCACTCGAATCGTAAAGTTTTTTATATCCCAAATAAATTTATAAAATGTTTACTAGTAGCTCTTGTTTACTCAGTATGGATATGGAGCATATATGAATGCGGAACAAATCTTATATTTTGACGTTTTTCGTTGAGAAAATGTGAATTACCTAAAAGGTGACCCATCTTGCCCCGCCCTTTTTTCACGGCGCAAAATCGATCACTTTTTAAAACTGCTTGTTTAACATCATATTTTGTATTTAATGATCTTTTTATCGACCTTTAGCATAGCTAACTGAGTGTATTGAAGAGTAGCGGACGAATACAAACCAATACGGTTTGTATTTACAAAGTTATGGTGATGCATCCTTAGGTGACCAATCTTGTCCCGCCCCACCCTATATCCAAAGAATACCTGAAGGAGCTATTGGAGGAACTTCTAGAAGAATCTCTGAATACTTGGAGTAGTACCTGAAAGAATCTCTTGAGACATTCAAAATATAATTTCTGAGATATTTCCGGAAAAAATGTGATAAAATGTGAATTTCAAAAGGAAAACCTTTGAGGAATTTCTGCAAGAATCTTTTAATCTTTGTGCATAAATTAATTAATCATTATCAATAGGTAAATGCTAAATTTCATGTAAAACAAAAAAGAAACAAACTGAATAGTTGTCAAAATTTGTAAAGTAATATAAAAAAGCGTATTTTTCTGTTTATCTATCAACACTAGTCTGTGGCTGATTGAAATGATATGAAATTTACTGTATTACTTAATCTTGAACATAACAATTTCAGCCCACAGTGCCAACATCTCCTTCTCCTCCATTTTACTCCCACTTCTCGGAAACCGATTTAGGCAGTCCCCGATTAGTCTTGAGTAGCATTAGCTAAATTTATGGCTTTAATTAGTTAGCCTTTTTACGACCGATGATTTTACACCTTGCCCGTGCGGATGGTCCCCTCCCTCACTGTTTATATTGCGATGACCGTATCGTCCCGTCGCGATCACCCATTTCCCGAATAATAAGGAGAGGAAAAAAATGAGAACTAGTTTTCCCAAACTCCCCACTATCGCATCGCAGGAGAGGGACACCCGAAATGGCCCTAATTGAATTTTATTTTTATCATTTTGAATTATGTTAATAGAAAACGGCCTCGGCAAATGGCCCCATAGAAATTAAGCTTAATTACGCGTGATCTAATTTCAAGATTGGCCGCTGCCGCGGCCGCCACCACCGCCATCGCCCCACTGCGCTGTCGATGAATTATGATCCGCCGCGCCGCCACCACTCGCTGATTGTTGGTCCGCCGGCCGCGGTGCAGTGCGTGCGTGAGCACTTTACCTGGTGTTTCCTCCGTAGCTGGCTGGTTGCTGCTGATCAGCAAACATGGGGGTTGTTGATTGTTGGCGACTGGGCCGGGTGAGGGCCTAATGGGCACTAGAGTACCTATAGAAGAGTGCTATTTACGGCTAATCGGAGCCGCGCGAAATGTTCAACATTAGTGCTGTGGCTCTCGCCGCGCGCGCGGTAGCCGTCGGTTATGATTTTTAATTAAAAATTACAAGTCTACGACGACCACGACGGGTTAGTTAATTCACAAAACGCGCTGTGGGTCCCTGGCAGGCTCTTGCCGAGACTTTGTTTAGCCCTAATTAATTTGATGTCTATTTGTTTCTCCGGTGGAGTCCGTGTAGCTACTGCAATTAGGGGTGCGGTGATTAGAAACCAAAGTGGTTTTATTATGGATTAATTAGGAGTTTTTTATTCGTGCGGCTAATAATAGTTCTTGGAATTTTTCCTATAACATAACATGAAAATTTTCAAGATACCGATAAAGAAAATTGCAAAAAGTAGCACCTGCAATCTCATAAAAACAGATGTCTAGCGGTTCTTCAGAAGACTAAGTACATGATGGCAAAGGACTCAGCGTTTTGTAAATACACTGAATTCTTTTTGTACACGACTTTTTTTACGCGATTTTTTTTTGCACGACTTTTTTTACGCGATTTTCTCGAAGTTACGCGACTTTTTTTTACGCGATTTTGGTCATTTGCGGAGAACAAATCGCGTAAAAAAAATTTCCTTTGGATTTTTTTTTGCGCGATTTCTCCGAAGTTACGCGAACTTTTTTTACACGATCTTTTTTTGCGCGAACGCATCAATCGCGTAAAAACAGAATTTAGTGTAGTCAACTTTGTGTGATGGAACTTTTAGAGTTCTGCGGAGTCCAAAGTAAGCTCGCCATAATGCGTATCAGAATTTCTCAGCTGGTGTCGTTGTCGGCAGTCAACAGTGAGCCCAAGTACACGAGTTCTTCAACCACCACGATTTCATCACCGTCGATAGAAATTCGAAATGACGAGCGCGGTGGTTCTTCCCTGGAGCCCTTTTCTATCATGTACTTTGTCTTCGAATAGACACAATAATGACTAATCCGATTCGCCTGGCTTCACTCTTTAGTCGAATGTACGTTTCCGCCATCGTCTCAAATTTACGAGCAATAATATCAATATCATCAGCGATACCAAGCAGCTGAATGGACTTCGTTCCACTTGTGTTTATCTCCGCTCCCCTTATTACATCCTCTAACGCAATGCTGAACAGCAAGGGACTCGCGAGTGCCCCTGATAGGGTGCCTGTACCAGTTATCGCACCACCTAAGAAAAACTATTTCTACAAAAATAAGAAGAAGACTGACGAATGTAAACAACAAGTCAAATGATAGATTAGTTTTCATACTTTACAGGAAAAATGTAAAACCGGAGCCAAAACTACATTTAGTATTTATTACGGCGTGTGCCAATGATAGGAACCCTGTACCAGTTATGGACACATTTGTTAATTTGGGTTCCACTTCGCACTATTTACATGCATTCCTTATGGGATTTGCCATAACTGGTACACTATGGCGAAATAGGGTGCAAGAAGGCCGAAAAGTTAAGGAAAATGATTTATTTCTACCATAATTTGAGCAAATTGTGAAGTTTGAAGGATTGCAATCATCTTTTGTGATCGTGATCTATTGTTCACGATTTTTTTCTTGTTGATTTGTATCTTTAAAGGTTTAAATTCAACTATGGCGAATTTGAGGTACTATAGCCATAACTGGTACACTGAGCCTACTCGAACTACGCACATCACTCGATCCATCGTCGCCTTGATCAACCGTATCAGTTTATCCGGGAATCCGTATTCGTGTATAATCTGCCATAGCTGTTCTCGATCGATGTATCATACGCCGATTTAAAATCGATGAACAAGTGATGTGTGAGCACGTTGTATTCGTGGCATTTTTGCAACACCTGGCGGATGGCGAGCATCTGGTCCGTTGTAGCGCGTTCACCCATAAACCCAGCCTGATATTGCCCCACGAACTCTCTTGCAATCGGTGTAGGTAGCGCTCAGTAGTGTGATCGCGCGATAGTTCCTTCCAGTACGCCACATGGAGGAAAGACATATCGACAATAATTTTTCTCAAGGGCCTAACTGACTTGATCGATTTCTCTTCGTCGACTCTCACTTTCGCTAATAACTTGATCAAAACAAACAAAATCATTATTCTTTTTGTTTCTAGAACAAGATTTAGTCGTCGTCTTCGCATTTCAAACGACAAATATTTGGAAAACATAATACACTTTCCGTAATAACACAAAGAGAGGATCGATGAAATGAAATCGAAAATGTCAGTTAGGCCCTAATGAAGAATCAGTGTCGATATCGTCAAAAATCGCAGCCTTCTGGTTTAGATGTTGAACTTCAACGAACTTTCGAGCGGTGCCGCATCTGTAGTCATGTGGATGCCATTTCTACTACTTCCGTGTGCACCGGGAAGATGGGACAACTATGCTGCCATTTGTTCGTGATCAGTGCTGTTATGGAGCATTTCCAAACCAAAACACAAAAAAAAACTTGCCATTGTTGACTCGATATATATATTTTAATTGAATGAGATTTTTTTTTTGTGTGCTGGATTTCATAAATCATTTACTTCCGCATCAACAAAAAACCATTTTCCTCACCTAAATTTTGAAAAAGGCGTATAAAAACAAAATCCAGAAATTCCTCCAAAAATGTCTACAGAAGGTGCAAATTTCATCACACACATTCGAGGATTCTTCCAGAGATTCCTCTAGGGTTTTTATTTCATTAGACAAACATTTTCCAGGATTTTTTAAAGAAATTGTTGGGATTTGTCCTGGTTGGTTCCCTTCTGTACAACTCCATTTATTGAAATTCTCTCAGGTATTTATATAGAATTTTTTCTTGAAAACTCTCATGAGATTCTTGTGAGAGTTCTTTCAGCGGTTTCTACAGAAGCTCCTTTAGGAAATCCACCAGCGATTGCTTAGGTTTTGTTCATATCTCTCTTCTGGGATACTTTAAAAAAAATACCGGTGATGCTTCAAAAACTTTCTTCAAAAATCTCAGCAACTCCTGCAGAAATTACTACACATTCTGGTATATTAATTGGTATTTTTAAAAGATTTTTTGAGTTAATTCGTCTATGATTATTTGCAGATGTTTCTTTAGTTCTTCCAGGTATAATATCCACAATTCCTGCAAAAAAAATCATTTTCTTTTTAAGAAATTTCTTCAGTTATTTTTTTGCATTCTACGGGATTTTCATCAAAAATTTACCCCTTAAAGGGTAACATCTCTATGGGTTCCTCCAAGGATTCACTCAGAAAGTCCTTCAGTCAACCCTCAAAAGCTTATTAAAAGATTTATTTAAAAAAATCCTCAGTACCTTTTTGCTTCAGAATTCTACAAGAATCTCTTCAAAAATTTCTTAAGCAATTTTTCCTTGGGAGTATTTTGTGAGCCCCTTCAGAAGTTTCTCATGGTTTCTTTAAGGAGGTATCTTAAGGAAAATTTTCAGGCATTCTTCCAGACATTCAACCAGGAAATCCTCCAGTGATAACTTCATAATTTGCTTAAGGATTGTGCAAAAAATTTCAAGAATATCTTCTAGGAATCCTCAAAGGTATCACCAGGAATTTTCAAAGGTGTTGCTTTAGAAAATTTCCCAGGGATTTCTTTATAAATTCCTTTAGGATTTCTATTCAGAGGTTCGTTCAAAAATTCTTTGAGTTATGTGCAATTTCTGAAAGAACTTCTGAGAAAAAAAAACTCCTGGAGGAATATTTGAAGCAATTTCTGCAGAAATTATTTCGAAAAATAATGAAGCACTACAAATGCACATTAAAATATAGCATATTGTAGTGGAACCTTACAAATGCGTAATAATTTTGGACATCACAGAAGGACAAATACAACACGCAACATATATCTTGCCCTGTTACCCTACACAGCAAATAATTTTGTAATATCCAGGAGCGTACTTTCTGGCGACGTATCCAATTTCTAACGTAATTTCACTCTGTTGCATCGTTTTCCAACAACCATGTATGGTAAGTGGGGGCAGGATGGGTCACCTAAGAAATGGATCCTTATAACTTTCTGAATATAAATCGCATTTCTCTGTATTCTACCACGACTCTCAGATACACTAGTCAGCTATGATATAAGAGTATAAAAAGGTTATAAAGTTTGAAACCTGCGTCTTGACAAACAATTTTCAAAACTTGACCCATCTTGCCCCACCTCATTTTAACGGGGCAAGATGGGTCAGCTATAAGAAAACTCGATTTTCCTCCAACAAAAAATACTATATCTTCTAGTTTTTCTCTATACATCTAAGCTTCATAGACGTACAGATTACATGAAGAAAGTGTTGAAACATATCGGTAGATTATTCTCAGAACTAGAAGATTTTTGTTCGGGTAGCCATAAACGGACTTTGAAAACCTATATTTTTTGAAGGAAAATTTAAAAAATATGTTCTCAAATTTTCAGTGCTCTCATCGCTTCGATAATGTAGGTCACAAAATAGCCTTTCCATGAAAAATAAAACATTTTCAAAAACAATGCAAACATACCGAAAAATTAGGGTGACCCATCTTGCCCCGTCTACACAATACACGTAGTTATATGGAATGTATAGCATAAGGAGTATAACGAAAAAATATTTTATTTTTTCTGTGCGAGGAACGTATAGAATTTTCAAAACAATATACCACTTTTTTGTGTATCCCCGTCGTTCATCTGGGAAAATTATTGAAAGATTCAAAACTTATATTGTGCGATTGAAAACGGTACTGACCCATCTTGCCCCCTGACCCATCTTGCCCCCACATACCATACACCGTAGTTGGCACCGGAAAGTGTCAACAAACCCATTCCAGCAGATACCTAGAAACAGTATCATATTTATCATCCACCTTTTAACTCGGTGAAATAGCCGAGAGGTAAGGGATATCCCGACTAGAAAAATATATCAAGTATATAACACATTGTGTTATGATGATTTGAAATTTTTCTATAACTTATTTTGTTATAAACTAGATGCAGGATGATGTTAAAATAACAAAAAGTGTAACAAAAAGTACACCGGTCTAATCAAAATAATAACCTATTTTGTTATAATCAGAACAAAATTATAACACAATATGATATAAATTTTAGCTTCAAGAAAACTAGTTTCTATCATATTTTGATACAATTATGTAAAATGATGTTCTGAATGTCAAAGAATCAGAACTAAATTATTTCACAATGAGTTATTGAATGACATTTATAACATAATATGATACAATTGAGTTATAATATTTTTAAACACCAATGATGTTAAACATGATTATATCACAATGAGTTATACATATCATGGTTTGTTATAATTATGTTATATTTTTGTTAGAATCATCTAGTCGGGATACCTCACAATCAACGGATCAGTGTACGAATCCATGCCAATATTTTACTTACATATGATTCATCTATTGGTCCGGTTCTAGCGATTGCTACATAGACCCACTTTCAAGCTGCGGCGGCTAACTTGCTGCATAGGAAGGATGTAATCTGTACATCACTTTTACGACGCGACTGATATGCAGCGAAAATGATGTGATATCACAAGAAATTTTTTGCTGTGTAGTGGATAACAATTTACGATCGCAGGATTGACGAGGTTTCATGAATGTTGTTGGTCCATCAGTCAATCCTGTATTCGTGTTTTTCCTGGCTGTTTGCCTTTTGTTCGCTCTAGTTGCTTTCATAGCTTGAGTTTGGTCTAGGAATTTCTAATCCTAAGGGGGCATACTGAATCAGATTTTAATGTGAGACGTCAAAGTGTCCCTGTTAGCCTGTTAGGGAAGCGACTACATATGCCTTCCAGTTATTAATTGCCGAAATTACCTAAATGTAGGCCATCAAAATGATATCACTGATTTCTCATAGTGCCGTATCACTTCAGAGCACTATAAATGTGCTTGGGTAAAAGTTTACAAGTTAAAAATGTACGTATAACACTGTTGCGATACTATTTCGAAGCTGGTCATATCAAATTGAGAAAAAGTATGAAATATTATAGGGATCAAAATGGAAATGGAATTGAGACAATTGCGAAGGGAAAGATAAAAAGTATACCGTCTAGAGAAGCGTAGTTCAGTTAGCGAGTGAATAAGTTTAGTTATTATTTCAATAAGTTAGTAAGTACGTGCTAGTAGAATACCTTGAGAAGTGCACGGAATTCATACATCTTTATTTACTAGAGTAAACACAATTAGATCCGGGACTACCGATGCCAAGTGATGTTTGCCGAATAGACAGTAAGGGAATAGAGAAGATCGCACTGAATAATTGTAAGAAACCCAATCTGAATTCTTATTGGAATTGAACTAGTAAATTAATGAATTTCAGCTTTAGCTTATCCACGAAATCAGGACTTTCGATCTGCTGAAAGAAGTCAGTCTCCGATCTTACACCTTACCCTTCGGCAACAAACACAATAAATAAAACTTGTAATAAAATCTCTGAAGGAACCCCAAGAGATATTTCCAACAGAAGCGTAGGAAAAATTTCCAAACATATTCCCTGAAGAAATTTCTCAAGGAATTCCTGGAGGAATACTGCAAAGAATTTCCAGAGGAACCATTGTAGAATTATTAGAGAAAATTTTAGAAGAATTTCTGAAAAACTCCATGGAAGAACTTAGAAGAAATTCCTTACTGATTTTCCTGCAGAAATCTCTAAAATTCTAAAGAAAGCTCTGTAGATATTTTTGGAAGGATTCTTAAAAAAATTAGAAGCAATCCGACCAGGAATTTCTGAAAGAATCTCTGCAGAATGACGCAATCTCGAATGAATCTCTAGAGGAAAATCTGAAGAAATCGCAGGGATATTCTTGGAGGATTCCCAGGAGGAATTTCCGAAGAACTTCCTGGAGAAATGCCAGTAAAACTTCTCGGAAAACCCTTGGTGGGATTGTGATGATGATGAACCTGGGCGTGTTAGTGGAATATCTGTAAGTAAAAGAAAATCGCGGGAAATGTTTTACCCGATGATCTTTAATTTGGTGTGATTCCTAGAAAAGCATGATTAGGAAAATTCCTAAAGAAATTCTCGAATGTAATTCTTTGAGGTTTTCATGAAAGTATTTCTGGAGCAATCTGTGAAAGTATTTCCGGAGGAATTCTTAGAGAAATGCGTAGATAAGCTTCTGTAAGCATACCTAGTAAACACTCTTGAGGTATTTCTAAAGGAATTTCTGCAGATATTCCTTGGAAATATATCAAAATAAATCCCTAAAGAATCCATGGAGAAATTCATAAAGTTATCATTAGAAGGAAAGTTGGAGATATTTCTGAGAAAACACATAAAGGCAAATCTGGAGAAAATTTTGAAAAAAAAATCTCTGGATGAATTTCTGCATGAATTATTATTACTTTCTGTGAATAATGCAAAATTCTATAGAGAAAATTCTGCAAGCATTTTCTAGATAAATTTCTGAAAAAATCTCTAGAGCAATTTCTGAACAAATATTTATTGAACTTCGACAAGAAATACCTATACAAATAGATATATTAAACGGATATTTCTGGAGAAAATTTTTGGGGAATAAAACATAAAATACAATACAATATTTTTTGAAGGAAGATTTGGACAAATTTATAGAGGAATCTCATAAAACAATTCGGATGGAATTTCCAGGAATATTTTAAATTGAATATTGTGAATACGCGGAAGTTTTTCTAATGAAATTCTTGAAGAAATTTCTGGAAGAATCCTGATCTTTGATTTTCAGAAGGAATCGCTGAAAGCATGTCTGAAGAAACCCATGGATGACTCCGTGAAAAAAAAACACTAATTAGATATCATCGGAAGAACTTAGGAAGGGATTCCCAAAAAAGCTCTATTCTATGTAAGTTATCCTAAAAGAAAAAAATAAAGAAATTCCAGAAGTAACTCCTGAAAAAATCACGAAATAAACCCTGAAAGAACATTCTGGACGGAATCTCGGGAGGAGCTGCTTGAAAAAAAAGAAAAACAAAAATAAACATTAGGCAAACTGCGAAGAAAAACACAGGATACATAAAAGGAGGAACTCCGGGAGAAATTCAGGGTAAAACCCAAGAAGGAATCATGGAAGGAGTTTCGTGAAGAAATCTTGGAGATTCTAGCAAATTCAAAAATGCATATCTGAAGTCAATCTTAATCCTTGAATGAGTGCACCATCGGAATACTCAGGGATTCTTTGAATTCCGTACGTTTTAATTCAAAGTTGTTAATACGTATTCCATACCTTTCAAGCTTCCGTAAGGTTTCAACACTTTCGTCGGCATCAAATCATTAGGCGCTGTCCATGAACTACGTAGACTCATTTTGGGCAACCTCAGACCACTCCCCCCCCCCCTTCCCCTCCGTAGACTTTTGTTCATACAAAATTTTAAAAATTTTGTATGGAGCGTAGACTTTGGCCAGACCCCCCGTCCCCCCCTAAGAGTCTACGTAGTTTATGGATAGGCCCTTACTACGCCACCCATATTACCAAAAGTTTTATTCCTATAACAATATAGCTTTATGGTAGCTTAGGAGATAGAGGTATTAAAGTGGGTCAACGTTGTATGGAGAAACTTTAAACTTTATCGTATCAACCCGGAACGAAGCTTTATAAAACTATTTTAGCGTCCAAAACAACTGTGCAAAATTTGGAAGCGATTGGTTGCGTCCCCGTATTCCGCATTGCGATTGAAATTTGTATGGAATTTAGTATGGGAAAACGAACTTTTTTTTGCATTTTACTCCTAAGTTGAATTCTTTTGTCTAATATCATGTAACAAATGACGTTAAAGTATAGCCTAGGATATGCCGAAAAACTTTGTCGAAGACCGCAAAGTGATCCGACGCTTATGAAAAAAGTTATTCGCATGGTAACTTAGGCCAAAAATTGAGATTTTATTATTGATGTTATTCCTTTACATGTTAAATGTTAAGCACCACCGGGCAATGTGTACGTTATAACTTTTTTTACAAGTGTCGGATCACTTTGCGGTCTTCGGCAAAGTTTTTCGGCATATTCTTATACTTCAACCTCATTAGTTAGATCGTTTCGGAGGAAAAATTTCAGTTTATGAGAAAAATGCAAAAAAGCACGTTTTCCTATATGTACTAAATTCCATACAAATTTCAATCGCAATACGGGGAATCAACCAATCGCTCCCAAATTTTGCACAGTTGTTTTGGACGCAAAAAGGAATCGAAAAAGCTTTGTTCCGAAAAATCGACTTTGTTGACTCAGTCTATTGAGGCATGTTCACGGGATACTTAACGATGCTTCTGTGAAGCATGTTCAACAGCTTGCAAGCTTAAACTAATTATCGATGTTTGCGGCTTAAGGTTGAAGGATTCGTCATTGATATTACCGTCATCATTGGAATTTCGAAAGCAGTTTTCTCGTGCAAAACACAATTATTCGTTTTGAAAATGTATTCACTGTATTCCAGATGGAGAATGCAATACAGTGAATACATTTTTAATAAAAACGTTAATGTTTTGAATGAGAAAACTGCTTTCAAAATTTCATTGATGACGGTGACATCAATGACGAATCCTTCAACCTTAACCAGCCGAGTGGAAGTTTTACTTAACTCCAAAAGCTAGACTTTACAATTACTGGCCTGAGTGAGAAATGGAAAAATTGGACTTGAATTTGTGAAAAATTTACTCGACCTATCGATGAGATTCGAACTCACGACTCCCACCCACTAGACAGGCGCGTTACCATTACACCATCTCGTGGTGTAATGATAACGCGCCTATCTAGTGGGAAGGAGTCAAGAGTTCGAATCTCACCGAGAGGACGAGTAACTTCTTCACAAATTCCACTCTATTTTTTCCTGCTGTCAAGCTGTTTAAGGCTCAAGCATCCATCATTCTTATCTTGCCTTGTCCAGCATATAAGGATCGTGAGTTCAAATCTCACCTGAGCTGGGATTTTTTTTCCTAATGTTACCAATAATTAACTCATCTGTACATATGTATGTTAAGTTTCATTAAAATCAATTTTCCAGAAATAGATGGACAGTTTTTTTTTTGTTGTTGTTGTGACAGTAAAAATGTATTCAACGTATTCAAGTGAAACACAGTGAATGTATGTATTTTATAACAAAAAAACATTAGATTTGATTGAAAAAAAAAACTGCTTTCGAAAACTTGATGATAACGATGAGTTTAATGACGAATTGTTCCACGTGAAGTGGCTCAAGCTAACTTGACCAGAACTTCGAACAGTAGTAGCTTCACAAGTTAAGTATAGCCACTTGAAAATTGAACTGATTAAAAGACTATCCTTCAATTGTCCAATTAGCTCCTAAAGTACCCTCTTCCTCGAACTCCTGGTTCCTTGAGCAGTAGCAACCTCTGGAGCTTACTGTTCAAGATTTGTAGTTAATACTATTATACCAAACACGTCCTTTATTGCAGAATATTGAATAATTTAATTAGCGTAGTAAACTTGTTCATACGAGAACTTGAAGATGTGAGTACATACAACACTACGAAAAAAAACAAAATTACTCGTGACGTAAATTTATTGCACAGGACGTAAACAATTTAATGGCGTAAATATATAGGTCTTCTGACTTAATAATACATCATTCTTGTAAAATTTAGTTCAATAATACGTAAACAATTTCTGAATTGTGCATCATTACGTTTCATATGACTAAATATTCAGTCTAATGTGACAGAAAATTACGTCACTTGGGCGTTTAAATTTACGTCATATGTGTTGCTTGAATATGTGCATCCACAGTGACGGAAATTTACATGATTTTTTCTAAGTGTGTAGTATTAACCTCCAAATATGTTGAAGACGTAAATTAAATACTATTAAAGACCAATCCTTGAGCTATGATTCTTTGCAATGTAAATAATAGAAAAAATAGTTTCTTACCTGTATCCGCGCTTCGGTCAGTCCAATTTTCATAGCTAGCTCCTCCCTGAAAAACAAGATAGAAGCAAAAAAAAAATCCTAGTGTCAGATCATCCGGATATTGCTTACACTTCTTAATTTTCAAACAACTATAATTCCAACCCATAAAACAATTTGACGACTTTGGACGATGAATCGCAGCCAGCCATCAACCGCAATCAATGATCGCCATCTGTCGAACGAAGTCCATAAAACACACCGATCCTAGAATGGACCTCAAAAAATCAACCACAACAGCGGATTGGGTTGTCAGACGCACCCTGTCTCCCGTACGCACGGTCCCAAGTCGTAAATCCATTAGCGAGAGAGCAGTGACCAATTATAAATTCAAAACTAATAAATTTGCCTAATGAGATGAGCCCAGCCGTAAATTCATCATCGCACACAGGAGAACAGTTAGTTCCGCTCCTCTCTCTCTCGCACTCTCATTCTCTTGCCGTATCTCATTCTTGGCGCTGCTTGAGACAGAGAGGAACAAAAGCCGAAAATGACATTATCACTTTATTAAAAAATGATTTCTTCGGTGGACCCTTTTCTCAACTTTCGCGGGCGGGAGGACGCGGGTCGTAAAGTTGGAGATTTTTCCACTCTCTCGCGCGTGAGAGAGAGAAACAAAAGACGTTAAATTATGAATATTAAATTAAATGATGGAATTTATTGGACCTGGGTAGTTTGGTTTGGGCGGCTTATGGTATTTTTTTCGCCGTCGGATTCGGTTTTCTAATTTTGCGGACAGAAAACAAAAAAAAAACGCGCTTGTCGTGTTTGGCTGATTATTTATATTCGCTCGGAAATCCCGTAATCCTTTTACGGGTCTTTGGGTTGAGGAGTGGTTTTTGGAGTTTTATGTTTGTTTTAATTTTCACGCATCTGGGCATTAAATTGAAAATGGCGGGCGTTGTCGAGACGGGTAAAAGCAGCGATTTTTTTTTTCTGTTAATCCAGTCAACCGGTTAACCGGTTATAAAATATCGTGACTTGTAGAAATAGATTCGAGGAAGGTTGACCGGTGACCGTAGAAACATCTTCGACCCAACCCGTCATATATTTTACCATAATTTCGAAATTATTAATTGACGGTCTAGGAAAAGAACACCACTAACGAAAATAATCAAAAATGCAAACCTAAAACCCCCCTTTATCCTGATCGATGATGTGACTTGTCCGGCAAAATAAACAGCCCCAGGCCACATAACCCGACCGGGAATTAAGCACCGAATTACTATTATCAAAACGCTCATAACCACACCGCACGGTGTGTTGAAACACGATTATTATCGCACTTTCATGAACCTAAAATATTTTTTCGTTATAAGTTAGCCTTAGCTGTATATATTAAGATTCTGGAGGTTAAAAAATCTTTCATCGGGGAAAATTAAAATAAATTCGATTTTAGTAGTTTACCACTTTTCTCATATAATTATGGTATTACGAAAATCTGTTAAACTTAAACTCTGCTAGAAAGAGTCCCCTTTCTAATAATAAATTTGAAACCATTTAGAGAGAAACGAATGCAAAAGTCTTTACAACGAGTTTAAATTTGTTTGGCATTCGCTTCATGTGTCCAGCCCACTACAGTCTGCCGAAAGTCATAAATCATAAAAGTCTGCATTCCTTCCAAATGTCTGGTACATATATATATATATTTATAATGAAGGAAAACAAATACTTACCATTAGTGCGACTCATACATTTGAGGAAACACCATACACCTATGACTCATACCATTTGCAGCACACACTCTTTATGTGCTAATTTGCCTGAAATGACGTCATCAAAACTTCAAACGCACAAATCTTAAGAAGCAAGCTTCACACAACAGTGCATTGTATTATTCTGTTCTTGCTCACTTGTAATAAGGTTAAAATAAGAAGATCAGGTGCGTTGGTTATGTTTACGAAGAGATTTGTGCCCTCGAAATCGTGAGTAGATGCCAAAGTCGGCCATTGTGGCGGCCATTTTGGGATTCTTACAAGTCTGTCGTTAAGGTAAGCATATGTAATCTTTTTCTTTTTATTTTGAAATCAATCAATGTTTTTTTGAAACACTTTTAGATATGATGATGATAAACCTGGACATGTTGGCGGAATACATGTGCGTTAAAAGAATATCGGATTAAGTACGAGACACTGAAGATGATCTAACAGTTGAGGTCGAAATGCGTATCTGTCAAAGAATGCAAAATGGTAGTGCAATTAAACGGAACAGTCCTCAGCTCCATTTTCTTTTTACTTAGTTTTGGATACGTTCATGTTGAATATGTTCATTGTTGTTTATGATGAGAACAAATTTAACTAAATTTACAGATAAAATAAAAATTGAAAATGTAGAACAAGATTAAGCAAACATCAATGTTCGGGAAATGTCATGAAATATGTATAAAAACAACAAACAGTGATGTGCAAAGTGAGGCAAGATTGGCGCAATTTGAGATTTCAATACAACTTTTATTAGTTATTTTATGCTACATTTCGGAATCATTGGATAGATTTTGATTGCTAAATAGTTATAACACATAGAAGCCGGTAGGAAGGTATCGAGTGTACGGGTGACTTTTTAAATCAATTCTAATGGATAGTTCCCACTTCGTAAATAGAGTGCAGTGGTTTTTCAGTTTAATGACTAGTCGTTTTAATCACTATTCCTTTTTATTTCGTTTTTATCACGCTCTGCAAGGACAAGTGACATTTCATCCCATACTAAATCTGTTGTCAAGCTCACTTTGCAAAAAAGAAGGAATTTTACTTGGAAAAAGAAGCATTTTTTTGCAGTCATAACATTGAAACCATTCAAATGCATAAAGTTTTTATCAATACCAAATTGTCTTAGAAAATAAAACTACAGATAACCCGGACGAACATAGAAAAAAATCACTACACGAGACTACTATTGCAAATTGATGTTTCCAATATAGGGTAACGGTCGAATTTTGGACCCCTAGAGGACATTAGTTTGAATTTAAGCCAAACTCAAACAGATTCAGAGGGTGTTACACATAATGATGATGTTAGTATGACCGTAAAAGTCTCCATTGTCCGTTGAAAATACCCACAAGGTCGTTTCTGGCTGAAAATTGGATGAAATTAACTGAATTTTGAAGCATCAGTTTTCACTGTTTTGGACACCCCAATGTATTTTGGACCCTCTTAAGTATATATTTTGGATATCCGTTGCTTAAACCCGCTTGAAACGATTTTCTAAGAATCTGCCACTTGAATATGCTGGATCACATCCTAATTACTTGATTAACAAAGGCTGATTAGATGAACTTTGCGAATTTAATGCGCTAGAATGATAAACGTTTTTGTTTACATCTGCAAGTTTTCCCAGCATCACATTCTCTCTTCGTAAACATGTTGCGACACTCGCACGGATGACGAGATTAACAAAAAATAATTTCAAGGCAAATAATGATATTTTCAGTGAGGAAATGATTGCTGCTCTTGCATAACAATCTAGTTTAGCGAATGATTCTAAAAATTCAAGTCATCTCTTTATTAAATCTGTGTAATTTATGAAAATACGACCCAGAGGGTCCAAAATATATGGGGGTCCAAATTATATTGGTTACCCTATATTAGGCTTATACTATAAGATGTCATTCACATTGACATATATTAAGCATGCGTTTCATTCGGTAAGGTAAATTCTAAATAAGAATTATGTTTTGAAAGAAAGATGTTTTGAAAAAGATTTCAATATCATTTGCATAATTATCCTTGACCAAATGATTGTTTGATGTTATGACATTCAAACTGCTTATGATTAGATAATATCACGTTAACCCGCTGTTTCATCTTACTCCACCCGATTCAACTTGCCCCGGTGTACCTTATTTTAAACCGAATGTTGAATAATTATTTTTGTATGCATTAACATAATATGACAACGCCAATCTAATGTATTTTGTGTCAACTTTTTGTTATTTGAGACTCAAGAACCCACTTAACCCTAAAGGTATCAATTTATAAGTAACAAGGAGATAAGTCATTGAAAATTTTAAGATTTTGTATATACGGAAGTTCTCAACAGATCAGAGGCTGAACTTTTACAAATAAGTCACGCACACTCAGTATAGTCGACTCACACTTTTTAGCAAATATCCATGTGGATGTGGTTTGACATGCAAACTATGTGCAACAAATACCCGCCATTTCAGGCAAATTAGTTCATGAAGGGTATTTGCTGCAAATGGTATGAGTCACAGGTGTATGGTGTTTCCTCAAATGTATGATTTGCACTAATGGGAAGTATTTGTTTACCTCCTTTACAAATATATATGTGCCAGACAAATGGAAGGAATATAGACTTTAATGATTTTTGACTTTCGGCAGACTGCAGTGGGCTGGAAACATGAAACGAACGCCAAACAACTTTAAACTCGTTGTAAAGACTTTTGCATTCGTTTCTCTATAAATGGTTACAAATTTATTATTTGAAAGGGGACTCTTTCTAGCAGAGTTTAAGTTTAACAGATTTTCGTAATACCATAATTATATGAGAAAAGTGGTAAACTACTAAAATCGAATTTATTTTAATTTTCCCCGATGAAAGATTTTTTAACCTCCAGAATCTTAATACATACAGCTAAGGCTAACTTATAACGAAAAAATATTTTAGGTTCATGAAAGTGCGATAATAATCCTGTTTCAACACACCGTGCACCGCGACGAGCAGCGCAGCGCAGACACGTTTCATGACATGAGAAATTGTCTCTTTCGATCGGGCACATAGCACATTGCAAATTGCAAAGTAAAAAAAAACAGACACACAGTGACCACAAAGGTCGTCCCTTTTCCGACACTTTAGCAACCGTTTCAATGTGTCGTCTGCTGTCTACTATGGTGGCAGTGGCTGTGGTAATAACTATTGTCAACGGAGCATAAAATTGCGCCCTTGCCTCCGTATACGTATAGTGGCTAAAACGTTGGACAATGTCAAGCTCTCATGTTGGTAGAATCGTTTGAGAAACATACATTTATTAATAATGTAGTGGCTTTGGTTTACCGACGCTGTATGGAAGAGCGTGTCAGTTCTATGAGCAAAATAATTGGGTTTACTTTGAAAACTTATTTTAGTGAATTATGGTAATTGTATGAACTGTTTTCTTATTCAGCAAATTTGTTGTTCATGTCAAATTCGATATAAGATTTCTCAGACATCTCTGCATTATCAAATCACATCTTGAAGTGGATTATCCTTAATAGAGAATCTAAATGGGCTTCGTGGCCGAGCGGTTAGCGGCGTCAGTCGTTTAGGTATCTCGTAAGCCTCGGAGTGTGGGTTCGACTCCCGCTCCAGTCGGGGAAAACTTTTCGTCAAACGGAAAATTTTCCACTGGGCCACTGGGTGTTATATGTGTTGTCCGTTGTCAAATGTTAGTAATGTTCAGTCTGTAGAGGCCGCAAGGTCGAAGACGGTGGAATCTATGACAAAAGGTCGAAAGACATAAGGTCGAAGGACAAAAGGTCGAAGGACAAAAGGTCGAATGGACAAAAGGTCGAATGGACAAAAGGTCGAACGGACAAAAGGTCGAATGGACAAAAGGTCGAAGGGACAAAAGGTCGAATGGACAAAAGGTCGAATGGGACAGAAGGTCGAATGGACAAAAGGTCGAATGGACAAAAGGTCGAATGGACAAAAGGTCGAATAGAACAAAAGGTATAATTGACAGTAGACAATTTGGAAGACATGATAAAGTGGTCAGTATTTGCTAGTCTAGCGATAGCTAGACCCACTTTCAAGTTGCGGCGGCTGATTTGCTGCGTAGAACGAATGTAATTTGTACATCATTTTTACGACGCGACTGATGTGCAGCGAAAATGATGTGATATCACAAGAATTTTTTTGCTGTGTATTTATGAAAGTTAAATGTGCTCCTAGAAAGAATAGCCTATGGGTAGCAGAAGGATGAATAATATATTAAAATATTGTCATTTGAAATTCCAATCATTACAGCGATTTAAAAAAGTTAAACAATCTATTAATTAGAGTAGAACAAATCTCTGGGTACTATACACAGCAAAAAAATTCTTGTGATATCACATCATTTTCGCTGCACATCAGTCGCGTCGTAAAAATTATGTACAAATTACATTCGTTCTAAGCAGCAAATCAGCCGCCGCAACTTGAAAGTGGGTCTAGCTATCGCTAGAACCGGAACGATTGATGAATCATATATAAGTAATATATTGGCATGGATTCGTACACTGATCCGTTGATTGTGAGGCGTATCCCTTACCTCTCGGCTGTTTCACCGAGTTGGGAGGTAGATGATAAATACGATACTGCTTCTGAGTATATGCTGGAATGGGTTTGTTGACACTTTCCGTTGCCAACCAGGGTGTTCATGGTGAGTGTGATAAATGTTGGAAAACGATGTGACCGAATGAAATTACGTTCAAAAATGGATACATCGCCAAAAATTACGCGCATGGATATTACAAAATTATTTGCTGTGTATGAGCAAACAAAACGAAATAATTTACGTTAGGTTGGGAGGTATGGCTTTCAATCTTTGAAGGAATAACTTATGAAAGCTTAAGAATCCGTTTTTGAGTTATTCTTGCAAAGACTGAACTCCCTACATAATCATCAACAGTCGAAATTCTATGAAATTATTTGTACTTATACAGTGTAATTTGTCGGAACTACCTATAAATCCAAGAGGAGATGATCACTAATCACAAGTAGTAATTGTTTCTGCAGTATAGATAGGAAGAACAGCTATTGAATTAACACGTACGTCCCCAACCCCCATTTCGACGAAAATTTCAAAATTCAAATGGCTGGTTCTCAGTAATTTTTCAACGGATTTTAAAATTTTTTGCACCAATCGATCACAAATTCCTTCTAGTTTTCAGAACCGGAGTCCACTTTACGGAAGCGGTCATGGTTCCGGAATTATTCCGGGGAGTCGTGGGGTAACCTCCTTATTACTCGTGGTGGCCACATTGTAACGTTAGCTAAAACCTCACATGCAGCATATCAATCTTCATGATTTTGGAAAACAGGAACTCTAGAAGGTATTTCGAGACTTTCTGGACATATTTGCCACTATCGGAGATACTCCGGGAACTTGGTGCCCCCAGGGAAGTGGCCAGTTTATGTTTTTTTTCTGAACCCTGTCTTGCGACATATCATTCTTCATGATTTTGCAAAACAAAAACTCTAGAATGCATTTCGATACTTTCTGGACATATTGGCCACTATCGGAAATACTCCGGGAACCTGGTGTCCCCGGGGAAGTGGCCAGTTCGTGATTTTTTTCTGAACCCTGTATTGCGACATGTCATTCTTCATGATTTTGCAAAACAAGAACTCTAGAATGCATTTGGAGACTTTCTGGACATATTGGCCACTATTGGAGATACTCCGGGAACCTGGTGTCCCCGGGGAAGTGGCCAGTTCGTGATTTTTTTCTGAACCCTGTCTTGCGACACATCATTCTTCATGATTTTGCAAAACAAAAACTCTAGAATGCACTTCAAGACTTTTTGGACATATTGGCCACTATCTGAGATACACCGGGAACTTGGTGCCCCCAGGGAAGTGGGCAGTTCATGTTTTTTTCTGAACCCTGTATTGCGACATATCATTCTTCATGATTTTGCAAAACAAGAACTCTAGAATGCATTTCGAGACTTTCTGGACATATTGGCCACTATTGGAGATACTCCGGGAACCTGGTGTCCCCGGGGAAGTGGCCAGTTCGTGATTTTTTTCTGAGCCCTGTCTTGCGACACAGCATTCTTCATGATTTTGCAAAACAAAAACTCTAGAATGCATTTCGATACTTTCTGGACATATTGGTCACTATCGGAGATACTTCGGGAACTTGGTGCCCCCGGGGAAGTGGCCAGTTCGTGATTTTTTTCTGAACCCTGTATTGCGACATATCATTCTTCATGATTTTGCAAAACAAGAACTCTAGAATGCATTTCGAGACTTTCTGGACATATTGGCCACTATTGGAGATACTCCGGGAACCTGGTGCCCCCGGGGAAGTGGCCAGTTCGTGATTTTTTTCTGAACCCTGTCTTGCGACACATCATTCTTCATGATTTTGCAAAACAAAAACTCTAGAATGCACTTCAAGATTTTCTGGACATATTGGCCACTATCTGAGATACACCGGGAACCTGGTGTCCCCGGGGAAGTGGCCAGTTCGTGATTTTTTTCTGAACCCTGTCTTGCGACATATCATTCTTCATGATTTTGCAAAACAAAAACTCTAGAATGCATTTCGATACTTTCTGGACATATTGGCCACTATCGGAGATACTTCGGGAACTTGGTGCCCCCGGGGAAGTGGCCAGTTCATGATTTTTCCTGAATCCTGTCTTGCGACATATCATTCTTGATGATTTTGCAAAACAAGAACTCTAGAATGTATTTAGAGACTTTCTGGACGTATTGGCCACTATCAGAGGGACTCCGGGGATCTGGTGCCCCCGGGGAAGAGGCCAGTTAATGTTTTTTTTTCTGAACCCTGTCTTGCGACATATCATTCTTCATGATTTTGCAAAACAAGAACTCTGGAAGGTATTGCGACACTTTCTGGACATATTGGCCACTATCGGAGGTATTCCGGGAACCTAGTGCCTCCGGAGAAGTGGCCAGTTCGTGTATTTTGTGTGTCGTGCCACAGAATTGACTTTTGCATATCTTGACCACTATCAAGGTATTCCAGGATCCTGGTGCCCCGGGGAAGTGGCCTGTTTATGATTATTTCTGAAGCCAGTCTGGCGACATTTCAATAGAAGACATTTGGAGACTTTTTGGATATACTGGCCACCAGCAGAGGTACTCCGAGAACCTGGCTCCCCCGGGGAAACCGCCAGTTCGTGATTTTTTTTTTGAACCCGGTCTTGCAACATTTCAATCTTCATAATTTGGCATAATAGGAACTCTAGAAGACATTTTGGAAATATTGGCCACTATCAGAGTTACTTCTGGAACTTGGTTGCCCGATGAAGTGGCCAATTTTTGATTCCCTCTGAAGCCTGTTTTGCGACATACATATCAATCTTCTTGATTTTGCAAAACAAGAACTGTAAGAAACTTTTGGAGACTTTTTGGATATACAGGCCACTATCAGAGGTGCTCAGAGAACCTGATTATTCCAAGGAAGCCACCAGTTCGTGATTTTGAAAACGGTCTTGCAACATTTCAATCGTCATAATATTGCAAAACAAGAACTCTAGAAGATATTTCAGGTATTTTTGTCATGTAAGCCACAATCAGAAGATACTTCGAGATACTTGTATGACCCCGGTTTTATGACATATCAATTTTTATCATTTTGCAAAACAACAACTGTTTGGACATATTGACCAGTCCTTCAGGAACCTGTTTTCTGATAAGAGGCCAATTTGTGAAAATTTTCTTATCCTTGTTTTTCGACACATCAATATTCATAATTTTCCTCCTCAAGCGGTTTACAGATAACACGAATAATTCCTTAGAGAAAAGGTTTGTGGGATCATCTCGTTGGATTTCGCTCGATTATGTTCAGAATTTGTACGGAGTATATTTTTAGGGGTTCTTCAAAGAGTTTATCTTAGGAATCCTTATGAAATTCTTCCAAGCAGTTCCTCAGACTACTTCCAGAAGTGATTTCACGATACTTCGACGAATGGGATACTTACATGTAGTTTCTTGATATTTCCAGATATCCATATCCAGATATCCATTTCCAGATATCCAGATTTCTAGATATTATCCAAAATTACTTTTTTGTTTTCCCTACTGGGTTTCTCTCTGGGATTCCTCCAAGGATTAGGTTATTTTTTGGATTTCGGTGTGAAATTCTTATTTGGACACCTAAAATAATGTTTGATGACTGTGAATTTTGCGAGTACTGCTTCTAGGGTTGACCCAGGTGCCAATTTTAAAATTCTTCCACCAGGAATTGATATTTTTTTTTTTTCGAAGTACGAACTCTGGGTTTTACTTTCTGAAATTGCTCCAGGAGTTCCTTCTGAAATTCACCCAGATTATTATTTGGATATTCCTATAAGAGTTCCTCCGGCGTTTTCTTCAAAAGCTCCTATGATAATTGTTCCAGGATTTTTTCTTCAATAATTCCTTTTGAAATTTCTCCATGAGTTCCCACAGAACTTCTGCTTGGGATTTTTTCATAAAAAAATAAAAACGTTCCTACCACATATCACTTTATGATTTTGTAAAACAAGAACTCTTGACCACTATTAGAGGTTCTTCGAGAACCTCGTGCGACATCAATCTTCATGATTTTACAAAACAGAATAATTTGGTCATATTGGTCACTGCCAGAGGTACATCAGCAACCTTATTCCCTTGGGGAAGTGGACTGTTTGTGTTTTTTTTTTCTGAACAAATATAGGGTCAGGGATTTTTGTAGGAGTTTCCCGGGAATACGTCCAGAACTTTTTCTTGACGTTTTATGTGATGTGAAATTTGCAAAACAAGAACTCTAGAAGACCTCTTCTATGAATCGCAGATGGATCTTCAAAATGGATAGAATTTCATTTTTTATGAAAAAATCCCAAGCAGAAATTCTGTGGGAACTCATGGAGAAATTTCAAAACGAATTATTGAAGAAAAAAATCCTGGAACAATTATCATAGGAGCTGTTGAAGAAAACGCCGGAGGAACTCTTATAGGAATATCCAAATAATAATCTGGGTGAATTTCAGAAGAAACTCCTGGAGCAATTTCAGAAAGTAAAACCCAGAGTTCGTTCTTCGAAAAAAAAAAATATCAATTCCTGGTGAAGGAATTTTAAAATTGGCACCTGGGTAAATCCTAGAAGCAGTTCCTGGAAAATTCACAGACATCAAACATTATTTTAGGTGTCCAAATAAGAATTTCACACCGAAATCCAAAAAATAACCAAATCCTTGGAGGAATCCCAGAGAGAAACCCAGTAGGGAAAACAAAAAAGTAATTTTGGATAATATCTGGTTATCTGGATATGGATATTTGGAAATATCAAGAAACTACATGTTAGTATTCCATTCGTCGAAGTATCGTGAAATCACTTCTGGAAGTAGTCTGAGGAACTGCTTGGAAGAATTTCATAAGGATTCCTAAGATAAACTCTTTGAAGAACCCCTAAAAATATACTCCGTACAAATTCTGAACATAATCGAGCGAAATCCAACGAGATGATCCCACAAACCTTTTCTCTAAGGAATTATTCGTGTTATCTGTAAACCGCTTGAGGAGGAAAATTATGAATATTGATGTGTCGAAAAACAAGGATAAGAAAATTTTCACAAATTGGCCTCTTATCAGAAAACAGGTTCCTGAAGGACTGGTCAATATGTCCAAACAGTTGTTGTTTTGCAAAATGATAAAAATTGATATGTCATAAAACCGGGGTCATACAAGTATCTCGAAGTATCTTCTGATTGTGGCTTACATGACAAAAATACCTGAAATATCTTCTAGAGTTCTTGTTTTGCAATATTATGACGATTGAAATGTTGCAAGACCGTTTTCAAAATCACGAACTGGTGGCTTCCTTGGAATAATCAGGTTCTCTG
Source organism: Aedes albopictus (assembly GCF_035046485.1). NCBI lineage: Eukaryota > Metazoa > Arthropoda > Insecta > Diptera > Culicidae > Aedes > Aedes albopictus. The sequence continues at coordinate 128,727,364 of NC_085137.1, forward strand.
AGCACCTCTGATAGTGGCCTGTATATCCAAAAAGTCTCCAAAAGTTTCTTACAGTTCTTGTTTTGCAAAATCAAGAAGATTGATATGTATGTCGCAAAACAGGCTTCAGAGGGAATCAAAAATTGGCCACTTCATCGGGCAACCAAGTTCCAGAAGTAACTCTGATAGTGGCCAATATTTCCAAAAAGTCTTGAAATGTCTTCTAGAGTTCCTATTATGCCAAATCATGAAGAATGATATGCAAGATCGGGTTCAAAAAAAAATCATGAACTGGCGGTTTCCCCGGGGGAGCCAGGTTCTCGGAGTACCTCTGCTGGTGGCCAGTATATCCAAAAAGTCTCCAAATGTCTTCTTTTGAAATGTCGCCAGACTGGCTTCAGAAATAATCATAAACAGGCCACTTCCCCGGGGCACCAGGATCCTGGAATACCTTGATAGTGGTCAAGATATGCAAAAGTCAATTCTGTGGCACGACACACAAAATACACGAACTGGCCACTTCTCCGGAGGCACTAGGTTCCCGGAATACCTCCGATAGTGGCCAATATGTCCAGAAAGTGTCGCAATACCTTCCAGAGTTCTTGTTTTGCAAAATCATAAAGAATGATATGTCGCAAGACAGGGTTCAGAAAAAAACATGAACTGGCCTCTTCCCCGGGGGCACCAGATCCCCGGAGTCCCTCTGATAGTGGCCAATATGTCCAGAAAGTCTCTAAATACATTCTAGAGTTCTTGTTTTGCAAAATCATGAAGAATGCTGTGTCGCAAGACAGGGTTCAGAAAAAAATCACGAACTGGCCACATCCCCGGGGGCACCAAGTTCCCGGTGTATCTCAGATAGTGGCCAATATGTCCAGAAAGTCTTGAAGTGCATTCTAGAGTTTTTGTTTTGCAAAATCATGAAGAATGATGTGTCGCAAGACAGGGTTCAGAAAAAAATCACGAACTGGCCACTTCCCCGGGGACACCAGGTTCCCGGAGTATCTCCAATAGTGGCCAATATGTCCAGAAAGTCTCGAAATGCATTCTAGAGTTCTTGTTTTGCAAAATCATGAAGAATGATATGTCGCAATACAGGGTTCAGAAAAAAACATGAACTGCCCACTTCCCTGGGGACACCAAGTTCCCGGAGTATCTCCGATAGTGGCCAATATGCCCAGAAAGTATCGAAATGCATTCTAGAGTTTTTGTTTTGCAAAATCATGAAGAATGATATGTCGCAAGACAGGGTTCAGAAAAAAACATGAACTGACCACTTCCCTGGGGGCACCAAGTTCCCGGAGTATCTCCGATAGTGGCCAATATGTCCAGAAAGTCTCTAAATACATTCTAGAGTTCTTGTTTTGCAAAATCATGAAGAATGCTGTGTCGCAAGACAGGGTTCAGAAAAAAATCACGAACTGGCCACTTCCCCGGGGACACCAGGTTCCCGGAGTATCTCCAATAGTGGCCAATATGTCCAGAAAGTCTCGAAATGCATTCTAGAGTTCTTGTTTTGCAAAATCATGAAGAATGATATGTCGCAATACAGGGTTCAGAAAAAAACATGAACTGCCCACTTCCCTGGGGACACCAAGTTCCCGGAGTATCTCCGATAGTGGCCAATATGTCCAGAAAGTATCGAAATGCATTCTAGAGTTTTTGTTTTGCAAAATCATGAAGAATGATATGTCGCAATACAGGGTTCAGAAAAAAACATGAACTGCCCACTTCCCTGGGGACACCAAGTTCCCGGAGTATCTCCGATAGTGGCCAATATGTCCAGAAAGTCTCGAAATACCTTCTAGAGTTCCTGTTTTCCAAAATCATGAAGATTGATATGCTGCATGTGAGGTTTTAGCTAACGTTACAATGTGGCCACCATGAGCGATAAGGAGGTTACCCCACGACTCCCCGGAATAATTCCGGAACCATGACCGCTTCCGTAAAGTGGACTCCGGTTCTGAAAACTAGAAGGAATTTGTGATCGATTGGTGCAAAAATTTTTAAAATCCGTTGAAAAATGACTGAGAACCAGCCATTTGAATTTTGAAATTTTCGTCGAAATGGGGGTTGGGGACGTACGTGTTAAAGAAGGCAAAATTTCTGATTGAATTATAAGTATCTAAATAGTCGATAATAAATGCAGTAACAAAACTTAAAAGAACAGCCTATAAATTTAAGAAGGAAAAATTCTTGAACAAAACATCAAACTAAATTGCCATTAAATACTACATCAACACAACTTGAAAGAATAGCCTATAAACAAAAGAAGGAATAATTTCCTATAGAAATGTCAGTGGCTGAAATACATATGATTACTATAACAGCACCATAATGTTTCTCTCAATGAGCAACAACATGAACTATTTATTCTTTTAAGTAACACACCAGCTGGTAACTTGGTCTACAATTTTTTTTGTCCCATTCGACCTTTTGTCCCATTCGACCTTTTGTCCCATTCGACCTTTTGTCCATTCGACCTTTTGTCCCTTCGACCTTTTGTCCCTTCGACCTTTTGTCCATTCGACCTTTTGTCCATTCGACCTTTTGTCCCTTCGACCTTTTGTCCATTCGACCTTTTGTCCATTCGACCTTTTGTCCTTCGACTTTTTGTCCTTCGACCATTTGTCCTTCGACCTTCTGTCCTAAAGCCGTAACCCGAAGTTTCGATAAACGGGTACTTTATAGAGCTAGGCTGTTTAATTGAGGAAACTCTGTAGCTCTCCTAAGTAGCTTCATTTTGAAGTCATTAAAACTGATCGCCGGATAACGTTCTAAGTAGCATCCAACGAACTCTTTTCAAAGAAGAAATAAAAAATGCATTTTAAGATTCAATGCAATCTTGTAATCTGGTAAAATATTGTTAACATGTCGGAACTTATTCCACAATACTTACACGCTGCTTCATTGAACTACATGTTCATGATTTATTTGAATTTCGGTGGGCATCCGAGCGTCCCAGAAGGTTTGAGGGTGGGTAAAGTTATTTCAGAACGTATCAAGAGGGTACCAAAGGGGATCTGGAAAGTTCTCGGGAGGAATTAGGAGTTTTAGAGGGTTTTGAGGGTATTCGAGGGGCTTACAGGATAATTTTTAGGGGTTTAGTAGAAACCCTTTCTGAAGTCCCCTCGAAGCTCCATGAAACATTTGTGGAGGTTCCTTACAGCCCCCTGGTTATATATCGAAGCTCCCTGGTACTCCGTGAAATCCCCCTGTAACAGAAACAATCCCCTGAAACGTTCATATAGCCCCCTTTAAATATCTCAAATACTCCTCTGAAATTATTTTGGAGATTCCTGAGATGCCAAGACCAGCCTTCTAAACCCTTTAAAGTCTCGTTCGAATCCCGTGAAACCTCTACGAAATGTCGTGAAACCTCCTGATGCCCCAAAAGTCTTATAAAACTTTCCTAGAGCCTGTAACACTCTGAACCTCTTAAAAGCCCATATACTCCATAAACACTATTCTCCCATTCGGTTTGGCTTTAGAAACCCTCCAGGTAATTCCTTAGGTTTTCCTTTAGTTTTACATGACCAATCTTTGGACTACCTTTGCTCCCATAAACTGTTCAGCAACTCTACTCCCCCTGTTTAAAAACTGCCTTGACATTCTCACTTTCAGTCCTGGGCACCCACGGTGGTGTAGAGGGCCGAATTGGAAGAAGCCATCGCCTTGACCTAAGTCCAGGTCAAATTTCTGTCAACTTGGTTGATTTCATAGTTGAGACTGCGCCGCCATGAGCCTCTAGGTCTGCCCCTGCTGCGTTGTCCTGCTGGGTTCCAATCTAACGCTTGCTTGCAGATATCGTTTCCGCCCCTGCGCAGAGTGTGGCCGACCCTCCTCCACTTTCTCCCAAATTTCTGTCGCTATCGACTTTCGATGACATCGACAATGGATCTCCACGTTGGAGATCCAATTGTGAGGCCACCATGCACGAATTATATACCGCAGGCATCTATTGATGAAGACCTGCAGCCATAGAGTGTTCTCTTCTGATACACACCAGGTTTCACTGGCGTATAGCAACACGTTCGAGTTGAAAATTCGGATTTTGGTGCATCAACTAATCTGGTTGTTTTTCCATACGTTTCTTAAAGTCGCAAAAGCATCCCTCGCCTTCTTGATCCGTGCACCTATGTCGATCATGGTGCCGCCATCCAGCCGTCATTTGGCTACCAAGATATTGGAAGCTTTCGTAATTCTCCACTGATTGCCCAGCTACCGTAAAGCTGGAAGGGTTGACCGTGTTCAGTCCAGCAACGACTCGGATGGGGTCGGACAGAACACCGTTGTGCAGTACTCTGCACGAAAATGCTCTGTACTGTGATTCAATGAGGCCGATGATTTGCTCAGGGACACGCTTGCGCCTGAGGGCTTCTCATTCCCACATGTTTTCGTGATTGAGACGTTCGAAAGCTTTTTCGTAACCAATGAATACCAGGTAGAGAGACTCTTGAAATTTGTTGGTGTGCTCCATTTGCCTTGACATTCCTCCAAGAGTTAATTGTCTGTTTGAGGGTCTCCTAGATCTACCTTGAGTATAGGTCAAAGATCTACAGGCGTAATCGATCTGAAGCGTCCTTATGGAACCCCCTGTAACACCCCTTAAACGTCTTGAAGCATTGTAAAAGCCACTTGAGCCACAATGAACATACCTAAATGTCATGTCCCCTAAGCCTACCAAAAACCATACAAGAATCTATTAGAGGCCAACAGCGGACTTCGCCGAAGCACTCGACAAAAAAAAAATAATGGTCATTTTCTAAGCAAACACTGGCACTTTGAATCACCTTAGCATTTTATACTGCATTCCGCGGATCCTGTCTGTAAATTTTCAAAAATATTCTTAGCAATACACTGGAACCTATTTTTTTGCCATAAGCCTGGGTTGCATAAATTGAAAATGGACTTAAACTAAAACAGGAACAGGACATAAAAATAGGGAGTTTTGCACATAAATTTACACTTGACAGCACTTTAAACGAACGAACACAATTCTAGAAAAAAAAGTTAATCTCCTAGTAGTTTGAGGTGAGTCTAAGGGGGTATTGCTGAGGTTTCCTAGGGTTTCAGGGGAGCCTTAAACGAGATGGTTCCACACCTGAGACCACCTGGAACCGCTCCGAAAGCCCAATGAGAACCCTTAGAACCTCCCTGATGTCTTCTGAAACGCCTCGCAGACCCCCTGAAGCGCTCCTGAGACTTCCAGGTACCTCTTGAAACTTAAAGGGGCTTCTTGAAACGGCCTTAAACCCCCATAAGACCCCTCTGATACCCACTGGATCGCCGCTGAGACCTAGTACACTGCAACTTTTTTCATGCCATTTGTCGGGGTGGCATAAATCAAAAATGTGCATAAACTTTATTGTAGACGACTGTTTTGAAGACTTTCAGGTAATTTGGGTGTTCCAGTCTTTTCAGGGGCCAAAAACAAGTGAACTTTTTCTTCTTCCTGAACATTTTGTTTTTGACTCTCGAAAAGACTGAAACGCCAAAAACTACCCGAATGTCCATAAATTAAAAATGCTACAAAAAGGATTTTTTGTGCATAAATTGAGTTAGGGCTTTAATAAGGGAATCAGAGATCTTAAAAATGAGGGTTCCAAGGGACTTCAGGTGCATTTCAGGGGATTTCAGGAGCCTTTTATGGGCGTACTGACAGGTTTCGTTGACATTTTAATGGGATACGGATTACGGATCAGGAGCGCTTCAATAGTATTAAGAGGTGTTCAGGGGCGTTTCATGGAGCTTTAGAAACGATTCAATAGGGTCTCAGGAGTATTTGAATGACTTTCAGGGGTATTTCAGGGGCGTTTCAAGGGGTTTCATGGATTTTTGTGAAGGGATCTCTGAAAATCCTGTGAAGCTTCCTGAAATGCTTTCGAATTCCTCCTAAAACCCCCTCGGACCTCCTGTACCGCACTTCCGAAATGCCTCTGAAACCCCCTGGAACGCCCCTGAGATCCTCGGGAACTCCCCCTCCACCAAACCCCTTGGAACCCCCTGGAACGCCACTGCAACCTCCCCTTGCTCTTCCTATAAAAGTCTACTGGCCACCATTGCTATTCCACAAAAGGAGTTCCTTGAGGGACTCCCAGGTACATCTTAATAAGATTCTTCCGGGGGTTTATTTAGGATTCCTTGAGAAGTTCCCTTTGAGGTTCTTCCAGGAGTTTATTTTAAAATTCCTAAAAAGGTTCCGACTGGAAACCCTTTAAGAAATCTTACCAGGACTTCGCCAGGAAGCCGTAACGGGATTCTTCCAGATGTTCTTGGTTTGTTCGAGGTTTGCATATCTCAAGCAACATTTCTGGGTTGCTTGAGAAATAGCTTCACAGAAACAAAATATGAACTTTACTTGAAACGTATACCGATATATAATGTAATATTTGTTCATGTAAACGCTGATTCAATTGAAATTTGCACCATATAAAACATAATTGATCAAAGCTTGTCACCAGAGTCAACATTACATTGTTGTTACTTTAAAAAAGTAGCTCCGTGGTGTTAAAGCATACAATTGCACATATAGTTCCGTGATGCAACTAAATTTACATGACATTACCGACAACTTCACATTGGCGAAATGTACAGATGATGGCTTGTCAGATCCAACATGGCGGAAAAGTAAACAAACCCGCTTCTGTGTGCGGAGTTTCAGTGATTCTTCCCGTTTTCGAACCGATCCAGATGTCCAGGTAAATGTTCTTCATTCTAATATCACTTTAACAACATGTAATACATATTCACGATGTTTATTCCAGACCATACTGAAAAAACAGGGAAGTACATTGAAAGCCGCAACAGTATGGACAACAGAGCCGTGAAAGCATCCGCGCTTGGAACAAGTTCACATTCATCATCGAGTTGCACCTACTTTCTTCGTGAAATTCTGCAGCGTATCAAGGAATGAGTGATGCGCAAACACCACTGGACTTTATTGAGTATTAGATGGTATATCTGGAGTATATGAACCATGTTGTGAGCAGTGTAATAAAGTGCAATTTTCGTGAATGTGATCAAGCGTTAAAATGGATTCTCAAAAAATATTCCTGTACCATGTACCTATGTACCATTTTGTTCAATTCCGTATGTTTTAAAAACATAAATAAAAGGTTTATTATGTTATGACCCGTTAATGTTTTACTATGATTGATCAGAGAATATCCGAATAAATTCAAAACATATATTGACATCTCTTACTGAAACTGACATTTACACGAAGCCGTGAATTTTACATGGGCATTGTAAATAACAAATGAAAAATAAAATGTCATGTAATGTTACAGCGCATTTCACGCTCCAATTATGTGCATTATATATCATGCAATTGTACATCAATTTTTCGAACTGTGTTCTGAGATCATTCCAGGAGTTCCTGGATTTTTTGAAAATTCCTTCCAAATTTTCTCCTGAAATTAATTCCGAGCTCACTCTAGGTTAACTCCTTCCAAGATTACTCCAATTTTTTCTGAGATTTTCCTGGATTTCTTTCTGTGTTTTCTCCCCTTTTTTTCTAGATTTTCTCTAGGGTTTCTTTGTATATCTGCGATTCTTTTTGGGGTTCCTTCTGAAGTTCTCTCTGAGGTTCTTCCAGGAGTTTCTTCTGATATTCCTAAATAACATTCGTAACAGTTCCATCTTAGGAACTCCTTCCAGGATTCTTTCTGAGATTCAAGGGATTTCTTTCGGTATTTCTCATTCTGTCCGAGATTCTCCTAACAGCTTCTGAGGAAAAACAGAAGGAACTTGCTGGAGTATATCCCCTAGGAAATCCTATAGAAATTTCATGCTGAATTCTATAAACAAAAATGGAAGGAGGAATTTCTCCAAATTCTCCCTAATAAAATCCTTGAGGATTTTCATTAGAATCATCTGAAAGAGTTCTAGAATGAAATTACAGAAAGACTTCAGAAGGATCTACAGGAATTCAAAACGCAACTCTTGGAGGAGACCAGAACAGAGTTCCTAGGTGAACCCTGCTAAAAGTTCCTGAAGAAACCCTGAAAGCAGTTTCTGAAAGATGGATCCTTTATGGAGCTCCCGAAGGGAAGGAGATCCCAAATGAATCCTGGAAGTAGTTCCTGGAGGACTCCCGGAAGAGGTTCTTGACGGAAGAATTCCCCGGTGGAATTACCGTGGGAATCCTGGCAGGAATTATTGAAGTAACTTTTTAGGAAATCCCAGAAAAAAATCTCTGGAAGAATCTCGGAAGTACTTCATGGATAAATTCTGGTTGAATGTCTTGAAGGAATCAGGGTCTCTTCAGGAATCTCAGAATAAACTCCTGGAAGAACCCCAGAAAATCATCTAAATCTCCCTGGGAATCCCACATGAATCTCCTGGAGGAGTTCTGGGACACATTTGGTAAGAAACCGCATATCATACCAGTATGAAAAAAAAACTGTCAACATCCAGTGTATGCACCTGTGACTCTGTGAGTCGTGTAAGAAAACTAAGCAAAGTTTTCTACAAGCTTCAAATTCTTTGATAATAAAAACAGGTGCATCGTGAAAGAAATGGTTTGAAAACCCCTACTTTAAGGTTTAAGACTACTATTATCAACAAACCGAGGATTAGGAAATTCAAGAAATTTTGTGATTGCCCAAATAACATTTCAGCTTATAATTGACATTGACAGGTACGCGTATTTCGACTAGGGTGCCTGTACCAGTTTTCGCACTACCTAAGAAAAACTATTTTTACAAAAATAAGAAGAAGACCGACGAATGTAAACAATAAGTCAAATGATAGATTAGTTTTCATACTTTACAGGAAAAATATAAAAACGGAGCCAAAACTACTTTTAGTATTTATTACGGCGTGTGCCGATGATAGGAACCCTGTACCAGTTATGGACAAATTTGTTAATTTGGGTTCCACTTCGCACTATTTACATGCATTCCTTATGGGATTTGCCATAACTGGTACACTATGGCGAAATAGGGTGCAAGGAGGCCGAAAAGTTAAGGAAAATGATTTATTTCTACCATAATTTGAGCAAATAGTGAAGTTTGAATGATTGCAATCATCTTTTGTGATCGTGATCTGTTGTTCACGTAATTTCTTGTTGATTTGTATCTTTAAAGCAGTGGTCACCAAACTGCGGCCTGCGGGCCGCATGCGGCCCTCGACCAGGCTTTGTGCGGCCCGCGAACTGATTTTAAAATGTATTAGAAAGCGGCCCACATATAGATTCCATAATGAAAATCAGAGATTTCACCATGTATTAAAACTTTCATGAGAAAGAATATTAACACCTCAAATTTTGCCAAAATTCGTTGTATTCTTCTTCTTCTTCTTGGCGTAACGTCCTCACTGGGACAAAGCCTGCTTCTCAGCTTCTATGAGCACTTCCACAGTTATTAACTGAGAGCTTCCTCTGCCAATGACCATTTTGCATGTGTATATCGTGTGGCAGGCACGAAGATACTCTATGCCCAAGGAAGTCAAGGAAATTTCCTTTACGAAAAGATCCTGGACCGACCGGGAATGGAACCCGTCGTTGTATTCTATTTACTTTATACTCAGCACATGTACCAGGGAACTATTAAAAAAATAAAACGGAAATGTTGCCCAAACTTTCGAAATTTTGCAAAAAACTTCAGGGATTGGGCAAGATATTCTTCATTTCCCTAGCAATACTTTTGGGAATTCTTTTTAAAATATATATTCTAAATCGGCTACAAATACTTGTACACATTGCTCAGAAAATCATGTCTGTGGGTTTTTCTTCATTGGCTTCCTAAGGAATTACGCAAGAAAAACTTATCAGAGATTTCCATAAGGGCTGTCCATAAACCACGTGGTCATTTTTTTGGGACTTCTCGACCCCCCCCCCCCCGCCTGGTCATTTGTCCATACAAAATTTTTTATTGTCCATACAAAATGCTCATAGGCCGAACCCCCCCCCCCCCCCCCCCCTCATGACCACGTGGTTTATGGACAGCCCCTAACAGTAAGCCAGTTTTTCGGGATTTCTTCTGAGAACCCTGAAACCTCTACAAACCATTTTGAAATTTCTTAAAATCCACGAGAAGTCTCAAAAAACCTCACAGTTCCAAGATTTTTTTTTAAATAAAGGGAATCCCTAAGAAATCCCTAGGCTGCAGTAAAAAAACTCGGAAATTTGCCAAAACTGGATCCAGGGGTTTTACAAGAAATTTGTCTGTGTTTGTGCCTAGGACTTCCACAATTTTGCAGTTATAATCTGCGCTATAAGCACGCTGTAAGTTTATCCACAAACTTCTTATAGAGGTCCATATTGTTCTAACCAGCGTCGCTATTGCTTATTTTTCGTATGACTTTTAAGTAACTAGTCTGAAACAATTTGCTCAACATTATCAATACAAGAACTACAAAGCCTTAATATGACGTTCTTGAAAACCATGTTTTTAATTCCCTACGATTTTCAGGATTTTTCCAAGTAAAATTTAATCTCCTGATAACTCCAGATTGTTTAGTTCCTTGCTGTTGTTCAATATTTTCAAAAAATCAAACAAATGGATTTTTTTTGATGAATATTGAAAATTGTGGAAAATACACTCTTGAATGAGTTGCGGCCCGCAGCCTCTTCTCAAAATTAAATTTTGGCCCGCAAAGACAGTAAGGCTGAGGATCACTGCTTTAAAGGTACACTGAGCCTACCACTTGTAATCTTCCTCAGTGTCAGTTATCCAAAAATTAAAAGGTACGAAACTTATTCAAAGAGGATATTCTGCTTAGAGGGTTCGAAAAGTCGGTACAGAATCAAGAACATCTTAAGTTTTATACTTCTCTATTAGCAGTTTTCATGACCATTATTTTTAAGTCTGCTAATAAAACCGACAACTCCATGAAAACCTTCTGGCAACCGCTATAAGAACGCTTTTCGGCCAAGTGGACCATACTAAAAAAAAGCTTTATGGAAAGCAAAAACAAGTCTGGCGTTAGTTTTAGCCACCTAATAAGACATAGTATATTCGTTGGCATGAAATTCACGCACTGACTACTCTTTCTAGGCCTATTTTGAAGTACTCTTGACAATTGCAATAAAGCCTTTTATTAAACAAATAAGTTGTTGAGTTGGCCAGTTTTGTGACAATTTGATAGGAGATTCATAGAATGCTGCTAATATCCAATAAAACTTTTATCGATGGCATTACCGAAAACCGTCAAAAACCTCTCATAAAACTAAAATAAATTCAATAAGTTCTGAAAATGTTATTTGGGTGCTTTCAATTTGAATCAAGATGTACTTCAGAAAGATTAAGGGCTCATTAGAGCCCAGCAGCACGGAGCTTGCGAAATATTGATCAAAGGTACCCAGGTAACCAATAAGCATCTAAATAAGCTGTATTTCAGCTATAAAACTGCATTATATCTGCTTACTGCTGTATCATAGTAGTTCGACTGCTGAATTGCTCTGTATTAGCAATTCAAATGCTGCTTTAATTCTGACAGCTGTTGTGTAGCATTTCAAATGCACGATATTTTTTGGGTAACAAGCATCCTAATGGCCATAAAACTGTTAAGAGAGTTGAGCGATGTTAAAACTGTTACACATTTCAACTTTTCAATTCATGTGCCACGACTATAGGATCCATTACCATTCAGATGCCCTATCATTTACTGGTAGCAACGAAGCTAATCAATGAGAGAACAAATGTTTTCCGAATAAATCCAATGGAATAAGAAACCAATTATGCCATCGTGTATTATGTGGATGGTTTGATTATCAGCACATGTCCGAGCGGTTGTCCGGGCACAGCAAAATAACTGCCGGTGCCGGTTTAATAGATCAAAAAATCAACGCACATTATCTGATCATTTATAGCTCATCCTGTAGCGCGGTTCAGCATCATCATCAGCCAGAGGATTGTGAGATCGAATTCCAATTTCAGCGGGAACAGCAAAAACAACTGCAAAAATAAACAACAGCCCCAAAGGCGCACAGGAGAGTGTGAGTAAAAATAGAAAGGGAAGAATATGAAGCGACTGAAATGCGCAGGGGAAAATGTTTTTGTTTATGATCGATTTTTTGGGGATAGGAAAGCTATGCATTTAATCAGCCGTATATTGGGCCAAAACCTGCATTTAATTAGCTCTTATGGCGCATATACGGCATATTAGCATTTAATGACCTGCAGTTAAGGCGCATATAGTGCTGAATAAAAGTAATTTTAACTGCTTATTGGTTACCTGCCCAGGTAACCAATAAGTATTGAAATTGGCATTAATTCGGCACTATATGCGCCTTTACAGCAGGTCATTAAATGCTAATTTGCTCTATATGCGCCATAAGTGCTACTTAAATGCAGGTCTTGGCCCAATATACGGCTGATTAAATGCTTAAATTTCCTATCCCCCAGACTAGATTGTCAAAAATAAAAACAAAATATTTCCCCTGCCCATTTTACGGCTTCCCTTTCTCTGCTATTTTTATCCTCTCTCTCCTGTGCTACTTTTGATGCTTTGGGACACGTTTTGAAATGCTGTTGTTGTTTTTTGGCTGATTTCGGCGAAATTGCGATTTGATCCCTCGATCCTCGGGTTGACGATGGTGCTGAACCACGCTACGATGTAAGCTATAGATGATTAGATAATGTGCGTTGATATTTTGTTCAATTTAAAGCTTGAATATTATACACCGGCAGTTGCTTCGTCAGATATGCTTTGTGCTCGGCATATGCTGATAACACTAGTTTACAGCATTTTTGAACTCGGTAAGCTGATGATCATTTTTGGTGTAGAATCATGCCCTGAGTTCGAAAACGCGAAGGAAAAAAAATACAGTAGAGCGGAAAATTTTTCGACTTTCCATACAAGGTTGATGATTTGAACTCGATTTTTGTTCTATTTTTAAGCAACGTCGCTCACTTCACACACCTCATTCTCCGTAATCAATGCTCCGATTGAGCTGAATTTTTTACTGTAACTCGCCTACATATGATATGTCAAATAAACGTCGAGAAAGAATTTTTAAGTTGGTTTTTTCTTATTGAAAAAAATACATTTCTTAAAAAAAATTAGGGATTTTTGCTAAAATTTAAGAAGATCGTCCCTAAAACTCGCCAATATCTTGAATTTCATCAATCTGACGCAAAACCTGTATTCAGATGATCGAATGGTATTGTATTTAGCTTTTAATTTATGGAAAAAGATTTAAAATTGGTTGAACAAAACGCAATATATTTGAATTTTAGTAAATTACATATTTTGAAAAGTTGCAAAACTCGATATTGAGCTAAATCTCAAAAACTGTTCTACTTTAAATTTTTTGAAGGTCGGTTTCGAAATCAGCACTAAATTGTGCTTCAAAAATTTTGGTCGTTGACAGAAGTTCACGACTTTCGTTTTATTTTGTAAACTTGTGTTATTAAATCGAGCATTGGAAAGTAGCCAAAACCATGGAATTTATTTACCAAAGCATGTTTTTTAGTTGTTTTGTGCTTGCAGCGCAAGCGAATGATAATGGCATCTACAGCCGGGGCACGTGAATTAAAAAAGTGGAAATGTGTTGTGGGTTTAGCATCACTCATTCCACTTAGCAATTTTATGGCACTAATGTAGCAGTTATGCTGCTTGTTGTCCAAAACATACCGTGCATCTGAAATGTTACATAACTGCTGCTAGATTTCAAGTATCATTTCAATTGCTAATATAGGGCAGTTTAGCAGTCGAACTGCTTTCATACGGCAGTAAGCAGGTCAAATGCAGATATAAAATAGAAATACGGCTTATTCAAATGCTTATTGGTTACCTGGGTGGGTATGGATCAATTCTACACAAATGCAAAACATTCAGCGGATTTTATGATCCACTTGCAAGAATGTAAACCGCATCCACCTTTTAGCACTTATCCGCACGCTCTTCCACCCAGTAATGTGTAGCACGTGTTCTTCCATCCTCTCAAGACCTCCTCCCTGGCGGATTGATCGATCTCGCAACATACCACCGTGGAGATATTAAGTACCCTTCGAACCGGAAATTAAATTTCCAACGCACTTTGGCTAGTAGTGCCGTCAGAAAGTGTTAGAGCATTAAATTACTTTCCGATCTCTTTTCTCCTTTGGGTGAACCGAGTCTTCTTGCTGCTCCAAGTAACGGATGAGCTATTGGCTGGCAGAGGCAGTTGGATGATTGACGAAGAATCACGCGTGTCTGGTGCGGAAAAGTGCAAGGTTGACGAGCGCGCGTCAATAGCAGCTGGTTTAGGTGGTTGTTGAAAAGCTGTGAATTCTATTAAGAGGAATTGAAGTTCAGGGAAAAATATAGTCCATCAAACAATTTCAGAGATCCAGAGATATAGAATCTGAGACCTCTGCGTTATATTTTAACAATTTTGCTACGTAAAATTACCAACGTACGTTGTACATGAACAACGCCTCCATAAAGTAACAGGAAGCACACGCGTTCGTGCCATATTTTCGCGTTACTTCGAGGAAACTGTTGAAAGGTTTATAGCGCCCAGCCCACAGAAGTCGTGCGTAGCGGTGGCGCGGCGGCGGTCAGGTGAAGAAATTTCCTCTCCTCTACATAAGTGATTATTAATGCAATTTAAAGTTTGCCGAAGCGCAGTAAATCTATCTTCGTACATAGTTCGAGACTTGTTCTGGGCCAGGAAAGGGAGAACCCGAACAAGTCAAATCGATAAATTGGATTTTCTAGGCGTAAAATTCCGGAAGCTACACTAACTATGAAAGCATGTAAAATGGGCCGGCCGCAGTAGTTACCTCGTGAACACATCTGGATAGTGAGTCCTTGAGAACGCCTTCTCCAGTTCCTCCAGCTGGAAGCTCGTGAAGGTGGTCCGGTAGCGGCGTTGTTTTCTCTTTGGTTGAAACTCGTCGCAGCCGTCGTCGCTGTGCTGGTCGGACATGGGGCTGTTGGGGTCGCCGCCCATGCCCGCTCCACCCGGGCTGTTCATCATGTGGCCTCCGGCGCTGCCGGGAGTGCTGGACCCCCCGGTTCCGATGCTGCTGCCGCCGCGCTCCAGTGGACTACCCTGGGGTGGCCGAGCCTCATGGGGTATGTCCTCCGCTCCTAGCAGCTTGCCCTCATCCGATATGCCCATTGGTCGGTGACTACCGGGCTGATCTAGATCGGCGAGCCGTGCGATGTTGTAAATTTTGGACCGGTTTTACGCGCACCGTTTCACCGTCGAAACTGATTGGCACTGGGGCTCCTCGCTGGGTCCGGTCGTTGCGCGTTGGTCGTTCCTCGATCGAGAGAATGAGCTGAAACAAGAGAAACACGATCGGGGGGAAACAATCAGTATTATAATTTCAACAAATTTAATCAAGTGATGAAAAAGCTAATTTGCGAGATAAAAGGGCCGAAACTTGCTTGTTGCTGGACGAAATTGGTGCATGAAGGAAATCGGGCTTAATGATAGGGCTCAAAGCGAGCAACGTGGCCCTGGTGGACATAATCGCTGCACGTCCAATCAGGACTTTCAGACAAATTAAGGATATTGACGAAGGCTTTATTAAAAATTTACCAAGTATTTATCACACCTCGCCTGATTCAAAGTATTGAGAAGAAATCTGTGGAGGTTTAGGTTCCTTTTCTTCTATACGATAATTAAACTGAATTTAATAACAATTAAGCATATTTGTGCTCTTACCAGTATTGGAATCAATACTTTTTAACAAATTAAATTAATTCCAAACCCCAGTGAAAGACACACCATCAATCAATCGTCAAGGTTAACGAAGTTTGGCACAACGTCGCACTATTTTCACGTCTGCTCAGACTGATCATCAGACCAAACAGTCAGACGCTTTTTTCCCGTGATTCGATTTCGCGGTTCAACGATTCCGGAATATCCACGGTCCCGGAATGTGCCCCGTTCGCAGATTGACACAAAAACGTAAGCGGCGCGCCGCAGAAACGAGAAAATATTTGGACTGTTTTGTGTCGTTTGCACTGATTCCACGAGTTGTGAAACAAGAGAGCGCAGAGCATATCTTTCCAGCCGAAGCGAAGTGGACTTTGTGTGGTTCCCGAGTGTGGATGCGCCGCCACATCGCACCGGACAGAGTTTATTGGTTTTTAAATTGAACAAAACGTTTCTTTAATCACTCAATTTAGATCGGGTCCGGGCGATAAAGATGTCACACAGTGCGGAAAAACGTGTGCGCGAGAAGTGGAGAAGAATAGTGAGAAGTCAGCGGTATTTGACGATCAGGAGCAGAACAGACAAAAACAAAAAAAAAGTCGAGAGAGTTTTATTGGAAAATTAGTTTTTGATTGATCAATCAAACCTAGTAAAATACCTTAGGGTTTTCATCTAATCCCCGGCTATGTAAGCACCGACCAATAATGATCGATTTTATTCTTGCACCTCGCCTAACGCCTCATGGCCAATTTACAATCAATTATTAGTTTATACATTAGGGTAAAAGCTCCCTTAGTGGAGGTAGTACCAATAGTGGTGATAGTGCCAATTTAGCACTATTTCGAACCAAGCTTTTTGTATGACATTTTTAATAAATGCATCATAACTAATTAATAAGATGGTCATGGGTTTGATTCCCAGCCCCGGCACATGCAATTTTTCGTCAGTTGCTTTTCCCCCGAGAGCAACTGACACTGACCCTCTTCTGAGCCCCATGGCTCAAACGAACCCGGATACCTGGACATCGGCGAACTGCTACTCATAATGGACCCCCAATCGAACTGGAAAGGAACAACGGCCATCCATCATCATCCTTGTGCTCATCATTCTACTAGCTATAAAGTAGAAAACAGTGACAGCAGCAGAAAGGCAACCAGTTCGATAAAGTAGAATAGAATCTAGGCGCTGTACAAAATATAAGTGCAGCTGTCAATTGAAATTGCTCACGTAGTGCCCCAGTGGACAATTGAGCTGTAAATTAGGTTAAGTGATTAAGAATAAAAAAAAACTAATTAATAACATTAATTCAGTTTTGTGTTAAGGATTTGTCGAAAAACCTATTTTAAACAATTATTTTCCTAAAATTTTTTGCTCCTTTGCACCTATAGTGGAGGTAGTGTTCCTAGTGGTGGGTCCAATAAGAATTCAATGGGATGCGCCACTATAGGAACCAAAGTTAAATTTTACCTCCATAATAGGAACCGTGTACCTATAGTTGGTGCAAGTGATTTATTAGCAAAAACTGAAATAAACAATGGTTTTTACATTTTTCCTAGCAAATTTAAGTGAAAAACTACCGATTAACGTTGTCAGACTTTTTATTTTGTGGTATTATCAATTTTATTCAATTATTTTTCTTCAAGGAGCTACTAATAGCACCACTATTGGTACATTTACCCTAGCTTCCATATCATGTAACGGAACTACAATTTTCTTATAATTATAAGATTGAATAATTGTCCCTCGAACACTGTTTCCATCAAGTTCACATCTGTTTCGGGCACAACCTGAATTCTTTTTCTGGTAGTCGAATTCCTCGCAATCCAATTCAAAGCATGTGTTCAATGTACAATTGATCGATAAACTAGAGCTAGAGCTAGACTTAAGAGTGTATCGTAAAGAAGTTGAAAATGTTTACAATAGCCTCAAAAATAGTAAAATACAACTTTTAAGTAATTTTATTTTTGGAGACACTGTATAAATCCTTGAAAAAATAAATTGCTCTTATGATTTTCTAAAAATATTCATTTAACTGGGTTTTTATTCTAGATTACTGAACACATGTTTTTAAAATTTTGCACACCTAAAAAAATGAAATTGCGAAAAAGTTTCGAAAATATTCGAAAATTGTTAACTTTTTTGTGCAAATATACTAATCTCCAGAATGATCATGATATAGGCAAATTTTTTTTTCAAGAAAAATCTCCACTGCATTCCCAAGCAACACGGCTGAGCCAGTAACAGCAACCTCAGTGCAATTTATTCACTATCCGTATTACGGACGACAGAACACAATTGTTTCTTCTTTGAAACCCAAAAAGCGCAGATTCTGTATTCTTATGCAACATAAACAAGCGAGAATGATAAAAAAAATAAAAAAGATTGTGTCCAGACTCGAACCATGGACACCAGGAGTATTATCTACTCACCTTACATACTACACCAAGAGCTCTGTGAGAGAATCGATGTTCAACGCACCATAAAAGCTACTGAAGTTACTTGTTACTTTATTGCACCTTCTTTGTCACAAGTTAGAGAACTGTCAAAATGAAAAGACGCTCAAGTTTTCTGTGACGCATATGGAACCTAATCTGAACAAACAAACCAGAGTTAGATGTTTCAGACATGTTACATAACACATTTAATGTAAGCTGACTGTATTATCACTTGCGAGCAATATGTAAGCTCCGCCTCCACGAATCGATGTCAAACACGTGGCAATTTGTGATTTCTATGAAACAAAGCCACAACTTTACGAATTTCGTGGTTTAAATGCAACTCAACTGACAAGATGGAAGTTTCGTGTGCTTCTAGTGCAACTCATTTAGACCAAAGCATAAAAAGCCACATTCTGGATGATATTGCAGGTGCTGCTTGGGTTGTAGCGCAATTCTAAAAATGAAAAAAGGCCATTTTTGAGGAACCCCTTTTTTCTACGCTCCTCCAAATCATGTTTACGCAAATAAAAAATACCTAAAATGAAAAATTCGTATTTTTTTAAAATAGGGAATGATTTTTAATTTATGGGCGAGTAAGTTAGAGCAAAAAACGGAATTTTATAACCTTTTAAGATATTAAAAGCAGAGCTTCTAAGTTTGACCAAAAAAATAGACGTTTTTTTGGAGTGGACCATTTTGTAGATATTGGAGATTTTTCTATCGAAAATATGAATTTTGAAAGTCGGTGTCGCATGATATGTTATGTGTACATAACTGTTAACAAGCATCAATACTTTCCAGATTTTTTATCGTACAAATGAGGGGGTCAGAAGCAAAGGGGTGTAAGTGACCAAAACCTAATTTTGAGATAATGGACGTTAACTTTGGCATCTTATACAAAAATCAACAACAATCGAAAAATTTCAAAATCGCCTCGAATATACTACTATCAAGTATCTCCACCATTGGAGATGAACACAGACGTTATATACGTTGTTTTTCTTCGAATATGAAAATTGGATTTTTTGGGTCAATGACACTTACACCCCTTTACCACTAAACTATTGACTTACACCCCTTTGCCTCCAAACAAATCCTTCATAGAGTTGCAACTCTATAGGGGCTGTTCATAAACCACGTAGACCAAAATTTGGCCATCTCAGACCCCCCCCCCCCCCCTCTCGTAGACTTTTGTCCATACAAAAATTTTGAAATTTGTATGGACTTTGGACAGACACCACCCCCCCCCCCCCCCTTCCTCCCCTCAAAAAGTCTACGTGGTTTACGAACGGCCCCATTGTAGACTCAAGGGCTATCATGCAAAAAGTGTCCTAAAATTGAAAAACAATTTTATTTGATTATTGAAATTTAAGTCTCATTTTAAGTGAACCCCAAGCAACACACATGTTATATAAGAGTAACGACAGCGCAAGCTTTGGTTGTATAGGAGTTAATTCGACGTTATATTAACATTGTGTTAGAATAACGTCAAATAAACTTCTATACAACCAAATCTTGCGCTGTCATAACACTTATATAACATGTGTGTTGCTTGGGAACGATGCTTACAAGCAAGATGACTTAGAAGAAATATTATTTGTTCCCTAATAAAAATACAGTTGGAAAAATAATCATATAAAAATAGCATAAAAAGCCTACTTTGACGGCAAAAGTCTTCCTTGGCAACCCTGATACGACAAAAAATCACAGAGTTTATGTTCTGTTTGCTTGTAATGTAAATTAAAATATACTTTTTATTATATGTAAATATAAAATTGAGGAAAATGTGCGCTACTGTCACATGTTTTAACTTTTAAGGACAAGGATGCTGGAGTATCTAGATGGCCGCCACACTGACTGGCCGCCTTTCATTCTAATCGAATTTCTTGAGCACAAATCTGCGAATCTATCAAACAACTTGATTTGAAACTGTTCCTTGTTGCATGTTGTCTTATAGTGAACACCAAGTAGCATTTGCAGGCTAATGCGATTGACGGGTCTCCAGATTTGTAATCGAGAAAATGTGAGGATGCGTTGTTTGGAAAGTTATCGCTGGTGATCTTCATCTTAAACCAAGAATCGAGTATGGGCCATTGAGCCGTAATTCAAGACTTTTTTTACTTATTCGTTCGGAGGGTTCGTTATTTCAAAACTTCAACAAATTTGGCAACTTTTAGGCTGCCTATTCATCGTACCAAAATAAAACAGAACGTTTAAGACTTCAAACCGATCTGGCGTAATCACACACTTTTCTTTTTTTCTATATTAACGAGATA
This sequence comes from Aedes albopictus, assembly GCF_035046485.1. Lineage (NCBI taxonomy): Eukaryota > Metazoa > Arthropoda > Insecta > Diptera > Culicidae > Aedes > Aedes albopictus. The sequence goes on from NC_085137.1 coordinate 128,747,661, forward strand.
TGTATTTACCCCTAGGCTAGTTCATCTCACAACCCATGCTTTACTTACCTTCTGAAGAAAGAACTCACATTTTGCGAGTTTTTCGGGAGTTCAAATCCCACTCCTATGTCTTCAGCGTGACCAGGGCCGAATCTAACCCCACGTCTCCACTAGACAGAAATGTCTTGCCATTTTGCTGCCAGAAAGTCCAGCAAAATGGCACGACATTTCTGTCTAGTGGAGACGTCGGGTAAGGGGGGGCCGGGGGTCAGGGCCCTGGGCTCCCACCTTCCTGGGTCCCCCACAAAAACCGTTTCTGCTTGCTAAACATTAACTTTATTTTTCATTTGGCTTGAACAGTACCAAAAACAAAGAAAAACTGTTTTGCTCATCGCATTTGTACCTCCGAGGGGCCTCCACGTGCCCTCCGGTCCCGGGCCCCCACAATCCTTAAGCCGGGCCTAAGCGTGACAGTCACGTGCTTTAACCATCACACCAGATCCGCTCACATGCATTTTTTTTTAGTTATACTGTGTACATGGATCGATGATTTTATTTCATATTGGTTATTTGGTCAATTATTAGGGGTACTCACTAAACAGATTGAATTGTTGCGTAAGCCATGATTTTCTGCTTGTTTGAAATGTTTCATGATTTTGCTAATGAAATAATCAAAGATTGCCTTGGTGATCACGAAGTTTAATCAGTTTAATCAGTTTACGCTGTTTAGTGAATCCCCCTATTATGTTTTTAGTTGAGCAGGAACCATTTCTCCTGTTTGTATCACTTTGATGTTTGATTACGGTTAGTAAAAAATATGAAGAATAACTTAATAATTTGATACTTATGTGAACTAGGTACATCAATCTATGTTGTACTGATTATGTTCAACGAAAATAATGTGATTCATATTGTCATTTTTGCATATAAAAGTCAAAAAAAAAAAGTATGAGGCATCAGAAATTGTGCGTCAGAATTCGACTAGCTTCCAAAATATTTAAACCATCACTATCAACAATAACTTTAATGTTTATATAATAAGTGAAAACTAAGTTGGGAGGTTACTTTAAAAACATGCTACAGATGAATTGCAGTTTCCACATTTTCAAGAACATTCGGCACGTGCATCGTGGGCCCATAACATGACACATGATTCAAAACATATACAAAGGATCATTGATGCACATCGACTCATAGTGAAGTTTGATAGGTTGATTTTTGAAAATCATTATAAATAAAGCATTGCACTTACACCCCTTTACCTCCAAACAAATCTCCTCCATGGTTAAGCGTCATTTTTTCGTTCAGTGTGAAAACATGTTAAAACATTTTTAGAAATTACGGGTCTTTGGCAACAAACAAAGTTGATCTCGTAGAGTCACGTAGGATATGTATCTCAATTTTGAATTTTTGGTCACTTACACCCCTCTGCCTCTAACCCCCTCAAATATCATTCGCTACAGATTTTTGAAATATTGAAAATTTTTAACAAATTGCCATTTTGTGCAGATTTTAATTCTGTGAGGTGTATTCACTTAACCATATTTTGAATAATACTAAACATTTTTCAATTTTGTTCAAGCTGTTCTAAACTTAACTATATTGTGAAGATTTCATAGAAGAAGCGAAATAAAAAGACCAACCTAGCTTGGAGATAGAACATCCTGAACATTTTCAACTACTTTCCGATACACTCCTTATCTGGACTATATTGGAATTTAGGCACTCTTCCGCATCTTCAAATTTCTGAATCGACTATATGATCATTCCCATTGCCCTCATACAGTCTAGACTCCTACTACACGGTTGGTTCGGGGGTGCAGTAGAAATCCGTGTTGTAGGAATCCCAGAGCTTATGGGATTTCGCCTAATTGGGGGTGCGAGCGTATATCTACAAGACAGCACCATACTTTCTTTGGCAAAGTTGTAGTACTAAAATAGATCTATCACAATGCTAACTATCCCAAAATACTGCAATATTTGTTTTTTTCCAAAAAATGTTTGTGACCATGATCCCTATAAAACCGCCATAGAATCATGATTCAGTTAGTAGTCTAAAGTAGTTGGTAATTAGTAGTTATTTGTAGTTAATTGTAATTAAGTAGTTAATAGTCCTAGTACAAGCGATAGTCCTAGTATAAGCGAAACTCAGGAAGAAATATACGCGCGTGCAGTTAGAACAAACCGAGTTTGTACCGTTCCGTAGTTAGAATAAACTATCCTAGTTCAGTTAAGTAATCGTTTCGTGTTGTGAATTTAACTACTTCAATATACAGTCCATTTGAACTACAATATCGTGTGTGTAAATCAGTTGTCTTGGTCACAGTGCTAGCTCTCGATTATTCCTCCATTCCTTCGGACCCGACAGTGATCATGCCATGAATGCTGGTATGTGCGCCAACATCGCCAATTACAAGTGTAACAATGATAGCATGCCCACGAGACGCGACAACGAGAACGGACACAACACGTTTTGTGAACAAAACGTGTTGTGTCCGTTCTCGTTGTCGCATCTCGTGGGTGTAAATAGTTCTCACGTGTGCACAAATCCAAGAGAATTAGTAAAATGATAGCATGTTTTGTTGTTTATGTGTCATCCTAAAATCTGGAGAAAGTTTGGAAGGAAATCTTGAAGGAGCATCTGTTCGCAAACCTTCTCTGCTGAAGTTAAACTTTTGGAATAATAGCTAGAAGAAGTGAAGAACCCTTCGCGGGTATTTATAGAGACAATTCTTGATAACTATCTTGAAAAATGCGAAGGAATATATTTCTGCAGGAATAATTGAAAGAATCTTTGGATATACAACCAGGTAATGTTAGGTAGGTAGTGTCTAGTAGGATAATTCGCAATATTTGTGAGATTTTTTTCTTAATACCATCGTGGAAGAGTTCTTTTCAATTTTCACCTGCTTTCCGTGTAATAGAAGGGTTCGGTGGTCTAGTGGCTACCACTAGTGGTTGAAAAGCCGTTTCCCTTGCTTCCAACTTTCACAGCACAGTGTTAATCTATTAGATAACGCCTACAAGTTATGCAATCAAGCAAACTGTGTCGCTTTAGCTTCATACAGTAACGCACTAATCTATCACCTTACGCCTGGCATCCACGCAACAATGTGTGAACCCTCCATTGGCGTATCTAGGATTTTTTCCTAGGGGGTGCCTGGGGGGTGCCAGTTTGAGTGGCTTCCAGGTTGTTTTGCTTTTTTTTGCAAAAAGAAATACCGATCCACCTTCAACTTCTTAGTACAAAAATATCGCGGGACCAATAAGCCCGAAATTTTAAACGCGCTTTATTTTAAAGAACAGTTTTTTTTGTTTTTGAAAAATCCGAACCGTTGTTCTGACTTAACACTCATGTGAGGTTTGAGAACTTGATAAGTTGATTACATGGAATTTGTATTTTCAGTTGGAACTTTACAATCATCACAACCCCTTTGTGGATTGAATATATTGATTAAGAATACGTTTTCAGAGCAATTATTAGAAGTGTAAATCTCGGAAACTATCAAATATCCACAAATTTGCGTTTAACTTGTATTCTTCGTGACATCCTCTTTGTTTTGTTGCATGATAACAACCCTTATAAAATAGTTTTCAAGAACAATTGTAAGAGTCTTTTTTTTCCTCCCATGTTGTGGAAATTAAGCCACTGCGTCCAATAAGCTGAACTTTTGTGGCATTGAAATTGTAAAATCAGGATATATATTTGCATTTTTGGCTTGACTACAACATTAATAGCGAACTTCGATTTTTCTCTTCAGGATTCTAATTCTATGCAATAATATAATAAAGAAATTTGTGTTTTTGGCAAAACATTGTTTCGATTATTCCTCAGGGAAATGTTCCCGGCAACTTATTTGGAAATTGTTTTGCAATTCATTTGAATTAAGACTTCTTTATGAAATCTCTCAGTAATTCCTTTGAATTTGTCAAATTTCTTCGGCAATTCCCTTAGAAATTTATATGTCTAGAATTTGATACTAAACACCTTTTACGCATCCTTTGAAAATTTCATCGGAAATTACTTTGGAAATTTCTTTGGCAATTCCACTAGCAGTTTATTTGTTTTTTTTTTTACTTCATTAGCCAATCCTTTGAAATGTTTTCTCGGGAGTTTCTTCGCCAATTTTTAGTAGTCTTTCAAGCGATGTTTTGGTAATGTCAACAATTCTATTGATAATTGCTTTTTCAAATTATCTAATTTCTGTTCAGGCAATTCCTTTGGAAATTATTTTAGTGAAGCCTTTGGTGATTCATTCGACATTGACTCTGGGAACTACCTCCCAATGTATTCGGCAAGTCATTCTACTTTTTTTTCGATTTTCGTTGATTTTTTGGAATTTCATTATCCATGCTAGGTATTTCTTCACCAATTCTTTTGAAAACTCCTTCGGAAGTTCTTTTATAAATCGCTTCTTAAATTTAAATAGAAATTCTTTAGACAATTTCTTCTAGATTTCTTCAGTAATTATGTAAGGAATTCCTGCAGCAGATGATTTCAGAACATTTTGGGCATTTCCGATGTTACTTGCATTGAACATTTATTTGGGAATTTTATAAGCAAATCCATTTGAAATTTTGGAAACTTTTAATATTACTTTAAGAACTTCTTCGGTAATTTCTTTGGAAATTGATTGGGCAATTTTCTTAGAGATTTCCTCTGGGAATTTCTTTGAAAAAAATCTCTGGCGGTTCTTTAAAAAATCTGTCACTGCAATCACTTTTGGAATTCTTTCTAAATTTTATTCAGAAATTCCTTTGATGATTTTGGAAAATTCTTTGAGAATTTCTTCGATTTTTTTTGTGAATGTTTGTGTAAATTTTTATAGAATATATTTCGGCAATTTATTTTGAGATTGGATTTGGCCAAGCCTTCCGGAATTTCTCTGGTGATTCTTATATTAATTCTTTTGCCAACTACTTTGAAAGTTCTAAGGTTATTTTGATGATTTTTTTCTGACAATTGCTTTGGGAACTTGTCAGGAAGGTTTTCGTGAATTTTAAGGATTTTTTAGAGCAAGTCCAGTTGAGAATTTCTGTATTTCCAGTTCAGCAATTTTCGGAAGCAATATATATAAATACAACTGAATCATAGAGAATAACAAAAGTAATCACGATAAAATTGCCTGAGAAAGTTGCAAAATAACTGAAAAAGAAATTGCTGAAATAAATTCAGAGGAATAGCCATTGAAGTTATAGAAAAAAAAAACCAAAGAAATTGCTGATTAAAAACTACCACAGAAATTTTCAAAAAAAAAACATGCCGAAGGAACTCTCAAAGAAATGTTCTAGCGAATACGGAGGGTTCGAATTCCACCAGAACGTGTTTTTTTTTTACAAATTCATCTCTCAATTTGTTAAATAGCACCATACGGTGCCTTCTAATCAATAAATTTTTCCCGTTCATTCCTATAGGATTTCACTAGAGATTTGTCTAGTAATACCTCCTAGGATTTCGCTGGAATTCCAACTATTCTCGAAATTCGTAAAGGAATTCCTAAAGAGATTTCTATTGGGATTCCTTCAGCTGGAATTCTTTGAAGAAGTCTAACAGAGTACTAGAAGTAATCCCATGATTAGTTTTTAGAGTAATCCATGATTAAAAACTCAAGAGGAATTCTCAGATGAGTATTTAGAAAAATCCCTGAAAAACCCTAGAAGAATCCCAGCAAGAATGCCTGGAGAAATCCATAAAGGAATTTTTGCAGGTATCACAGTGAGAATTCCTGGAGGAGACCTAGGAGGCATGCCTGAAACATTAGAAGCAGCAGAAATCGCTTTAGAATCCCAGGAGGAATTCCTGGATGAAAGTCAAGAAGAGTTCCTGGAGGAATCTAATGAGAAATATTTGGAGAAATCTCAGGAAAAAAAACCCTTTAGGATTTCCAGGAATAAACACCGAAGGTACTTCTGCAAGGCTCCTAGTAAGATTTCCTTCAGTAATCCCAGCAAATTTTTGAAGGAATCCCTGGAAAAATTCATAGAAGAATCCCTAGAGATATTCCGGGATGTATTATAGTAAGAATTTCTGGAGGAGTCCAAGGAGGAATTGCTGAATGAATTACAGCAGAAATAGCTTGAGAAATCCAGCTGAAATTCCTGGTGGAAGGCAAAGAGGAGTTCATGGGAGAAAATCTATGAGAAAATTATGAGCGAATTTTTGGATAAAATATCTTGGATTAAATTTCCTGGAGGAATCAGCGGAGAGCTTCTGAACAAATCCCAAAAAAAATCTCAGGAGGTATTCTTAGAAGGATTCTGAGATGTATCATTGTAGAAATCTCAGCAGAAATTGCTGGAGAAATTTCTAGAGAAACCTCATCAGGAATGCCTGGGGGGAATCTAAAGAAAAATCCTTGGAATACCTAGAGAAGTCCCTGCTAGAACCGGTAGAGGTATTCTGGAAGAATATGTAAAGAAGGCCCTAAAGGAATCGCAGGAGGAATATAAGGAATATATGAAGGATTCTCAGAAAGATTTATCCGATATATTCCAGCCGCCACTATGCTAGGATAAATTCATATAGGAATCTCTAGAAGAATTTCTGGCCATATCATAGTAAGAACTTCTGGAGAAATTGCTGATAGAACGACAGGAGGAGTTGATTCAGAAATTCTTGGAGGAAGGCCAAACGGAGTTTCTGAAGGAATTCCATGAGGAATTTCTGGAGAAATCTTTGGATAAAATTTCTTGAGGAATTCCTGGATGGGTTTTTAGAGAAATCCCTGGTAGAACAACCAAAAGAATTTCTGCATGAATTCCAGGAAGATTCTTTGGTAAGATCCCTGCAGAAAAGCCAGGAGAAAGCTCTAGAAGAATCCGTAGCATAATTTCTGAAGTACCACGGTTAGAATTTCTGGAAGAAGAATAGCTGGAAGAACCGCAGACATTGCTTGAGGAATCCCAGCTGAAATATCTGGAGGAATTCCCAGAATTCCGGGAGGTATCATAGAAGTAATTTCTAGAGAAATCCTTGAACCAGGGATGTCGGGGGTATCCTAAGAGAAGATCCTCTAACAAATGCCTGGAGGAATACCTACAGTTCTCCTTGAAATAATCGGTAGAAGTATACTGGAGGAATCCCTAATGGAATCGCAGGAGAAATCACAGGAAAAATGCCAGAAGAAATCTTTAGAAGTATTTCTGAAGGAGTTTTAAAGGGGATTGCTTGAAGAGTTCCAGCTGGAATTCATGGAACAAGGTCAATAGAAGTTCTTGGAGAAATCCCTTGTGGTATTTCTAGAGGATAAATCCTTGAAGAAATCTCTGGAAGAATCACCGAAGGGATTTTTAGATAAATCACAGAGAGATTTTCCAGAAGAATTTCCAGAAGAACTTCCCTAGTAGAATTCCCAGTAGGAATTGCTGGAAGAATCTTAGCTGGAGTTGCTTGAGGAATTCTAGCCACAATTACCGGAGGAAGGCCAATATAACCTCCTGGAGGAATTCCATGAGAAATTTCTGGAAGAATCTCTGAAGGAATTCCTAGAAGAATCACCGGAGAAATTGCTTGATCAATCTCTGCAGACATTTCTTGTATGTACAACCCCATCAGGAAGCAGAATCCTAAGGAAAGTTTATTGAAGAAATATCGGGAGGAATCCATAAAGGAGGCATAGAGAAATCATTGAATAAATATAGAAGTCTGTTCATTGTTCTTACCAATATCCAAAACGGCAACACGTACAACAGTTGTATAAGTAATTATAGGTTTGTTTATGTTTTGTTTAAATGTGCCATCAATATTGGAATTATTGTGTGAAGTTTTAAATTTTAGGTGCCAGCCAAGGAAAAATTCTAGGGGGTGCCAAATTTGTTCTAGGGGGTGCCAGGCACCCCTGGAACCCCCCCTAGCTACGCCAATGCCATCTGGTCCTAAAGTCGGAAATTAGTCCGAAATATATGTGCTTTGGTTCGGACGGGAAGGAGAAACCCTCATAACAGCGACTCGTTTAATGCTAAGCCCTGTAGTACACAGGGTCTATCACCAAATTCGATCGAGTCAAATAAGATGTTTGAGCATTGGTTTCTTTTTTGACAAATATTTGACCCTGTGTTACGGGTATAAATATTTGTTACAATTATAAGACAGAATAATTGTTTAATGTGTTATAAGTTTATTATTTGTTCGTTCTTTGTGTTGTATGTTTCATTTTAACTTGTATATGTTCCCATAATTTTAATGCACATTTATAGGATTCTGGAAAAATAGAGGCCCATGAAATGCAATCCACCTTTGATGGCCAACTTTCAGGCTTTTTTGGGGCAGCGGTCAAGTACAGTCTTGCGAATAATCGCGACCATCACGAGACAATCACTTAAACTGCTTTCTGGAGTCACCGTTCCCAAGGTGATACGAACCAGCTAGCGTGTCACGCCTGGAATGATAAACATGTTGTGGGTTCCACCCTTCGCAGCTTTGCAGCGATAGCAGTTGCTGAGTATGCTTCAGGCGGGTTGCGAGAGAATCAATCTCTCTGAGCAACGATGCATAACGGGCGAAGTGAAAGCGTTTGCCGTAGCCAGGGCGAACTGCGTGGTGCGCTCAATGTGTGCGTTTAAACTGAGCTATGCAAAACGAATAGGATTTATGACGTAGTACCGTGCTTGTGATAATACACATGCATAGTTTTACATGCTGTTGCGCGTGCATCTGCTTGAGGCGACGGAGAGAGTCATGACACTCACATGAGCCGTATCCAAGTCAGGATGATTGTAGCAAAACAAGGGTGACCGGGTGACTATGATGGGATTCTGCCTTTTCTGGTGTTAGCGACTGTATTAGAATAACTAGCCACAGAAATCCAATGTCGCGACTGTTCGTGTGACTAACATCTAGTTTGCCATGTCCTTATGGCGTCACTAGCGGTACTAGAAGTGTCAAATAAATTTTGTTTACCAAAACAAAAGATCCTCTACAAGATGAACACTTAAAAATAGTCATTCATTACAATTAAAGTTATAAAAAATAATTAAATAGAGAAAGTGACTACAGCGCCATTGGAGTTCTAGTGTATTTCTATTGCGACTGTAGAGAGAGCGAATCAGAAACCGCAGAGACAGGGTGATACAAGTTTGGTGTTTATCAGCTTTTTTGTGACTTGTACGCTGATGCTTCGCGACACTGGTCAAGTACTACAGATAAAAACCTTTCCCTGCCACGGACTTCAAGTTGTTGAACTAAAGATCGAACCCTGAAACGGGATGCCCGATTAGGATTAGTTTTCCTAGACAAAACCAAGCTATGAACACAGCGACAAATGCTGTGAACTAAAAGGCAAACTGCCAAATAAAATACAATTCCAGGATGACTGATGGACCCAAACCAATACATGAAACCTCGTCATCCTGTGATCGGAAGATGTTATCCATCTGGATAACAGGGCACATTTATGTTATGTGTTGTATTGCGTCAATTTGTGATGTCTGTATATTGTGCATTTGTAAGGTTCTATGTGTTGTGATATGTTAATCCTTTGTAATAATTAATTTCTTTTATTTTTGTAACACCTGTGTACTAACAGCTTAATGCTAATGATAAATGAGCAAGAGCAAAATAAAAATTACGAAAAAAGCGAAATGTAATAGGTATAGAACTATAGAAGTACGAGCGAAAATCGATCTCAGATCCTTGGGTAGTGAGTAGCACGTCCGAGCTTTCTAGGCTATCTCAGCTTGTTAAGAAGTGGACATTCAAAGTTAAACAGGTTCTACCATAAACAAATGAAATACCGACCTGCTTCGGTCGTATGTTCGACTGCTGCTGCAGAGAGTACTGATAGAGACAACGGAGACAACTACATATCAGTCACAAGTCGTTTACTTGGCGTAAGAAGCGCTGATCTTAAATTGTTCTCTAGAAATTGAAATTATTATTTTTTGTGTAAATTGTTCACTGGAGATACGACGTTAGATAAAATACTACCAACTTTTTTACTGTTACAAACCAAACAACCATGAGCATAATTTCATATCACTTGAAAATGAGCCTCATCAGCGATAAAACAAGCTGTTTGCAGATACTGATGCGCACCATATCATCGAGTTGTAAATTCTACCTTCCCTTCAGCTAGTCAAAATTGATAAAAAGCCATCTCTCCCTTTCCTATCATTATCGGACCTTATTATCCATGTCATACAACCGTAATGCCCTCGTAAAGGGAGAGATGATGGTCTGTTATTACAACTTATTACCCACTTTCCATTCGACCTTCTTCCAACCTTTTCTTTCCTTCTCAGACTCACACACATATCGCTCGTTGGCATGCCTTCCGTTAATCCATCGGAAAAGGAAAACATTGAAAAGTTGACTAACAAAATCAACCAGACGTGAGCAAATTACAGAAACACAACTTCGGATCACCACAAGTTACCGTCCCCGTCCGTGTAGGTTTACATGGGTTTTCGCGATCCCAACTCTAGGGTGTAGGTAGGTAGGTATCACTCGCCGCCGCCACCGCGCGCCGTCATCATTCATCGATGGTCTGCTGCATGCGTTGGCTGCTGGCTGCTGGTCGGTCGATATGGCAAAGTTTCCTAATGAGCAGAAAAACCATCGGAAAGCCGGCAATCGTTCATCACCCAGGCCAGCTGCTCTACTTTGTTGCAGAATTTCGAGCTCTAGGACTGCGCACGACCAATAAAGCTTTAATTGTGAGTGAATGCAAGGATTGGTTGGTAGATTGAATGCAATGCAGAAAAAAAAAGCTGCGCGGAGAGGTACGCAATAAAATTAAATGGGATAATAACCGTATTTCAAATCCTCACTTGCAGTTGGGTTTCGTTTTCGAGTGGAGTTTCCGACGACTCACAATGGCAAATAAATATAATTTTAGGGACCGCACTCTGCTTTTACGCTGGCACTGCGAAGATTCCTCCGATTGTGGCGTGGCGGCCAGGCGTTCTTCCTCTAGGCAACAAGAAGAGACGTCGACGTGCGTCGTCATGCGATAAGAGTACGGTCGATGCGCCACCGCCGCCGTAGCCAGGTGAGAATCAAAGAGCCTCTGATGAATGCAACGAAACAAAACGCATTCGGTACCAACACGATTCAGCAGTTGTGGGCCATTTCTCGATAAGCGAGCAACCGAGCAAGATGTAATTGAAAGTGACAGCTATTAATTTTAATTAACAATTGGTAAAGTGAATGCTGTACTCTCTGAGGAGTGTGCGTTTCGCTATTTGTTGCGATCGGTTTCGATCTGTGCAACTTTGTATCTGCTGAAGTATGAAGGCTAGGATGCATGCACGAGTATGTGATGGATTGGTTGCGTAACGGGAATGTGCAAAGTATGTAATTAGTGTAATTACAGGTATTCATTTTCTTCAGTCCTGTGCATTAGTTACCTAAACTAACGAAGTTAGTATTGCATTGGTAAAATGTCTTATCTTGAAATACACCCCATCAACTCAAAGCGCTCTTCAGGTAATGGAGGATTGGTGTCGCCAATATGGCCTTTCGGTTAATCCGAGTAAAACATCTATTGTTCTTTTTACGGAAAGGCGAAACCGTGATGGCGTTTGATCTTTGCGTCTCTTTGATTCTGAAATCGATGTGACTGAACAGGTAAATTACGTTGGAGTTATTCTTAATTCCAAGCTTTCCTGGACACCTCACATTGAGTTCAAAATCAAGAATTTGTATGGCCTCCCAGCAAACCAGAGATCACATAAGAATGTTAACTTCAAATCGTTTTTATGTGCAGATCAAGTTGAAATTATAAAAGATGCAATAACTAATCAACTGCAATCGTTAACGAAGTCAGCAATTTCATCCGATTATGTTCTACGTCTTGTAAAACTTCAACTTCAAATGGACAATAATGTAATTTCAAATTACCATTCTTATACAATCTCTTCTGCAGTTGTTGCGATTATAGTGCAATCTATAGAGTTTGATTGTTTATATGTTCATATTTGTAAATCTGAAATTATAAAGGGGGAATCTGATTGCGGTGGCAGTGGAAAGTGAATGTTTTGATGTTTGCAAAAATTTGAACCTGAAAACGAAGAGAACTCAGGTGTTCTTCCATTTTCCTACCTGGATTTCCATTTTACTTCGACGCTGAACCAGGACCGTGCTGGCCGTATGGTGGAATTCCATTAGTGCTGATATTAGGTAAGATTTTCTTCTCCCGGACGGTCGTAAACATCAACTTTTCCATCACCTCCCGCCGGCGGCGCAATTGACATCGTCCAGTCAACTTCGGGTCGGTCATGTGTTTATGTTTTAAGATCGCCCGCACTAAGTGTCTACTGGCCAGTCCATAAAATACTTATATTTGTCAAAATTTTGCACCCTACAACATCAAATGAACGGCTCAGTGGTAGAGTATCTGGATATGAAGCTATTGGTCAAAATATCAAGACTCTCAAATCGCTTTGCTTTCGTTTTTTATTTTTTATTGTTTGTAAAAACGAAATTATATTGATATCCAAAAACAATTGTAATCGAAGTTATATATTGCGACAGATCAATTCATCTGCAGTTGTATATGACAGAATGATTTCAGAGAAATGTACGTATATGGCCTCCAGATTTGTGCGAATACAGCAAATCTGTGCATTTTAAACAATCTTCTTTGATCGAGTAAGGGCTCACTTAGCAGAGTTGTAGTTGAGTAATGTGAACCAATTTGTTGGCTGGGCTTCGCGCAATGCCGGCGAACATTTGGTACAACTTGGGGTCTAAAACCCAAGTATATCGAAAGGATTTACACAACTATGGTTCGGCCAATATTGGCCTATGGATGTCTTGTGTGGTGGCAAAAGGGTGAAATGAGAACGGCTCAAACAAAGTTAGGCCATCTCCAAAGGATTTGCCTAATGGCGATGTCTGCAGCGTTCTCTTCAACTCCCACGGCAGCGCTCGAAGCTCTCTATGACGTTGCTCCACTACACATTCATCTCAAACAAGAGCACTTTCTTGCACTTACCGTCTACAAGTACTCGGTCTACTAGAGGAAACTCCTGTGAACCGCAGTTCAACACACACCTCGTTGTTTCCGCTTTTCGTGAATTGGGACAACATTGTCCTTGCTCTAAGTGATCTTACAATTGCTTATAATTTTCCATATAGTACATTTTCCACGAAATTCCCTTCCCGGGAAGAGTGGACATCTGGTTATCTAGAGAGAAGTATTTCAGACGGCATCGTTACACTGATGGCTTCCTTCTCGAAGGTCGAGCAGGTGCTGGTGTTTATTCTCGTGAGCTAAGGCTGCATCAGTCTTATTCACTTGGTAGACACTGCACCGTTTTTCAGGCCGAACTCTTTGCTTTTATGTGCGGAGTGCAATCGAAACCTCAGCAGCACGTAATTGGCAAAGTAATAAACTTCTGTTCAGATAGCCAGGCTGCTATTAAAGCACTTGCTTCGGCCAACTCTAGATCGAAGGTAGTTATCGCTTGTCGAACTCAAATCGAAGAGCTGAATTCAGCAAACGCTGTTCACCTTGTGTGGGTACCTGGCCATTCTTCCATCGCTGGAAATGAATTGGCTGATGAATTAGCTCGCACTGGAGCATCACATGACTTCATTGGCCCTGAGCCAGCTATTCCGATATCGAAGTGTTGGGTAAAGTTTCAGATTCACACCTGGGCTGTCACTCAACACAGACAATACTGGAATAGTTTGAAGTCATGTCGTCAAACCAAATTGTATTATACTGAGCTATCTCCAAGGGTGGCGAAGTATCTTACAAATCTGTCAAAGCAGAATTGCAGCATTATGGTCAAAGCATTGACAGGCTACTGCCGACTCAGCTATTACATGGCGAATATTCAGCAAGCTGATTCATTTGCATGTGATAGCTATGAATCCGATTATGGAACTTCGTATCATTTGATATGTAACTGTCCAGTTTTCGCGCAACTGCGTTTCCGAGTATCCGGTAAACACTTATTAAGTGAAACTGACTTCAGAAACCTGAATCTTCAGGATATTCTGTTGTTCTTAACCCGCTGTGGTAAAGAGCTATTGGCTCTCTTTCGCTTTATACGTTATTACAGTGCCCTTTTCAGGGCGCTGTTTAAACCCATCGTGGTACGCTAATGCGTTAGTACCCTCTTCCAGGGTATTTTTCCTATTTCCCTACCTGTCCCTATCCCCATCCAAATCCTTTTTCCTTCCTTTTCCCTCAGGTAGATGATGAAATAGGCTGTGTTGGGGCACGTTGTCTCTATTTCGACGAAACACATATTGATAGCAGTGTGTACTTCACATCAGCTTCAATGCTGTAATATATTTAAACAATCATATAATATACACTTAAAAATAACAATAATTATCTTACATAATAGTTTCTAATCGATCCTACTAGAGACGCAACCTATCCAAAATAACTGCTAGATTGTTGTAGGCTATTCCATTGTTCAGATAAAACCTATCTCTATGACAGTGATGCCAGTTTCACTCAAACACTTGCCAACTCGCGGCAACAGGCTGTTATTTTGGCGATGGCACAAATGTCCCAAATGGAGGATAACGTGCCTCTGGAGTCGGCCTTCTGATACCTGATACCTGATCTATGAAATTTGGCAGCAACCAAATCTTGTAAAGAGATCCCAGTTGGTTAACTGGGGATTCCTGAAACGCAAAGTGTTCAAAAAAGATGTAGCGATGATGATATAAGGATTGGATCCTTTTCATAATTCAAATCTCAATTTATTCATCAATCACGTTTTTCTATTGTATGTATGAATGTCAGAGCAATCAAACGTTGTAATTTCCACTTGGCTTGGTTAGCCTAAGCAAAAATGGAGAAATTTACACATGTTAATTGTCAACTCATGACTAATTCTGCTACAACAAAGCGTTATGTCTAACGCTTCCCTCTAGTAGATACTAAAAGACGGTTGCCTATGTTAAGTAATCCAAGATTTGCAACATGCTGAAAGTTTACTTCCCAGAACAGAGTCAATGTGTACGAAACGCAGGTGGGACAAATCTCACTCACGATTACGGCGGGGTGTCCAAGGCTTCATTCAAGGTCCAACGCTCCGGAACCCAATATACGCTAGAGTACTAACGCTGTCGCTGCTCAATGGAGTTTAGATCGTGGGATTCACTGACGACGTTGTTCTAACTGGCAAGTCGCTAGAGGACATTGAGATGTTGACAGCGGATGCGTTGGACACCGTTGTAGCGTGGATGCAACGGCCATTGTAAGATGGATGTAGTGCTAGTGAGCAACCGCATATCCGTAGAGCTATGCTGTTGAGCTGTTGAGTGAGTACGAGATTACGTCGAAACGGTTGCTGTAGCACCTCAAAGGTAGTCAACACGTTAGCGAGGATCATATCAAACGTCACTGGGTTGAGAAGCCGCAACAACCCAACAAAGCGGGATTCTGTGAATCTGAATAGATCGTTCTGACTTATGGGTATGCGGGTCACTAGCGCTTACAGAATTATTTCGACGGAGACAGGAAGTGTTAAAGGATAACGTTCATTTGCATCACCCTTTCCGAACACGTAGAATGCTAAATACCAACGGAGAAATACCTGGAACTTGAAAAGTATTGCCAGAGTGCACTCGTTGGCTTAGCGGCAGCAAGACTGGAACAATGTGATGAAAAGCAGATGGATCCACCGGGTTATCCTAAACGTGACAGCATGGATGAACAGAAAGCATGACGAGGTGATCATCGATCGGAGGTTTTCTTTGGCCGTGGCTGCTTTAGGAAGTATGTACCTGCATCGGTTTGGTCACGCTTCCCCACCTTTTTGCAAAAGCGAGTTAACGTAGAGAAGTCGCCGCAGCTAGTCGTCTTTGGATGCCTAATTTTTGTAGAGATGCATAGGAATTTGCGCAGCGTGATAATCTACAACGTTATCAACGACATGTATCGCGTAGAAGACACGTGGAACGCTGTCGATGCAGTAGTAACGGGGATGCCATTCGTGCTGTAGAGGAGACTAGGCCACGAAGCCGGACCGCGATCGGGGTAGGCTTGATCCACCGTCGGAGACTTGACTGAGTAGTATGTAACTTAGTACCGTTTCTACATAGGTTGTCGGGGCGCCGGTGAACCGGAAGCCTACCACCAACTAAGCTTGCTATTCAATGAAAACATTTGCGATAAGATGCGGTTTGCATTCGTCAACGAATACGTTTTCACCCTCTTTCGTTTTGCCAAACCAACCTCCCCCCGTACGAATTGCGCACGAACGGCGTTGATCAGCTATGGTGCTTATTCCTTTTCGCCGTGGTGCAGTTGCCTTCCAAGCCTTTCTTTTCATCGCTTTAGATGATGTTGATGAGCTTATCACGAAGCATCGTCGGCTGAACGCTTTTATTGATATAGTGTCGGCATATGCGAATGTTGCATCTGTGTGCGTGTTGGGCATTCGTGCCATAGCCACTACAACCAACTTAATCGGTGAGGTTTGGCTGTTCGAGCGCGCGATTGGCGGCACTGTCAGATGTGTACAACATCGTTTGCGAGTAACATCACGCTCGTTTTTTCACCTCTTTGCATCTGGTCATCAATTTGCAGTGCAAAGTTCTATCGCAAGCGATTAAAATACAATCGATAAGTAGTGATGAGCACTCATGAGGTGAAAGTGTGCAATATTATGACAACCAACCACAAATAGAAGTACAGCACACATCACATTACACCCTCCTGCGAAGTAATACTGTATGATAGTAGCGGCGAAGAAAGAACAAAGGTAGTGGTGTACTAACCCTGGGAAAGTGTTATTCGTGTGGTTAAAATTCTACATAGTGCCAACTCGAAACTGATTTTTGCGTGGACAACACAGCGAGCCAGTCTTTTGAAGATTTTTTAACTACACTAAAACCTCAATTTATGCACATGGCTGGGGGTGCATAAATTAAAAATGTGCATAAATTAAAATGGCATAAAATGAGGGGAATTTGTGCATTAAAGTTTGGACTTTAATGAGGGAATCTAGTTCGTGAGAAGGGGGTTTCCATAAAGTTCCCAGAAAGCCCAGAAAAGGGGGTTCCAAGGGACTTCAGGGGCATTTCAGGGGGTTGTTTCAAAGGATTTGAGGTTTCCTTTAAAAGGAGTTTTGTCAGGTTTTGAAAGCGTTTTATGGGATTACGGGAAATTCAGGGGCATTTCAATAGAATTTAAGGGGTTTCAGGGACGTTTTAAGGTGCTCATGGGATCGCCTGAGCCTTTAAAAGGCGTTACAGGGAGTTTGAGGGGCGTTTTACGACATTTTAGAGTAATTTCAGATAATTTGAGGGCTTTCAGGAGCATTTTAAGAGCGTTTCTAGAGATTTTAGGGGCGTATGATGGGAATTTCAGAGGCGTTTCGAGGTATTCCAGGTCAGAGTCGTATCAGTGGGTTTCGAGAAGATCTTTAAATCAAAATGGCATTTCAGAGGCGTTTCAAAGGATTTTGAGATGGGGTCCCTGAAAATCCTCTGCAAATTTCTGAAGCGCTTAAAAATCCACCTAAAACCCTCCCAGACCCCATGTAATGCACCTGAGACTCTCCGAAACCCCTGAAAACTCCTCCGTAACGCTTTCGTAACGCCTCTGAATCCTACCAAAAATGCTCTGAAACTTCCTGAAATGGCTCCAAAATCCATCAAAGACCCCCTCAGACCCCAAAATCCCTCTAAAATCCCCTCGGACCTAATGTAACGAATCTGAACTCTCAAAAACGCCTGCCTAACGCCTTCGAATCCCTAAGACCCACTTGGACCCCATGTAACGCACGTGAGACCCTCGGAATCCCCCAAAAACGTACCTGTAACGCCTTCAAAACCCGTAGAAAATCCTCTGAAACTCTCTGCAATGTTTTCGAAAACCCCCTCAGACCCCCGGGAACACCCCTGAGATCTCCTGGTACCCCGCGGAAACCCCTTGGGACCCCCTGAAACTCCTCTGTGACTTCCATTTGCTCATCCCTACAATCACCAGAGCTGCCAGATTATTTTTATCAAAAATCTGTATCAGTACAGATTTTTCTGTATCACCGTTCTTCAGGGTATAGCAGACACCGAGAGTCCTAGATTTCAATAGAAACTAACAAAAATGAACTACTTTTTGACGGTTTAAAATGTTTACTGGTTTTTAATTTTCTAAAACATGTGTGAAAATGTACAAATTTTCATACATTTTTTCAAGTTTAGGTAGCAATCTATAAAATTTCCATTGAATTTATTGAAAATAACTTCAATTTTTATGCTTTCTGGAGAAATCTGTATCAAACTTCAAAAATCTGTATTTTTCTGTACTCGGTATATTCAGACAAGAGAAGGTAAAAAATCTGTATAATACAGAAAAATCTGTATATTTGGCATCTCTGATAATCACCCTCTGGTCGCCGTTGCAATAGTTACCGTCATTATTTAATCTTCTTATGCATAATATAAGGCTATCCATGAACGGGGTGACAGTTAAACACAAAGAAATTTCCCAGTCAACCATTGATCGGATAAGATGTTAAAGCGGAGGCGATATGCGTGCATTTTACATGCGCTTAAATGGAGGCATGCACGCATATGGCCTCCACTTTATCATCTTATTCAACATCTTATACGATCACTGGTTGACTAGGTTGTTAAGCACCGACGACACTTGGCAAAAATTTGTTAAATTGTATTAACTCATCGTGGTGAGTCATGATGGTTAGTCTTATTGGTTCTGAGTAGCTTTCCCTCTTTTTATGCAGGGCATAAAAAAGGTGCATAAATTAAAAGTGCATAAAAATAACATGAATAAATTGAGGTTTTAGTGTACTATAAATAAAAAAAAAAAACCCACGGTGGTGTTTGGGGATAAAGTATGGTATTCTAGGTTGTAGTGTGTGGGATCATTTGGACAGGGGGTCCTATTGAACACTTCATGCTTAATTTAGAGATTGGTTTCAGCGCCAAAAGAGACATTATTCCTAGTGTTAGCTCGGGGTCCACTTTTAAAGTTCTGTGGCTAAAGAGCCTGTCTAACGAACCAGCGCGTGAACTTTATCGAAAGATTATCTTCAATTCGTCAATCAACCGACACACTGTGTCCTCAAATTACATTTTTCCAGTACATCCAATCCTAGGATTCTTCCAGAAGATCTTGCTGAGACCCATCAAGGAATTATAGTTGTGATTCCTCCAAGTTGTGGTTTTAAAGAATTTCTCCTGAGATACTTCTTGAAATTCCCCCGGTAATGCCTTTTGAAATTTTTGCTTGTATTTGTTTAGGAAATTTGGCAAAAAGTCTTCCTGTGATTCCTCCAGCGATTTCTCCAAGGACTCCTTCAGAAATTGCTGCTGTTCTCCAGAGGTATTTCTGAGGATTCTTTTAGAAATTCTTCTTGGGTTTCTCCGAGTTGTGATTCCTAGGATATTTTCAAAATCCAGGATGTGAAGTCTTTCAATAAATGCATGCTGGAAACCATTCATAGATTCCTCTTGTGTATTGTCTAGGGAGTTGTCCAAGGATATCGTCATGAATTTCTTCAGAAATTCCTCATAAAATTCCTTCAGGAATTCTTGCTGTTGGATTGATCCAAGGATTCCTCCAGAAATTCTTCTCATGACTTCTCAGGGGATGTCAGCATGGGTTTCTCTAAAAAAAAAATAAATAGCTAAACAACTTCTCCAAGGATTCCTGTTGGAACTCCATTTGGCTACCACCGATTTTGAGACATCTGCAGTTCCACGTACCCAGTTTTTAATCGTAAGTCTTCTCGATGCCTGAGTCGTTACAATCATTCGCTTGCTGATGTTCTGTTGCAATTCTTGTTTTTACTTCTGGTTTGCAGGGCCTGACATAAGTCCCCCTATCGTTCAGGAGTACCTTGGTGCTTGTTAAGCTTACAGTCTTCCACAGGCACTTGGAAGTTGATCAGCTGCTCCCAGCATGTAGAACATATTTTTAGATTTTCAGAAGCTCTGTAGTTCAAAAATGATATGCTCAATAGTGAAGCTCACTTCAGCATGCAAGTTCGTCACATTCTGCAAGGGCTTGTTCAATAGTTTCTCGTTTACCGACTGACTTGAGCAGCGTCTCTTAATGCCGATCCAATAGCGATTGCCATAGCATCACCTTTATTGGGGCGATTGTTCAAAAGAGATCCAAGCTACATTTCCACCAGTATCGCGTCAACCACCACCGGATATTGGTTCCATTAGATAATCCAGACGAGTGAAGTATGTATTAACAGAACATGTACTCCACCGCTTGATTGATGTTCGCCGAATGATGGAAGGGAAGCTAAGTGTCGGTAGAAGCTGATATCACATTATCGCCAGGTCACGTTCATCAGCGGGTAAACATCACACCAGTCAGTAATAACAGTAGAGCCCCCGGCCATCAGCAGCACCCCCTTGGGGGTAAAATCCCCATTTTAATTTAAATAGCCAACATCGGCTGTAGGGTTCCCATTAATGCATGTGTTGTTTATCGGAAAATTACATTGATTAATATTTAATTTTCATTAAAAATATAAATTCAACCTTGTCCGGTGGACACCTTCTCGCCCGCATTAGCCATGATGGTGATGCCAAGGCCCCGCAGTCTCAATTGGCAAAAATTAAAAGAGATTGAGAAGCGGGAATGATTGATACAGGCAAACAGGCGACGAACCTCTTCGGAGAGTCCAAACTCGTGGAAAAGCTCGTCGCCGTCGTCATATGCGAAAAGAATCTCGCGCTGCTGTGCGAAACACGCTACAATGTGCTGCTGCGTTCCATACCCGATCTGGGGAAGACGGGGAAACGGCGAGGCATAATAATGATAATGATTATCATCAATGTAATTTTTATAATAATTTAGTTTCACGCTTCCCATACTGAGTATGGTGCCTGCCAGCGCAGTGGTCAGAAGCCGAGCTGCTGTGGAGTGAACGGCTTGAGGATGGCTCAGAGCTATGCTCCTAGGACTTGTTTGGTTTGTGTGGCTTTTAAAATTCTTGACACAAACAGTTCGACGACGACGATGATCGAGGAGACAACATGCGACCAAATCAGATAAAAACAACTTCCATTCGAAGTCGGAGGCGCGGAAAGACGCGCTGGAAGTGGTGCGGGACGCAGCATCAATTACAACTACACTCCATAAATAATTAAGCCTGTAAATGAACTCAATCGCACGTTCGGATCAATAACCAGATCGAATATCTCGCCTGATAGCTATAGCCGGAGTCGAACGCGCGCACATACTCATTCACTCACTTCAGTTTACTGCTGATCGACTCAATCTCTCTCAGCAGCCAGCCAGCGGCGCAAGAAATAGAGTTGTAAGTCAGCGAAAAAGGAGCAGAAAAACGTCTTCTGGTGCAACTGAGTTGAAGTTGTTTTTGTTTCCTTCCTTTTGCAGTAGTAGCTTACAATCGACAAAAGGTTTTTGCGGTAATCTAAACACTACATATGATAATAAATTAATGATAAGTTTCTTCTGAATGTTCTGTCTTATATCATTTTTGTTATTATATATCCCTCTGTCAAACTTTTTAATAACTGACCTTTAAATTGTTCATAAAGAATGCATTCTACGAGTGTGTTATATGGGCTTCACTTATTTTAGCAACCGCTCGTTGAAATTCATCTCATGTAGAGTCTCTAAACGCATATCGTCAAGAAATTGGTAGACACCGAATCGAGACTGTAGGTGATGCGAAGAAGGGAGAGGTTCAGAACATGGAACACAGACTGTAGTGAAATTGAGATACGTACAAACAGAACATCAAGTGCACCATAAGAACAACCACACCACCATGGTGTGGTAGCAGCTGTGGTAGCAGCAGGTTAAAAAGTTAGCAATCAGTGTTCGGTTTGGTCGGAATATCTACCGATTGGTACGGTGGTAGTCGATAGTGAATGTGAGGGAAATTAACTTGTTGATTTTTAATGTGCTCTCGGTAATTGCGGAACTGGGGACACCCGATGGAAGGGGTAAGCTGGCGCTCGATCTGTAAGTGGATTCCGGGAAAGTGGCCGGTGAAGCGTTTTTCATGTTGATGGATAAGCTCCGGGATAATCCGGAACTACATGTTGTTGTTCGTGTTAATGAATTAGTAGTATGGCAAAGATGGTTTTATAAGAAATGCACCTCGAGCTTGCTGCGTTGAAACATTTTTCATCAGTCTCTCTTTCTCTCACGTTTCTTATACTAACATCTATAATTTGACAGAAACAGTGGGATTTTTTTTCTATTATGTGAACATGAAACTCTTCAAAGTCAGTTCTCTCAAAGTGACATTGACCATTAAAACTGATTAAGGTGATGTAACAAGTATTTTCGGAAGTTTTGTTATCTTTGTTATGAAAAGTTTTCGACGACCAAATTACCTTAACTCTAGCAGGATGATGGGGTCAATATGACCCAGACAGGCACTTGCATTTAAAAATCTTCCTACCAAACTTTTTTTTATCTGTATTAACGAGATTTTAAGCCCTAGGCTAGTTCATCTCAGGACCCAGGCTTTACTTCCCTTCCGAAGGAAGAACTCACATTTAAGAGAGTATGTCGGGATTGGGATTCGATCCCAGGTCCTCAGCGTTATATCCTACCAAACTTTATTATACGGCTAAATTTAACCCTCCCAAGATGTTAGGTTTATCGCATATAGACGGTGCATGTGCGATAAACCTAACATCTTGGGATAGTTAAGGTGAATATATAACGAAGCCGCCCCTAGAATTTTCAAGAGCACAAATCTGAAGAACCCATTGTCTCACCATGCTGAAAAGTTAATCGATTGGTCACCCGCTGGAGGTGACCAATCGATCAACTTTTCATCACAATCCATAATTTGGCTTCGTTATATATTCACCTTAAACTTAGTCGTATAATAAAGTTTGATAGGAACAGCTTTAAATACAATTTCGAGATCAATTGGTTCTTGAAAACTTTTAATGGGATGAAATGATTAAGGTACCAACAATACATGAGTTCCTCTATATTCTTTCAATCAGCACAATTAAGGCTGGGTAACGCGCAACATGTACAAACCCCATTGAGGTTATTAGCCTTTTCCCAGCAATTCCTAACCCTACCTCCCCGAGGTACCCACCGGGTAACCAACCGTGGAGGGGACTTCGGCCGAAGGCTGACAAGAATGAGAGGAGTTGCTTCTACAAGCCTGCCCCAAGTAACATTTTGATGATCAATTAGTCTTGTAGTTTTATACGTTTTATTTTAGTTTTATTATGGTTAGAAGGGCCTCTTCGAGTCTATTTGACTAAACAATTGTTACTTGGGAATGTCTGTACTTCAGATTAGAATCGGCTTACAGAGACGAGGCGGCTGTTCAAGGATTTATCATAATGCTTACAAATATAGTCATGATTGCACCAAATGCTTGAAATGCACTATTTTTCGTTTTTGAGATACAATTAGGAGTACTGCATCGATTTTATGATATTCGGGACAAACTATCATCATTCACAAAAACATTATCAGTTTATTTTTTAGATAATTTTATAGGTCCTTGGCAGAGTTACACCCGTAGTTATGCGTTCAGGATTCATCTTTTTTTTTTGTTATTTTTAACTGCGTTTGTTATTATGTTGTTATATTCTTGATATGTAATCCCTGCCAAATTACAGGTGCTTTTGAGCAGCGACTTCGAGAACGATAAGCGGGTAGCGCAACGTGCACACAGCAGAACGATGTAGAGCCAGCCAATAGTATGCAACTACCACGAGGTACGCGTTTCCTCGGGGATTTCCAGCTCACCAGCGAGTTGACTCCTTTTCAACGGGTACACTTATTCACTCGTGGGAATGTCCTCTAGCGGCGGGAAACGTTAAATCTTCCATAGATTCGTCCAAAGTTTCATTCAGAAGCTTTTTCAGGTAAATAGTTAAGAAAATCCTCAAGGCATTCCTTAAAAAAGTCCAGGCAATCTTACAGGAAATGTTTAGGGATTCCTTCAAGCATTCTATTGTAAATTCCTGCAGAACATTTTTAACAACTTCCTCTGGGAAATCTGCCATGTATTCATTCCAAAAATCACCCAGGAAGTCCGTCAAGAAATATCATCTTTGGATTCCATCAGTAATTTCTTCGGAGATTCTTTAGGTTTTCCATGGAATACATCAGAAAATTCAACAGATATTGCAGAACCAGAATTTTCTCCGTGGATTTCTTCAGAAAACCTTCCATGACTTGCCGTAGAAATCAATCCGAAAATTCTTCCGAAATTTCTTTCAAGGATTAATTTTAAAAAGCTTCAGCGGATTCCTTCAGAACTCTTTCAGGGATTTCTACAAAAAAATAAAATAAATAAAACAAATCGGAATTCTTTCAACAATTTTTCAGAAAACCTTCCATTGATTCCTTTGAAAACATCTCCAAAGTTTTATTCAGAAATTCTGTTAGAGATTTCTCAAGAGAACCATCCAGAGATTCATTAAGAGCTCCTTACAGAGTATCTTCCAGAAATTCCTCTAGGAATTCTTTAAGAAACTTTTAATGCAAACTATTCTATTGATTCCAGGTGGATTCTTTCTGAAATTTCATTGGTTTCTTCAGATTTTTTTTCCGGAATCCCAGGATCAGGATCAAGATTACGTACAGTTATTTCTTCACGAGCCCTGGAAGTCGGAACTCCTGCAGGGATTCCATATGAAATTTTCACGAATAAATGTCTTCAGGGATACCTACAGAAACATTTTTAGGAAATCCTCCATGAATCAAAATGAGCGGCTCCTCCGGGAACTTTTCTGAAAATTCCTCAAGAGATTGGTCTTACAATTCTACCAGGGGGGTTTCCCAACGAGTTCATCACGGATTTTCTAATTTCCTCCAGCGATTCCTTCAGGATTTATTCTTGGACTGCTACAGATACTTCTGCAAAGATTCTTTCAAGAATTTCTTTTAAAATTCTTCTGTTTTTTTCCTAAAATTCCATAATGGATCTAAAGTGTTCCATCGGCTCCTTTGTAAATTTCTCTTGCGATTCTTTTTATATAAATTAAAGATTTTGCTGAACGCAGAATATGTTTCTTTCGAATTTTTATATGTTGTGGGAGGCTAAACAATTATTTTAAATTTTTGAGTTTATGTGATCAATTCTATTCTTAGCTATGCAGAGCGATTTCCTTTCCTTTTGTACTTAGAAGTCAAATACAGTTGTAATCTGATTTCATCAGCCCCCCGATCTTGTCAGTTATTTTTAACTTAATTTTGCCAGCCTTTTTTATCAAGGAGAAGTAAAATGTGCTCCACTCAGAAATGCCGTTTTCAATCTCGCGAAACTTTTGGAGATGGCCAAATACTTTTGCAAAGTTACGAACTAGCGCCTTACCATGTCCAAAATAATAGGTTTTATCCATTCAAATTTCTGCAAGACTCTTCTATTCAGCTGTCTCTGAAACAGAGAGAAAACGTCTAGCTCTCAATCTCTAAACATGTGACGCTAAATGTGAGGCTAAATGCAAAATTTGCTAAGATTTCTTAAAAAAATTCACCAGGAGACCTTTTTAGAGACTCCACCATGAACTCCTGGGGTCCCCAGTTAGCCTAGTGGTTAAGGCTATGGATCGCCAATCCGGAGACGGTGGGTTCGATTCCCGTTCTGGTCGGGAAAATTTTCTCGAGTTCCTGGGCATAGTGTATCATTTTACTTGCCGCACAATATATAATACAAATTCATACAATGGCAGGCAAAGAAAGCCCTTCAATTAATAACTGTGGAAATGCTCAAAGAACACTAAGTTGAAGCGAGGCAGGCCAAGTCCCAGTGGGGACGTACAGACATAAAGAAGAAGAAGAAGAACCATGAACTCCTCAGAAAATTCTTGTTGAAAACTCTTCGGGGATTCGTGATGGAGTTTCATCATAAATTTGTGCTGCGACTCTTCCAAGAATTCCTCCGCGACTTCCTTCAGGAATGCTTCCAGGGGTTTCTATAAGAATCCCTTCAGATATTTCCCTAAGATCTTTTGAAGGCATTTCTCCTGATCCCACAAGAGTATTCCTTGGAATATCTTCAGGAATTCCTCTACGGATGTATTCAGAAACTTCCGAAGGGATTTCTCCAATGATCCTTCGTATAATTAATTTCCGGATCTCCCGGAATTTTGCTAGGGATAGTTTCAGGTACTTTTTTAGAATTGCTTCAAGAATTTCTGCTGGATTTTTTTTTTGTTCCAAAAACTACCGGCAATTCACCCCGGGGATTTCTTCGGTGATCAACTAAGGGATTTCTTAAAAAATACTATGAATGCCATCACTTATTTCTCCAGGAATTACATTAACATTGTTATCAAAAAATCCTCTTGGGATTTCTCCAGGGTTTTCTCTTCGTATTCTTACAGGGAAATCTCTTCAGTAGGTTGGCAGGAATTACGCTATTGATTTCTTCTGCAATCCCTGCAGAGGTTTTTCTAGGAATTCTTGCTGGGAATTCTGCTAAAATTCATGCTAGAATTTCTTGAGCTATTTCTGACGGGTCTCCTCCGGGAATTGCTCCAGGTATTTCAATAGGTATTTCTCCAATAAAGAATTACTCCAGAGGAATTTTTCAAGAGATGACTCTAAGGATTTCTTCGAATATTGCTATAGGTACTTTTTCAAAAACATGTCAAGGGATATAACGAAGGGAACTCCTCTAGAGGTTTTCACTGAAATAACTCACGGGATTCCTTTAGGAATTCCTGTATGGTTTCGTCCTTATTTCTCGGGTTATTCCTCCAGAAAATTCTGTAAAAATTGTTCCAGAAATTTTACCAAGGATTCCTTATGAGATTGTTTAGATCTTTCTTCAGGAAATTTTCCACCGAGATTCCTTCAAAGGGGCTACAAAAGGTCCTTA
This sequence comes from Aedes albopictus, assembly GCF_035046485.1. NCBI lineage: Eukaryota > Metazoa > Arthropoda > Insecta > Diptera > Culicidae > Aedes > Aedes albopictus. Next base: position 128,774,379 of record NC_085137.1, read on the forward strand.
CCAGATCCTACCTCATGCTTCTACGGGTCAACCTATGACAAAGACCACCAGCTAAGAGTTGTGTGCTAAGCTGGTAGTTCAGCATCGGAACTGTTGTCCTTCGGACTTCAGCTAGATTGAGGAGGTATGTCCCAAGCGTCTGTTCACCAAGGAGTTGCGGCTCAAATAGCGGCTGAGTATGAAATGCTCCTCCTCCGGAACTATACCTTTGTTGGAAGCCCCACGATCTACCAACTTAGTAAAAGTACCCAAAAAGGGTGATCTGACTGTATGCGATTATTGGTGGAGCATCATGTTACTGTACAATGTTCTCAAAGTTCTCTGCAAAGTGATCCTTAACCGGATACAGGAGAAGATTGACGCAACGCTCCGACGGCAGCAAGTGGGGTTCTGCGCTGGACGATCCTGTGTAGACCATATTGTCACGATCCGTATCATCATAGAGCAAATCAATGAATTCCAAGAGTCTCATGCGCAAGGGTATTCCTGAGAAAATCATAGGCCTCATTGAAGCACAGTACATGGCATTTTCGTGCACAGTACTGCACAACAGTGTTTTGTCTCCGATCCCATTCGGGTCATTGCTGAAGTGAGGCAAGGATGAATACTATAGCCGCTACTATTCCTCATCGTAATCAACGAGACTCTGGTAGCTGAAAATGAACGTGCACCAAATCGTGGGTTGCTGTGGCAGCCCATTACCATGGAGGACCTAAATGACTTCTAACTGGCTTATGACGTTGCTCTCTTTTTTTTATCCCCTGTTGGGGAAATTAAGCCACTGCGTCCAATAAGCTGAAATTTTTGACATGTCCCGTTTTGATATTAGCATCTAGCCAGTTAATTACCAACCAATTAATGTGTCAAGCAATTAGCTTCTGCCTCGACGCGTCGTCTCCCAGTCAGATGCAGTGGAATTTATAAACTTCAAGACCTGCCCAGGTTCTGCAGATCAGATTTCACTGGGTTACAAGCAACCACTATATAGAAATCTTTGCCTGTGCGTGTTGCTCTCTTAGCTCAATGGCACTCTGATATGCAGAGTAAGCTCGATGATCTGGCTAATCACTCCTCGGTTGTATGTCTTACCATCAACGTCAACAAGACCAAATCATGTTGGATGTAAACACGATCAACCTTTCCACCATTGGGCGAGCTGTGGAGAATGCAAAAAGCTTCCCGTATCTTGGTAGCGAAATGGTGGCAGATGGCGGTATACTTGTAAAAATCCGAGTGCTCCACTTGAGAGTTTAGAATATGTATGGAAAACAGTCAGTTTTGTCGACACACCAAAATCCGAATTTTCAACTCAAACGAGAACTCTGCGCTGTTATTACATTACGCCAGTGACACCTGGTGTGTATCAGCAAGCAATGCAAGCATTATACTGGAACCCAGAAGTCTGTGATGTCGCAGTCTCAACAAGGAATTTAGGAATTCAACAGAATTTTATCCTGGCTACTGGTTAAGTTATTATTATTGACTTTTTTACTATGGCGAAATTCAGCCCGAGACTGGTTCATCCCCGTACAGGTTCAGTTGATGGCGGGCAATCACCTAGGATGGAGATTGGAGATCTTTCATTTCGGCCCTCTGAACCACCATGATTGAAAGTATTTAAGTGTTCAGTTCATACATAATCGCCCTATAAAACTATGTGTACTGTACAATTCTGTAATTGGCGGTTTTCTTTAGCAAATTATGAACATTTTGATGTTTTTTTTTATTTCTCCAAACATAAACCAAACTTACCTTTCGGATTCACTCATTCAGCTTCAGTGATCGATCAACCGTATCGAAAAATAAGACTGTCAGTAGTTACCTGAAAGTATACAAACAAAATTGAAAATGTAAGATATTTTTAAAAAGTTTCCGTTGAAATTTGTAATTCAATCAAGAAAAACAAAGCAGTTGGTAGCTATTTAAAGAAGTGATAATAGACATCGCTTGTATAATTTAAAGGTCTTTAGTGTTGCCGTTGAACTCACAGAAAGTACGTATGTACTTGAAAGATGTACCATAGAGGATACTTCCCCGATCCCACGGTTCACGTGACTGTGTATCTACCCACCTAGTGTGCAACATGACCGTCACTCAAAATGAATGAAATTGAAAATTAACATAGCTGATTGAATAATTCCACAGATTGTTGCGGGTTGAACTTTTGCATCCGACAGAAATTTCCCCTGCCGTGAGGTAGCCCCGTTCCTTACTATACCTCAATAACGAAGTGTATGAATAATGATGACAATAATCATTAGCTTAGTCATCGCCGCCATCATCATTGCGATCAACTCCACCAACAGCAATCGTGTTGAGTTGCAGTGATACTCCTCCGTTGGTAGGACAATTGCCTTTGTTGATGTTATTGTTGGATCGGTAGTTGTCTGCAGACTTTCGCAATCGTTGAAGTCATGCCGACAGCAGCCCTTTAGCTTCTTACTCAGTGCATCGCCGCCGCCACTGACTGACTGCCGCCGTGATTCAATATTAATTCATATTTAATTAAATTACATGATGCAGAGACATTTTTTGCTGCTGGCTGGTCCAGGCTCTGAAGTTCGTGACAAAGAAATTTGCACTTTCCCACCCAACAAAGCCCCGTTTCAGTACGATGCGGTGCATACAGCAGAGTCCGGACGGATCCTCGACTCGGTGGATTGATTGCCCTACTGCTGGCTGGTGGTAAAGTTCGCATCGTCATCGAAGCGCGCGTTCACAGTCCGTCCGGCGGCGGATGCACTCGCCCTTTGCGCAGCGTCCCAGCTCCACGCTACCGACCGATTGTTAATTTGAATTTAGATTTATTGAGATGAAAATTAACTTTTTTGATGCAATGCACACATGCTAAACCGGCTTGAACCCGACGACCGTAACGATGACCGCCCGGATTTTCAGTTGCAAAAACAACTTTTTTTTGCAAGGTAATGTGGCGGCGGCGTGTTGCAGCGAAAACTATAATCACACGGCTCTCCGCATCTGTGAAAGAACGATCCGTTGGCGGTGGACGTCACGTCGGAGAGTGCAGTGTCATCCCGCTTGGGGCTGACCAGGGTCTTCAATGGGCCGTACCGGAAGTCTCGTGGTCTTTGTCCGAAAACCGTCGAAATTAATTAGTAATTGCACTGAAAGGAACCATCCAGAACCGAAGAACCTTGATCTGCGCTTATGTCTCGCAATATTGTATTGCTTCAAATTATAGGCCTTCAAATTCCCAAGAAGCACAATTACTCCATTACACGCTGGATCCTAATTAACGGCAGCACCACGCAGTCAGAACGGAACGACAGCAAGAGAACCCGGTTTTACAGTGAGTAGTCAGTTGCACCGCATCCACCAAGGCAGAGTCTTAACGGGTCATCGTAACACCTGCGGCCCTTTACGATTCTTAATTTAGCGATCATCCCTCAATTCAACCGACGACGCAGATAATGACGACTTCGAGGGACGATCATCTGCCCGAGCCGGACTGACCTCCCAACGAGTGGGCTCAATTTCGGTCCGTTTACCCTACAGCCGTGGTAATCACCATCGGTTGTCGTTGTTGACGTCGACGTCCTTCGCTTTCAGTTACAATGTAACAAAAGCGAAAGACACACACAAGTTCTGAGTTCTCCAGCAGAGTCCTCGTCGTTCCAGCCTGTCTGTCTGTCAGCCTCTTAATACTACGAAGTGACTGCGCGCGCAGCCCCCGTGGATGATTAATATATTTCTGCAACAATCTGTCTCTGGATGAGGGAGCAGTCCGCGTCGTCGCTGCCCGGCCGGCGTGGCGCGCGCGTAATCTGCTATTCCGTTTAGAAATATCCTTCATTAACATGTCGTTTGACGGTTTCGGACCGTCGCGTCGCGTCGTCGCTTTGACGGACTGGGCTGGGACTCTGGGCCCTGAGGCGGCTGGCTGTTGTGGCCGCAGCAATGACTGACGTGTGTAGAGTGTGGCAGTATTAATTAGTTTTTATGACTATTGGCACAGTCGGCAGCGGCGGCCGCAGCAGCAACAGAAACGACCAGCAAGTTCGACGAACACGGGCAAGTTTTGATAGCCATTTGTCATCGGCTTGTTGGCAGTGGATTTTCATGGACACGGATAAGGCGTTGCCAATGATTGAGTAATTTTAACGTTTTTTTTAAAGTTTTTTTTTACAAGAACCTTTTACTACTGAGTAGAACGTTTCATTTGCGGAGCATCGGAGGATATCAATAGTAATTCTCCTTTACTGTGAATTTGGTGAGATTGTTCCATGTAAATTTCTTGGGATTCAGAATTTTATGGGAGGGGGCATTGGGAGGGTATTGAACTTTTTATGAACTAGAGGAGGGAGTCGTGGTCTTACTTGATACTTGATGGGCTACAACTCGTAGCGGTAAGTCTACGCCAAATGAAGCATTCGCCTCCACTGGTCTCGGTCCTGGGCCAATTGCTTCCAGTCACCCTGAACGTTTAGAGCCCTTAGGTCCTCCTCAACTGCAAAAAGCCACCGTGTGCGCGGCCTACCACGAAGCCGACGACCCCTTCCTGGTTCTCTGCAGAATATGGTTTTAGCTTGTCGTTTCTCCGGCATACGAGCTACGTGACCAGCCCTCCGCAGCCTGCCGTGTTTCATTCGCTTCACTATAATCATCTCTTTATATACTTAGTACAATTCGTGGTTCATGCGACGCCGCCAGATGCCGTCCTCCAGTTTACCTCCGAGTATTGTTCGCAGCACATCACGTTCAATTCGAAGACTCCAAAGGCTCTCCGATCAGTTTCTCTCAACGTCCACGATTCATGACCGTATAAAGCGACCGGAAGAATCAGAGTCTTGTACAATGCGAGTTTTGTCTTCGTTTGCAGCCTTCGGGACTTCAGCTGGTTTCGCAGACCGAAAAAGGCCCGATTCGCAGCTAGCTGCAATACGTCTTTTCATCTCGCGGGTATCATCATTATCGCTAGAGTACCAAGATAAACAAATTCGTCCACAACATCAAACTTTTCACTACCTAGCGCCATTTCATCAACACAACCACGGCCGGACCGACGTTGACCACCAGCAATCATGTACTTGGTCTTTGTGGTGTTAATCATTAATCCAATCCTCGCAGTCTCCCTTTTAAAAGGTATGAACGCCTCTTCCACGGCCCGACGGTCGATCCCGAGGATGTCGATATCATCCGCGAAGTCCAGGAGCATATGCGACCTCGTGACAATGGTTTCGCTTCTTTGCACACCAGCTCTCCTTGTCACTCCTTCCAGCGCTGTGTTGAACAGTAAGTTCGAAAGAGCATCGCCCTGCTTCAGCCCGTCTAAGGTTACGAACGTTGACGAAATTTCATCCGCAACCCATACACTTGATTTCGAATCGTCAAGCGTCGCACGAATCAGTCTAATTAGCTTCGCCGGAAAACCATGTTCGATCATAATCTGCCATAACTCATTTCTTTTCTCTTAATCGTATGCCGCCTTAAAATCAATAAACAGTTGATAAGTCTGCAAGTGATACTCCCAAAATTTATCGAGAATCTACCGCAGGGTGAACATTTGATCCGTCGTTGATCGGTCCTTACGAAAACCCGCCTGGTATTCGCCGACGAAGGACTCCTCAATCGGCCTCAGTATGTTAAACAGAACTCCGGACAAAATTTTGTACGCTTAATTGAGAAGTGTTATTCCTCTGTAATTCGCGCACTCCAATAGATGCCTTTTTTGTATAGAGAGCAAATGAGACCATCCAACCAACTAGCAGGCAGTTCATCCTCTTCCCATATATTCAATATAATACGGTGTAAGAGTTGATACAGCTGCTCACTACCGTGCTTTAGAAGTTCGTTCATCCTTCCAAGCAGCCTTATTGTTCTTCAGCCCTCTATTGACTGTCTTGACCTCGTCTAGCGTTGGAGGTTCCACAGCTTGTCCGTCGTCGTCGATTCGAATTCTGTCTGTCGCTCTTCCATTCCCACCGTTTAACAACTCCTCGAAGTGCTCTCTTCACCTGGCAGCCACCATTGTTGTGTCTGTCAGTAAGTTTCCTTCATGGTCGTTGCACATGACGGGAGAAGGCGCTGTTTTTCTCCGCATGCCATTGACAGTTTCGTAAAACCTCCGCATATCATTCTGCTCCATACTTTCTTGTGCCTAAGCAATCACATTTTCCTCATGGTATTTATTCTTTCTGCGGTGGATTTGATTTTCGGCTGCTCTCGGTTCCCTATATCGCTCCCTGCTCTGCTGGGTCCCGGACACCAGCATCCGACTTCTGGCGACATTCTTCTCATCCGTTATCCTCTGACACTCCTCGTCGAACCACCCGTTCCTAGGTCGTCTTTGAGCAGTCGTACTCATCGCTCCGTGAATAGACTCCCATAGAGTGTTGAGATTATCGCTCTCGTTGATTTCACTGGTTATAGTCAGCTACCGTATCGTCTGATGAAAACCCCTGGGTGTTGAAACGCATCGATCGCCGGTTCTTAGAGTCCGACACGATTAATAACCGAGCTCGAATCTTACTAACTACGAGGTATTGATCTGAGTCGATATTGGGACCCCTCAAAGTTCTAACATCAATGACGTTGTTACAAAAATAAAAGAAATTAATTACACTAAGGTCTTTTTTTACACGGGGGATACGTCCCGTGTAAAAAAACCGTGTAAAAAAAAAAACGTGTAAAAAAGACCTTAGTGTACTACAAAGGATTAACAAATCACGGACACATGGAACCTTACAAATGCACAAACAAGAATCATCACACATTGACATAACACGACACATAACATAAATTTGCCCTGTTATCCAGATGGATAACTCCTTCCGATCACAGGATGACGAGGTTTCATGTTTGGGTTTGTGTCCATCAGTCATCCTGGAATTGAATTTTAGTTGGCAGTTTGCCTTTTAGTTCACAGCATTTGTCGCTGTGTTCATAGCTTGGTTTTGTCTAGGAAAACTAATCCTAATCGGGCATCCCGTTTCAAGGTTCGATACTTGAGCTCAAGAACTTGAAGTCCGTGGCAGGGAAAGGTTTACATGTCTAGTACTTGACCGCTGCCCGAAATAGCCTGAAAGTTGGTAATCAATAGTGGATTGCATTTCATGTATGTACCTCTATTCAGTCAGAACCCTATAAATGTGTATTAAAACTCGGGGAATATTTACAAAGTAAAATAAAACATATAACACAAAGAACGTACGAATATAATATTTATAACACATTTAACAATTATTTTGTCTTATAATTGTAACAAATATTTATACCCGTAACACAATCCAACGTTTGAGCAGGAATTTTTCGTGAATCGTTCACCGATTCACGAAAAATTCAGCTCCCATATGCTTCATATTCTTCATAACAATAGTGTTAAGGCCATAACTTAACACTACGATAAAGATAAATAACTTAACCTAAACTCAAAACAAAACCAAAACGAGTTATGCTACCCGAAAGCCACAATGCTTTCCAGAAACGTAGCGGTGAACAGGACTAACAAGTCCCCAGAAAACACCTAAACTCAAAACTAAAGATTGTTACCCGAAAGCCAAACTGCTCTCCAAATCACGTAACGAATTAGTCTAACCTAAACTAAACTTTACTTTTATGGAGGTTAACTGTCCCCAAAAATAAAATGGCCTTAAAACTGTCATTATAATCCTTCCAACTAACTTTCATTTGCATACACGGTTTTTTTCAGTTGGGCGCCATGTTACAAAAATAAAAGAAATTAATTACAACAAAGGATTAACAGTTCACGATACGCATAGAACCTTACAAATGCACAAATTAGGAACACCACAAATTGACGCAGCACAACATATAACATACATGTGCCCTGTTATCCAGTTGGATAAATTCTTCCGATCACAGGATGACGAGGTTTCATTTATTGGTTTGGGTCCATCAGTCATCCTGGAATTGTATTTTAGTTGGCAATATGCCTCTTAGTCCACAGTAGTTGTTACTGTGTTCATAGCTTGATTTTGTCTAGGAAAACTAATCCTAATCGGGCATCTCGTTTCGGGTTTCGATACTAGAGCTCTATAACTTGAAGTCTGTGTCAGGGAAAGGTTTACGTCTCTAGTATTGATTCGCGACACGAAATGGCCTGAATGTAGGCATTCGACATAGGATTGCACTTTATGTACCTCTATTTTGTTAGAACCTTATAAATGTTAATTAATACAAGCCGAATATTTACAAGTTGTAATTCAACATGTAACACAAAGGACGCACGAATATTAACCTTTGAACACATTAAACAATTATTCTGTCTTATTAATGTAACAAATATTTATACCCGTAACAACGTCCGAGAAATGTCGGCCATCTACCAGCACATGGTCGATTTGATTGCAAACTTCGCCATTTGAGACTCCTATGCTTGTGGATATTCTTGCGTGCAAAGTAGGTGCTAAATGGCAGCAGCAAAATTAACTAATCTCAGGCCGTTGTCGTTTGTGACGGAGTGAAGGCTGCGCGTCGGCGTCACCAATGACAATCTTAACGTCATGTTTTGGGCATTCTCCATAGGTCTTGTCAAGGTATTCGTAAAACGCGTCCTTCAAGTCATCGGTTTTCTCGTTGGTCAGCGCATATACATTGATCAGGCTGTAGGAAGAATTTGCCTCGAATCCTCAATACGCAGATCCGCTCGTTGATTGGCTTCCACCTCATAACTCGCTTCATATGTTTCCCTATCACTATGAATCCGACCCCATGTTCTGCCTTATCGCTGCCGCTGTGGTAGATGTTATATTTTAATGATGTGTTGACGACGGGATTCACCGTCCTGAATTCACGTTCACCAGATTTGGGCCACCGCACTTCCTAAATAGCAGCAACACACACACCAACTTTCTGCAATTCACGAGCCAAAAGGCTCACTTGCCCAGGTTCATTTATGGTCCTGACCAGAGAAGAGAAGGTTATCTCCCGAGTCAGAAATTGATAAATGTTTCGTACTCAAACAAATCCATATGATCATACCATTATGAAAAGCTCTGTAGTGATTTGCGAGAAATCAATTCATCGAGAGAATGCTCGTTTCCCGCCCGGTGGTGCGGGTCCCTGGAGATTGGATAACTACCTGTGACGAGTCATTTGCTGCTGTTAGCATCGCGAAACGTGTGAGAGCATCTCAATCAACAACATCGCCCCGAACAAGGGGCACTCGATCAGAACAGAGAGGCAATCGGCGTGCAGCCTCCGATTTTGGCCGTGAACCATACGCAACCGATCGGCATCATTCCGGTCTTGCACCACCGCACCGGGCGGGACGAACCTCGCGAGACCCCAGAGCTCTCCAGAGAATCGCCCGAGACTTAAAATGCGCATACCAACATGCCACCAGGTTTGCATTTCGGTCCAAATCGGGTTCCACCCCGCTCGCTCTCGATCGCTCGCTCGCTCGGTCACATTCCAGTTAACAAATATATTAAGACGACCAACCCAAGGGGACCAAGCGAAATACCTTTTGATCGACGGGCAAGAAATTAAATAAAGGAGAAAATTACTTAACGGGCTCGGCTGGGCCCGGGGAAGGCCCTTATGTGACAAATATACTCCGGTGGATCCGACCCGACCGACCAGCATCCGCCGCCATACGCGCACTCATTGTGTCAGTTGTTTCAGTATAGTTGTTGGTTGGACGACGGTGGTTTTTTCTTCCGTTTGCATCGCCAACCCTATTATAAATATCCATAAATTAAAAAATGAACATATCACTCCGCGATCGGGGACCGGTGTGGCTCACTTCCAGTGAAGTCCCGGTAGCCGGCCCGGTGTCAGATCGTCGTCCATCAACCACCGCACCGCCGCCGGTAGTCCAAGATCCGCGCGCGAGAGAGGGAAGCAATTTTCAAATTTGGTATCGATAAATTACTTCTCTTCGTCTGTGTTCCGTCGACCGTGCCTCTGGTGGACGAACCAAGAGCATGAAAAAGCGAGTTCGTCGCTTCTGCACTGATTGAAGTCCACCCGTCCGTGCCGCATCTCCGTTTATCCCGGAGAAGTCATCCGAAACGAGCGTTCTTATTAATTGCGAGTAAATTAACGACGATCGGTTCTTCGCAAAACAACCATCAACGGATGAATTTCACCGCTCATCGCAGTTGAGATGAAATTTCTAATCGTGATCCTCCGAGGTACGATCACCCGATGTAAAAATTAATTAAATTTATTGATTAATTTATAGCTCACACGTTTCGTGGTTCGATTACCGGAGCGGGGCGGCCTTTAACCTCACTTCAACGCCAGCATCCGAGTCCTTCTGTTCGACAATCTTCCGATGATGAAGGAACAAGGTAGCTATGTTTGCAGCGAAACTTTGTACGGATGCTCGTTGCAGCAGCAGGGCTGCCGTTCGATAATCTCGATCACGACCCAACTCGGTTTGCTACCGCCCGCTTGCGTCCGAGTCGTGTTGATCTGTTTCGGTTGTAAAAGTTTACTTCGCGCCAAGATATACAACCCAACCAAGAAGTGCAGCGGAGTAGAGGTAAGCGAGAAATTTATTTACGACTTAATCGAATTAATGTTATTCTGCTACCGTCATCAATTAGATCCCAAGGACTAGTTTACGCGTTGACACCAACAACAGAGAGGTGAGAATATAGTTTACGAGACGGGGATCCATGGCAGCATCAAGGCTAGTTATTTACGAGTGTTGTTGACGTAGGATTACGCTTTGCTGGTATCTGGGCCCATATAGCCGAAGCGGTAAACGCACGGGTATTCAGCATGACCATGCTGAGGGTGACGGGTACGATTCCCGGTCGGTCCAGGATCTTTTCGTAAAGGAAATTTCCTTGACTTCCTTGGGCATAGAGTATCTTCGTGCCTGCCACACGATATACACATGCAAAATGGTCATTGGCCATTGACCACTTTGGAACGCCTCAATATTTTGGAAAAAGTACTGCGAGCATAATATCTACCTCACAATCTCAACCAGAAATGAATTGAAAAAAGTCGTTTCCCTTCCTTTCAACTTCTATAGCACAGTAGTAGTATAGGGGGATTAGAGGCATAATGAACACCAGGGGCGAAATGGACACCCCTGTTTTTACAGAAACCGTTGACTTTCATGTAAAACTTTTAATGCATAAGTGTAAAGGAACAAGTCATTGTTCTATTTTTCAAAAGTATCATTTATATTCCTTCAAAATAACCAAAATATCATTGAAATTGAATTATGTTTTTCATATGGTGGATTTCTTATAATTTTGAAGCAGTAGCAAATAAGGTATTACGAGTGTGTGAGTGTGTCCACGATAAAAACCAGTGAATTGTTAGCTTATCTACATGTATACGCAGATTTAACAATGGATGAAGTATTCCATTTTTAATCAGAACTTACTCAAAATAGCAATTTCAATGTTGTTGTCAGTTCGGGGCGAAATGAACACCGGCAACCAGGCTTGTAAACATTCGACACTTTTCACTACCTTCGCTTTGTTGCCGCGGTCGGGTGTCAGCTTGCTTTGTTTCATTCGAGCGTGACCGCTACCTCTTACACACAACACGAGCGGCAGAACAAAGATCAATAAACATAAGAAATCGTCAAATCATTGTCGTCTGACACGATGACATTTGTCTAATTCTAACTTTGTCGCGTATATTTTCAACCAATTCCGATTATGAATGTTAGTATTAGTTTATTCTTGCATGTTGCATTGAATGCGACACACATTTGACCAACACAGCTCTCATTTTGGAAGAAGACAGGAATAACAAAAACCGAACCGTCTCCCGAAGACGCTATCGTGCTGAAGCGCATTCGTTTGACTTTTTGTTTCGTACAGTAGTTTGATTGCTTGTGTGGCGAATGTCGGAGGCAAAGGAGGCCGAATATCGACGAAAAGGTTCAAATGACTGTGATCTCTAACAAGACTGCCGGCAACTGCGAATGGATGTATGCGCATTGCATACTGTTAGGCGTTTTAAGGAGTTTGGATAAAATCAATCCGAGTATTTTAGCCTAAAGTTTATTTAATTATCTTTGTTGTTATGCAAACTCATCTAAGATGGAGCATTATATCTGTGGTATTGATCGCCGTAGGCAAATTGCTTAACAGGCAGATGTAACCAAAGAATTAGCATAAAACATGCAGGGGTGTCCATTATGCTCCAATGGGTGTCCATTTCGCCCCGTACCTATCCTGCCAGCCCTGAAAAACACACGGTTTACAATTCGTTATTTCTTCACAATAAAGGCATTCTACTTGCTGTAAATGATTGAAAGACGTAGGAAACATGTTAAAGTTGTAAGACAACTGATAATATGTTAAGTTTTACTCTGTTATATAGGCCTAACGTACTCATTTGCTAAGGGTGTCCATTATGCCCCTAATCCCCCTATAACGCCTACAAGTTATGCAACCAAAGCGAACTGTGCCGCTTGACCTTCATAGTATTCACCACACAATCTATCACCTTACGAACACTATAAATAACCCTATCCATGGATCGCATCACCGACCCAACGATGACTCTCAGCCCGTGCGGGTTGTGGGGACGCAGAATGCTGTCGGTCTCTAGTACACTCAAACCTCCATTTAGGTAATGAGCCGGGGATACTTAAATGGATCCATTACGTAAATGGATTCTGTTTTTGACTTAAATAGAGTTCATGCTCTTCCATTTCAGTATCGTCAAAATATTAACAGTATTATAGAAATAAGCCAATAGACCGTTAGGTCGAAAACGTTATTAGGCCGAATAGGTCATTAGGCCGAATAGGTCATTAGGCCGAATAGGTGATTAGGTCAAATAGGTGATTAAGTCAAATAGGTCATCAAAAAACATGTACAGGAAACCTTGCTCGTCGTATTTAGACCTTTTTGGCCTAAAGACCTTTTCGGCCTAAAGACCTTTTCGGCCTAAAGACCTTTTCGGTCTAAAGACCTTTTCGGATTAAAGACCTTTTCGGCCTAAAGACCTTTTCGGCCTAAAGACCTTTTCGGCCTAAAGAGCTTATCGACCTAAAAACCTTTCCGGCATAAAAACTATTTCGGTATAAAGACCTTTTCAGCATAAATACCGTTTCGGTCTAAAGCCCTTTGCAGCCTAATGACTTTTGCGGTCTAACGATTGTTTGCACCCCAATTACGTATTCAGCCTAATGACCTATTCGGCCTATTGACGTGTTCAGCCTCATGACTGTGCCGAAAAGGTTCCTATTCGGCCTATTCAGCCTAATGACCTTTTCGAAGAACAGATGTTTTCGAAATCGTAGCATATTTAGATTTACATTTGTTTTGCTGTGAATACAGTCAAATTCCATTTAAGTTGCGTTACTTAAATGGAGGGACTTTAATAGAATTTACTTTAATGGATTCGACTTAAATGGAGGTTTGAGTGTAGCAACAACCAGTACATTCTAACATTCCTTTCCCTTCCCAGCTGACTATAAGGACTTGGCTGGCGCCGTTATTGATCTTAAATGTATAAGCTGCTTGAATTGCACTTTGAGAATAAGTGAAGTGTCCTAGCCCATTATTCAGTTGGATCTCAGTGCAATTGGTATCAGTTCAGATCAATCACGGAGGAGCTACCATTGACATGTATAGTCAGAATTGATCGTTTTTATTGTTTTGATCAAAAGCTTCCATGGATTTTTTCAGATATTCCTTCTGTAGTTTTAAGAGATTCCTCAATAAGTTTATTCAAGGATTCTTTTGAGAAATCTTCTATAGATTTAATCGAAAATTGCTCCATTATTTCCTTCAGATATTTCTCCAGGAATTCCGTCTTAAAATCTACCACGGTTTTTTTTAAAAATATCTTTCAGGGATTCTTTCAGAAATATTTACAGAAAACTCTTCAGAAATATCTCACGAATTTTTAATTTAGGTCTTCACCGAAGCTTATCTAAGTGTTTATCCAGGTATACCTGCGAAGATTCTCCAGATATTTCTGCAGAAAGCTTTTTAAAAAAAATCCCCTTGGAATCTCTCAGTAACTTCCCTGAGAGATCATCAGATATTTCTCTAGCTATTCATTCAAGAGTTCTTCCTGAAATTTCTTCGAAGATTCTACTGGAGATTCTTTCAGGAATTTCTGCTCGAATTTCTTCTGAAGTTTCTTCAGAGGACCCACAGATTCCCTCGAAAATAACTCCAGAGACTCCTTCAGAGTTTTAAAAGGGAATTAAGAGTTTTTTTCGATTCTGTCACGTTCGCCCGAAAACCATTCGCCCGAATGACAAACACCCGAATGACAAACGCCCGAATTCCAATCGCCCGAATAGACCAATCGCCCGAATAGACCATTCGCCCGAAAGGACCATTCGCCCGAATAACCATTCACCCGAAAAGACCATTCGCCCGAAAGACCATTTACCCGAAAGTCATGCGCCAATTCCATACAACTTCTTAGGACAAGTTTTTTTTTTGGTTTGCCATGATGAAAGTTTAAGGACAGGCCCATGGTGTACTTAGTATCCGACCAATCGCAAGAACAGCTGGACTAGCGCCAATAATAATCATATCAGCTTAGTTTGAAAGAACGGCCTATGTTTTGAAGAAGGCCTAATTGCCTAATTGAAAATATTACATATTAGGTCATTAATTGTTACAGCATTGCTGATCGAAAGAATAAAGACTACTTCAGCATAAAGTAGTCAACACTTTTAAGTTAATATAGTGTTCACGACTGATCTACTCGAAATAACTACGTTTTGATAAAATGAACACTAATTGATAAAAATTGGAACGTGTGAGCTAATTCAGCATTCTTATTTGAGCAAGCTGTTCTTTTGAAATCATGTTTGGAATCCAGAAGTTGTAAAAACGTAAAACGTCAAGGTTCCCCATAACAGAATAACTTAAAAGAACAGCCCATGATTGCAAGAAGGGCAAATTTCTGGTAAGAAATTACTTAAAAGTGAATTTAATTTCCTTGAAGGTGAAACTAGAAAGAAAAGCCTATTAATCAAAGAAGGGACAATTCCAATCAATGTTTCCACAGCTATATTGCCGAAAATATTTGTAACAGTATAAGTCTTAAATCAGACTGTGTTCAAAGAAAGCAAAAACCTCTGATGAAAATGGTTGTAGTAACTTTTAGTTGATAATGGCGTTTAGCCATACGCGTGGACGACGCCTATACTGATTTCAGAAAAGTGTTCTAGATTATTATGGTTTTCGGGCGAATGGTCTTTCGGGCAAATGGTCTTTTCGGGCGAATGGTATTTCGGGCGAATGGTCTTTTCGGGCGAATGGTCTTTTCGGGCGAATGACTTTCGGGCGTTTGTTACATTCGGGTGTTTGTCATTCGGGCATTTGGAATTCGGGCGAATGGTTTTCGGGCGAATGTGACAGAACCGTTTTTTTCAATAGCTCTTCCATGAAGTTTTTCAAAAAATTCTCTGAAAAAATCATTCTTTGAAAAACCTATGAAGACTTCTTTGGAAAAGAATTGGGTTTCGCACCCAAGAGTTCCTAGTCCTTCAGGAATTCTCGCAGAAACTTTTGCAAGAACTTTTTTAGAAACTGCTACTGCGGTTCCGCCAGAAATATCCGAAACTCCTCAACGGATTTTTCAAGAATTTATTTCAGAAATTGCACTGAAAACATTGGAAGAGTTCTTGTACGAATCCCCGAAAGAATTTCTAAAGAAATCCCTGGAAGATTATCTGAAGGAATTTCTTGAAAAACTGTTGGTGATACCTTTTGAGATGCCTAGAAAAAGTTCTTGAAAATTTTCGGAAGGGATTCTCGAATAAAAAAGACCTGAAGTAATTTCTTAAGTTATCTATGGAGGTAAGTATTCCTGGATGAATGGCTGGGAGAATATCCGAAATGATTCTTTAAGATACCACCATAGTTCCTGAAAAAAAAACTTCTGGAACTCCAGAATAATCCTTTCAGGCATTTCCAAAAAATGTCTGCAGAAACGTCTGCACAAAAGGCAGACCAAGATACTGGAGAAATCCCTCAATAACTGTCTGTGTGGTCCATGAAAGATTTTCTGAAGGAATCCTGAAAGAACTCCTGGAGATACTTCTGGAGTTTTTCTTATCTGTTTTAACGAGATTTTCAGCCCTGTCGAGACCTACGCTCTACTTCCCTTCCGACGAAAAAACTCTCATTTTTGTGAGTTTGTCGGGAGCGGAATTCGATCCCAGGTCTTCGGCGGAGAAATTATTAATAGAATATTCATACAGTTTCTGAAGGAATAAGCACACAATAAAATGGAAACAAAAACGTGTTGCCCTGTACAAACAAAAACATACTGGAGGAATTCTTTAGAGAACTACTGAATAGTTGAAGAAAATATTTTTTTGAAGTAATCTTTGAGATACTGGAGAAGAATTTCTTGAAACATAGATTCTACATTTTAATTCTGAATGCTGGAAGAATTTTTGAAGCATCGCTGGACAAATTTTCTGAAAGAATTCCTGAAGGAAGACCTGGGGAATCTTAAGGAATCTCTGGAGGAACGTCCAGAAGAATAGCTGCAGAGTTCTCAAAAGAAATTTCTAAATATCTGCTTCAAACACTCCCTGCATATTTGAAGGAATGCTTGAAAGAACTTATTATAAATTCTTAAAGAGTTACCGGAAAAAATCTGAATTTCTAAAGGAACTCCCTATGGCGGTATTTCTTAAAAATCTCCAAATCATTGTGAGAAAATTGCTCTAGGAATTTGAAAAATTCTTTGTGGGACTTTCTGCAGAATTTCATGAGAAATTTCTAGAACTCCTGGAGCAAATTCCGATGGTAATCCTGCAGGAATTCTTCCGCAAATGTTTCAAGCAATCAAGCATAGGAAAACTCATTCGATCATTGCTGGCGATGCAAAATAGCAAAAAGAATGCCAACAACCCAATAGACGAGTGCACCGATGAACTGAATCGTGGTCAGGGAATGAAATTATTAGCAAATTGAGACGAAAATGGGACTTTTTCGAGCAACCGAACAGTTCAACGATTCTTTTTTCCAGCGAGAAATTTTTATCAGTCCCTGCCGTTGTTCACGACCGAAGATAGCCGAAAACTGAACAACGCTTTTGTCATATTCGCTATCCAACTTTATCACCTTGCCGGTTATCGCGATAATTATCAGTAGGCAAAAAAACAAAACTTGTGCCACCAACGGGATTCGAACCTAGGCCCTCTACAAAAATGTTTCTCAGCGCGCACCGCAACAACGCTTCGGCTTTTCATTGCTGGTGATAATCCATTTTCGGCGCTGCGGGACGAGCGAGAACACATTCTCGGGAGAAAACCGGGTCTGAATTTATCGCACGTCTTTTTTCGCCGATAATGCGTGTGAGAGAGTTTTTACGATCGCGATCGTGATCGAAAATTTCATTCCCTGATCGTGGTCCGAGAGTTTTGACACTAGAGCAGGTCGCTTCCAATCAGAAGTGCACGATTTCCAATCAGAATTGAACAATTCTGATTAGGAATGGCCTCGCTCTAGTGCCAAAATTATCGGATCACGATGAATTCAGTTCATCGGTGCACTCGTCTACACTGAGTGAGAGCACGACGCACTAAGAACGAACGCAACACGAACGGCTCGCCACCGATGCGAATCAGGAGAGAAACAAATAGAGTTTGAAATGAATAAGCTTGCATCGGTGTACATATACGAAAAGAACGTACGCACTCATGGACTTATCCACCGATTAACCGAATTCATCGCGGTCCAAGAATTTTGACACTAGAGCGGGGCCGCTTCCAATCAGAAATGAATGATTTCCAATCAGAATTGAACAATTCTGATTTGGAGTGGCCCGCTCTAGTGTCAAAATTCTCGGACACGATGAATTCAGTTCATCGGTCCACTCGTCTAATGGTTCACTCGTCTATTGGTTCATTCGGCCGTCGTTGTTCGCGTCGCCCGGGGCTCGACGACTAGAAAGAATGGGCAATGAAAGTGGGAAGTTTTATTTGGCTGGGGGAGAAGCACACTCGTATCAGATTGTGCGTGGTTGTGAGTGAGAGATACGCAATAAATGAATGATCATCATAATTGAAAAACATTAGAGTTATGAATCATGCTCACGTCCCCTTATGAACTGAGTTCGTAGTTGGAGAGTACAGTGTATCAAACAATTGTCCGTACAGCAATTTTTTTGGTCAACATAATTTTTCATTCAAATGATCATAACTTTTTCATACGTCAATCAAATACGCTGAAATTTTGATCAAACATAAACCATATATTAAAGCTCCATTGGTAAAATTTTGAGCGAGGTCGAATAAGTTTTGTGAAAGTTATAGAATTTTAGTGAAACTTATAAAATTTTTGAACACATTTTTAACACATTATATCTCAATATTTACTCGATGAAACTTTTTCCATTTTTTTTTGTGATACAGCTTATACCTATGGCTTTCATATGCAGTTTTGTTTGAGGTTTTATATTCACTACAAAAAAATTAAAAACTTGTATATCTTCAGAGTGTCATTTGGAAATCTATCATATTTTGATCAATAAAAGTGCCAAGTGTTTTCAACGTTTTTAATCTCTCTTAATGTAATATTTTTATATAAGACCTACTAAACTACATATGAAGAGTAGGTCCTATGTAATTTTCGTTCAGTTAATGCACTTTTATTGGTGGAAAACGTTTGGCAGATTATATGTGCAAAATAAGGTAAATTTTTAAACATCGCAACTACATAAGTACATTTTTCATATTTTTAGTAGTGAATATAACATCTCAAAAAAAGCGGCACATGAAAACCCTAGGTATCAGCTGTAACACACAAAAAATTGAAAAAGTTTCATCGAGTACATACTGAGATATAATGTTTTAAAAATGTGTTCAAAAATCTTATAAGTTTTTCTAGAAGTTCACAAAACTTATTCGATCTTGCTCAAAATTTTACCGATGCAGCTTTAATATATAATTCATGATTGGTCAAAATTTCAGCGTTTTTGATTGACGTATAAAAAAGTTATGAAGATTTGAATGAAAAATTATTTTGACCAAAAAATTGCTGTACGGACAATTGTTTGATACACTGTACATGTTTTATCATTCCATCACCTAATTTTCCATTTTTTTCAACATTTATCTAAACCTTAACGATAAGGTTGTGCTACGACAAAAATGAGTCATAAAAAACATCATTATCGTGAAATCATGACTCATTTTGCATATCCGAACGACAACCATGATCATGAAGCCCCTCCAGTTATCGCATACAGTCAGATCATCCAATTTGGGTGCCTTCAATAAGGTTACGGGATTAGCTTTACGCATCTCGACCGATATGCGGTCGACTATATAGGGCCTCTGTAGCTACGGTTCTAAAGGCAGGGGTATTTGGCATGGCCAAGCTGAGGGTGATGGGTTCAATCGCCGGTTGGTCTTTGACTTCTTTGGGCATAGAGTCTTCATGTCTGCCATAACACATGCAAAATAATCATTTGCATTGGAAGCTCTCAGTTAATAACTGTGTAAGTACTCATAAAATGTTAAGCTGAGAAGTAGGGTTTGTCCCAGTGCGGACGTCACGCCAAAAAGAAAAAAAGATGAAGAAGAAATAGATGCAGTCGACCATGCGGACAGACGTTCATGAACTTCTGTCATGATGGAACTTCGTTCTCAAAAACGCTTGATCCTGAGATATCGTGGACAAGACGAAAGTCGTCGATATTTTCGGCAGTCGCACTTCTGTTGGTAGCATTGCGATGAGCACCTCAGTGGTGACGTTGCAAGCACCGAAGGCGGCGTGATGACAGATCTAGGAGTACGTGCGACAAAAGGAAGAAAGATTTCTAGCCCCTAACCTCTAAGTGATTGAGGAGGAGGTTAGCCGGTTGAAAAACAACAAATCCGCTGGAGCGGATCAACTACCAAGCGAGCTTCTAATATACGTTGGAGAAGCGCTGGTGACAGCACTATACTAGGCCATTACCAAAATTTTGGAGGAGGAAATATTACCGGAGCAATGGATGGAAGGTATCGTATGACCCATCTATAAAAAGAGCGATAAGTTGGACAGCGGGATGTATCGCGCGTTCATACTACTGAGCGCTGCCTAAAAGATACTCTCTCAAATTCTATGCAGCCGACTATCACCGATTGCAAGAGAGTTTGTGGGGCAATATTAGGCTGGATTCATGGGTGAACGCGCTACAACAGACCAAATGTTTGCCATCCGCCAGGTGTTGCAGAAATGCCGTGAATACAACGTGCCCACACCACTTGTTCATCGATTTCAAATCGGCGTATGATACAATCGATCGAGACCAGCTATGGCAGATTATGCACGAGTACGGATTCCCGGATAAACTGATACGATTGATCAAGACGACGATGGATCGAGTGTTGTGCGTAGTTCGAGAATTAGGGACACTGCGGAGGGTTACGGCAAGGTCATGGTTTCTCGTGCTTGCTGTTCAACATTGCTTCAGAGGGTGTAATAAGGAGACCGGGGATAAAAACGAGTTTAACGATTTTCACAAAGTCCGTTCAGCTGCTTGGTTTCGCTGATGATATAGATATTATAGCTCGTTATTTTGAGACGATGGTGGAAACGTACATCCAAAAGAGTGAAGCCAGGAGACTCGGATTAGTCATTAATGTGTCATAGACAAAGTACATGATGGCAATGGGCTCCAGGGGAGGAATCGCCGCACACGTCACCCCGAATTTCTATCGAGGCGGTTGAACAATACGAGAACTAGGGCCCACTGGTGACCGCCGACAACGACACCAGCAGAGACATTTAGAGATGCATTGTGGCAGTAATCGAGCTTACTGTGGACTCCGCAGAACTCTACGATCGAACCAAATTCACCGTCATACGAAGTCAACTATCTACAGAGCGCTGATTGGACCGGTAGTCCTGTGGGCACGAATCATGGACCCTACGTGCTGAGGAACAAACTCGCCCTTGGAGTTTTCGAAAGGAAGATGTTGCGTAACATCTACGGCGGAGTGCAGTTATAAGATGGGACTTGGAGAAGGCGAATGAAGCATGAGCTGCCTGCCGTTCTACGCCCAATTGTTTCATGTTATATGGGACTCCGGCAGTGAACGGGAATGGCAGTGCATCAGCTGCTGAGACAACCATGAAAATCGGGAGGCTACGGTGAGCGGTTCCCGTCATCAGGATATTGGATAGCAATTCGACTAAAATGGTTCTCGAGAGTCATCTGACCGGTACAAGAAAACGTGGTGTGCGCAAGCTAGGTGGATCGATCAAGTGGAGGACGATTGGCGGACCCTTCGCAGAGTGCGGAACTGGAGACATGTAGCCATGGATCGAGCAGAATAGAGACGACTTCTAAGTACATACATACAACAAAAGACACTGAGGCCTTAGTCTGACCGGTAAGGTAAGTACCTTTGTTGGCTAGGAATGCTGTATTGTCCCGTTTATGAACGTTTTCAATAACTTCTGAGTGGATAACTGACACCGAGGAAGATAACAAGGGAGTAGTCTAAATACGCGTATCTGTCAAAGGATAAGCATTAGAAGGTGGGACTGAAAGGTACACTCATTCGAACTTAATCGAGAACTGAAAAGCGCTGACGGGCTACGGCTTTGGATCCTTGTGTTTTCGCTCGCTCTATCAGGATGATGGCGTTCATTCGCTCCTCTATCTTCCTTCTGGTGTCATCTCAGAACCACTGTTTCTCATTATCTAACCCAAATTATTCTTTTTTGGTGGCCATGAAGCTGTTCTTGATGGCAGTCCATTGATCTTCTACGCTGCCACCCATTTCTAGGGTTTTTATTCTTATCTTTATTAAAGAGACTTTCAGCCCTCGGCTGGTTCGTCTCTAATTTCTAGGGGGTGACATTGTGTTAAGGGAACTGAATGTGTTCCGCATTGCTAGCAATGCAAGCTGAAGAAGATTGGTTCTATATTGGTACATACCAATAAAATACTTAAATAAAAATGACCGGAGCTTACCAGATTAACCTATGTGACAAGAAAGATTTCAAGACCGTTCAGCCAAATTTCTTACAGAGAAATGTTAAATCATTCAGAGGCAACACTAGCGAACAACCTCTCTCTAGAACCATAGCCGCAGTCGTAGTCGTCGCCGTCGTCATCGTCGCTGCAGGTACCAAAGCGCACCGAAGCGGTAATTAAAGCGAACATAATTAATAAAAATGTAGTAATAAGAAAAGAATGTAAATTATTTTTTCGCTGTTTCCTCCGTCTGACTTACAGCGTGGCCAGTCAGTCAGTCAGTGCAATGTGCAAACGACTGATCAGTTGGCGATTAGCGTTCAAGCACTACCTACCTTCCTACAACTACAATGTGGGCGGTGGAGGGCGGAAGAGACAGCAGCAGTGCGAGGCGAAAAAATTATGTAGTGTAAAATGCAAATGCAAACAGAGTGATACACAAGTCGTGGCCGGTGCACCGGCAACGGCGTCGGAGGCAGCCGGCGGTGAAGCTCTACGATCGCTTTCGTTGAACTGCTGGACACGGATGGACGGATTGCGAATCCACCAGCCTGGCTAGATCGATACATCAAGATAGGGCTGTTGCGCTTGATCAAGATGGAGCGAGAACTGTAGCGAATCTTGTGTAGAAGGAAGGCGATCGGGAGGAATACCTAGGCAGATTGAGATATCACTTTTGGAGTACTCAGGGAAATCCGGCAAGGCTGTGTGCAATCTTATCACTGCAATTACACCATTTAATTGCATTTTGAATAAATAAATAACGCATTAGTCAGTCATGTTTCCTGTAATCTTATAGACATTGTAAATGCATTCTTCGGTGTCAGTGGAATGAAGTAATATGTGGTTTAGGAGTAATACGAGAAGCATAAAGCAATTCTATATACAAGCGTGAAATTCATAATAGTATTAATTTACAGCCTATCTGCGAACTTTGCCACAATGCAGTTGATTAAGTCATGCTAGTAATTCAGATGGTTTAGCAGTGTTAAAAATTACTTCTATGTAGTGGTGAATGTATTGCGGCACACCATTTGTCTCGCTGCTTTATGACTTGGAATTGTCGAAAGCTTGTGAACCTCATCGTTTACCTTTTGTTAAGAAATAAAACAAACTGCTGGGTACATGAATTCCTCGACAAGTGTACATATTTGTTAAACTTTATGTTTCTTTCGGTTGAAAACGCCCCAAGTTGTCATTTATCACCACATTTCGAACAATTTCGTCAAATTGGAAACTCAATAATCTTTAGGAACAAAAGAAGAAAACAAAAACTCACCAGCAACTCGAACCTCAAATTACTTAATTATTACCGTCTCACATTCCGCAGGTCTTCCAAAAGCCCCCATTCACTCATTATTGGGGCCCTTTCCATCATTCTCCATCCAGTTGGCAGTAGTCCATCGGTAGGCGGTAGTTGGACTCCCCGCAAGGAATCACATCTCGCCAAAAAGGACTCGTTTCGCTTCGATGTTTGTTTTGTACCGACCGACTGGTTCCAAAACTTATCGCATTTATGACCCGAAATCGACATACTTTTGTATTCCGGGAGAATCGAAATCTCGCAAGACTGCGAAAAATTACACCGCCGCGAAATGAAAGTCTCCCGATCGACGTTGCCCTACAGGGAAAACCGCGCGCTCGCTCTCTGCATGATATCGGCACATTGCGCATATTTTTTTTTTTTTGTTGTCTCGGTTTGCTCCGTTTCTTCTTTAATTTCGGGGGAAGCAACCACAAAAACTCCCATCCGTGTTGTTCATCTGACATCTTCCTCACGCAGTTATTAAATTATATTTTTATTTAGTCGTTTTGCTGTTTAATTAAATTAAATACCCCGGTGCGGTGGTGCGCCCGGTTTCGGTTCCTGACCAGGGGGGAATATCAGAGTTTTTATTCGAAAGGTACTGTATGCAGAACTCTCAGGGGGTTTTCAGTTAGCCTTGTGGATAAGGTTTTGAATCGCCAATACGGAAAAGGCAGGTTTGATTCCCGTTTCAGTCTGTTGAAGTTTTGATCCCAAAGCTATTCTAAGGCCTCCAAAGTACTCCGAAGTTTGTGACACAAATCCTACATTCTCAACTAAATTTTATACACGATGAATGATCACAGAACATAGTCTACAGTGCTTAATAAGCCTCAAAGCACCCCAAGAAAATTCATGGTATATGAATAGGGTGATCTAGGTCATCCAGTATCTACCATCGTTTGTGTTCATTCTTTTCAAGAAATTTTGTCACGTTGATGTCCATTGGACCTCGACCTACATGCAACTATATATGGTGGTAGTTGGCCATTCCGTGAAATACAAACGGCCTCCAGTACACATTGAAGTTTGGGTTATGATATCTACATATTGTATCATGCTTGTAAAAAATATTCGTGGAATGTAGTCTATACTGCTGATGGAGCCTTAGTACTCATCTAAAATGTTTTTGGTACATTAATGAGATATTTCCAAACTATTCTGAAATTAGGACCTTCAAGGTCTACAGGCATAGTTCTTTCACGATTGTGTCTGTTGCATCTCATTATATTAGGAGTATCTCTATATGCTGCTATTTAGGTGTCCAGTGGCACATAAATGGACCCAATGTATTTTGAAGTATGGGTCGCAATATCTGTAAATCTAAGGATATTTTTATTGTAGCGAATTCTTCGCTACTCTTAGAGCCTTAGAGTGCAATTCTGATAACTTAGCAACATTCACTTGGTGATCTAGGTTATTCAAACTATTCTGAAATGAGACCTTCAAGCTCTAAGCTCTAACTCATGTACTGCCCATAATCGCATAGTTGACGTAACCATCATTGACAATGACAGCACTCACAAGCTAATATCTATCATATGTGCATAATTGTGACTAGTTTTATTCAATAAAGCGCAAGATCTAATCACTAGCTAGATATCAACGTGAAAAAAATCATAAACTTTTCATTAATCATTGTTAAAATTTCAAAAGTGTGTCGAAAACTACAGTGGCGCTTACGTCAACTATGCGATTATGTGCAGTGTATCTCTTTACACTCAAACCTCCATTTAGGTAGGATCCATTTAGGTAAAATCTATTTAGGTCCCTCCATTTAGGTAACGTTACCTAAATAGAATTTGGTTGTGTTCAGAACAGTTGGAGTACTTAAGATTGATGACGTCATACCCGACATTAACGTATCATTCACCTGTTTTTATTTTGGCCACCAAACCCAACATAGACCAAACAGTTGTTCGATGTTGGTCCAACAGTGGCCCAACATACGATAAAAATTTACCCGACTTTGACCCGACATTCAATATTTTTTCAGTCTGGCGGAATTTTGCAGGGTTTTTTGTGTTCCGTGCCCAGCTAGTCATTTGCATGACAATTCTCTTCTGACACACCCCAAAACCCCCGAATACGCCCCTGCAGCCCCTCCCCTCCTGAAACTCCCTTGAAAGTTCTCTGAAACTCCTCATGACGCTCTTTAAATCTCCTATTCGAGTCACTCTTCCTAGTTAAACTTCTTTGAAACCTTGTACTCCATTTAGGTAATAGACTGAATCCATTTAGGTAATGAATCCATTTAGGTAAAAATTCTATTTAGGCAGTCCCGACTCATTACCTAAATGGAGGTTTTGGTGTACTATATCGATGTTATTCTTTAACGATTACCCCTGTTGTATCTCATTCTCATTATAGTTTGAGTATTTCAAAAACAAATTTTGAAAACGACGTATAAACAATGCTACACCATTGATTATACGTCGTTTTCAAAATTTGTTACTGATTTGTTTGTGTTACTTGTGCATTCACTGACACACAAATGGTCTTTATGGTATTTTGAAGTGCCCGAAATTTTCTAAGAATTCCTCCAGGCCTTCCTCGGAAATTCTTCTAAGAGTCCCTCAGAAATTAATCATGATGTTCTCCACGGAAACCTCTACGAGTTCCTAGGAAATGCCTTCAGGACTACCTATGAATTTCTTCACGAGTTTCCCGGCAGTTTCTCGAAATTTCTTCAGAAACTATGCTGGAATTCCTTCAGGAGCTAGTTTCCCAGCAATTCCTCCAGCAATAACTCTAGAAATTATTCCAGGGATTCGTTAAGGGATTCCTTCATGTATATCTTCAGGGATTTCTCCGGGAATTCCTTCATGGATTCCTCCATGGACTTATCCAGGAATTCATTCAGGTATTCCTCCAGGAATTCCTTTAGAGCTCCTTCAGGAATTCATCCAAGATTTCCTCCACCAACTAATCCGGGGATTTCTTCAGGAATTCCTCAAGCGATTCTTCCAGAAATTCTGCCAGGGTTTCCTTCAAAAATTTCTCCATAGTGTCCTCCAGAAATTCTTCCTTCCTCCCTTCTTTCTTTCAGCAACTCCAACAGGGGTTCTTTCAGAGATTCCATCAGTCATTGCTCTGGGAATTATTTCTAGATATACTTCAGGATATATTCCAGAAATTCCTTCAGCAAATACTCTAGGAGTTCCTTGAGGAATAACTTCAGGAATTTCTCCAGGAATTACTTTACGAATTTCTTTACAGGAATTACTCTAGGAATTGTACCGGGAAGTAACCCAGGCATTCGTGCAAGAAATACTCCAGGAATTCCTCCAGGAATTATTGCAGGTATTCTTCCAGGAATAACTGCAGAAATTTCTCCAATTCCAACTATTGCGGGAAATACTTAAGGAATACCTCGCGTGAATTCCTCCAGGAATTTCTGCATGCATTCTTACAGAAAATACTCCAGGAAATCCTCCAGGAATTCCTTTAGAAAATAAAAATTACGAAAAAAAATAACTTCAAAAATTCCTTTAGCAGTTGCGCCAGGAATTCCTCAAGGAAATCCTTCAGGAATTCCTCTGAGAATTCCCCTAGGAAATTATTTAAAAAATCGTTCACAAATTACTACATGAATTCTTCCAGTACTCCAGGGAACCCTCCACGGTTTTCTCCAGATATTTCTTCAAGAAATTCTTGAAGAAATTCCTGGAAGTATTCTTGTAGAAATTATTGGAGGAATATCTGGAGGGATTCTTGGATGATTTTTTCACAGAAGTATTGGAGCAGGTCTTGGAGAAATTCTTATTAGAGTTCCTGTCAGAAATTTTTGGAGAAAATTTTGGAGCAATTCATGAAGTAATACCTTGAGAATTTCTTGGAGAAATTCTCGGAGGTCTTCCTGGCGTTGCCCCAGAAGTATTTTCTTGAGGAATTTCTGGAGGTTTCCTGAAGAATGTTGGAGGTATTCATGAAGGAATTTCTGAAGGATTTTTGGATCAATTCATATAGGAATTTTTTGAAAAAATCCTTGAAGGTATTTATGGCGAAATTCCTGAAGAGTTTCTAGGCAGAAGATTTGGAGGGATCTCTGGTGAAATTCTTGGGAAAAAAGGTCCTGCATGAATTTTTGGAATTTCTGGAGGAATTCTTGGAAAAATTCAAGGCAGATGACTTGGAGGATTTTCTGGATGAATTCTTAGAGTAATTCCGAATTTTCAGTGGAATTCCTGAAGGATTTCTTGGTTGAATACCTGAAGATATTAAAAGAGCAGTTCCTGGAGAATTTCCTGAAGGAATTTCCGGAATAATTTGTGGAGGATTTCCAGATAGAATTCCAAGAAGAATTTGTGAGGGATTCCTGTAGGAATCCCTGGAGTTATTTCGGGAGGAGGAATTTCCGGCGTAATTCTTTGAAAAAAAATTTGAAGAGATTGCCGAGGAAATCTCTGAAGGAATTCTCGGATAAATTCTTAGAGTAATCCCAGGAGTATTTTCTTGAGGAAATTCTAAAGGTTTTCTGAAGGATCGTGGAAGTATTCATGGGGGAATTTCTGGAAAAATTCTTAAAAAATCCTAAAAATCCCTGGGGGAATTTCTTAAAGAATTCTTCGTGGAATTCTGGAAGAAGTTTCTGGAGGATTTTATGAAGAAATTTCTATAGAAATTCCTTGAAATTCCTTCTTCACGAAATCCTGGAGGAATTTCTGGAGCATTGCTTAAAAGTAATCTTGGATGAAACCCTGGAACAATTGTTGAAAGAATTTCTAAGAATTTCGTGCAGGGATTCCTGGAGGAATTTTTGAAGGAATTATTGGCAGAATTTCTCGGAGGAAGTTTAAAAGTTTAGGGGAGTTGAATACACTCTTAAATAGTTTTTCTTAAAATAACACGGAAAAAAAAAATCGCGAAAATTTTTTTTAAAATAAAAATATTTCAATAATAATCCTCAATACAAAATCCTGAAACATCAAAATGTTTTCATCTTAATAAATTGGTATCAAAAATATAAAAGTGTAGGGATGTTCAAAAATAAAAATTTAGGAAAATCAAAAACCATATTTCACAAAATCGCGAATTAAAATAAATCACTTTTCAAAACGTTCAAATCGATTTCAGATGACGAAAAATGATATTCAGATCAAACTAAAAATAATTGGTTGTAGAGGTTTAATAGGGAATTTCGCGAGAAGGTTATGAAGATATTGTTACAACTTTCTTCGGCAAAATTCCTTTTATTAAACCTTTTAGCGGAGTGCTAGGAAAATCTGAATAAAAATTAAAAAACAAAAAAAAAATACTAGTTGGAAGTACCTACGGATATCAGTTATTAAGAGGTGTCTGAAGACAATCTTTGAAGAAATGTGATGAGCTGGAACTCAATTCGTGTAAACAGATACTACTAATAACTTCTGAAATAATTCCGCTGGGAAGTGCTGGTGGTATACATTTTGAAACTTTAGGCAAATATCGAGGAAGTGTAAGGCAAATCCTTTTCTTTGAGGATTCCTTCCGGAAATTCCGTTAGAAATTCTTCGAATAATTCACAATTGAATCAGGCCTGTGCATAGAAAATTGACGGACGGGTTTTTCGCAATTTTGGCAAAGGGCGGAGGTGCACTTAGTGTACACCGGGAACATCGGCAATGGGATCGCTTGTGCATGGGATTGGAATGAATAACTTCAAGATCCGGTCAGTGGTTTACAGGAAATCGTCCAGAGATTCTGGCATTCTACTGATGATTACATTGCATTGGGAATTACTCCAGAGATTCAACATGAAATCTCCGCAGGGATTTCTAAAGGAATCTTCAAATGAGTTTTCAGATAAATCTCTAGAGGAACTATTAATGCAATTCTTGGTGGAATCGTTAGTGAAACTCCTTGATAAATTCCTGGAGGAAATTCTATAGAAATCACTCAAAAAAAAGGATATCCGGTAGAATTTCTTAGAGGAAACGCTAGAAGCAGTAATAAGTTATCAGTCAGTACAACAACCATATTGAAGATGCTGTAATAAATAAATAAATCAATCAAAAAATTTCCATGTATGGAGAAAATCGTAGCGGAGTGTAGTGGAATTCTCGGAAGAAGCTTTACATGAATTCTAGAAGTTTTTTTTTTAAGAATTGCTGAAAACAACTCGGGAGGCACTCATGGAGTGATTCATTGAGGAATCTCTGGAGGAGTCCCTGAAAGAATTCCTGGATGAATTTCTAGAGGAATCTTTGAGAAAATAAACGAAAAAACCTCTGTACAAGTGCCAGAAAATTTTCATAAGGAATATTCGAAAAAAACTTGAATTTTTGAATTCTTAGGGAAAAACTCTAGATGAATTAATGATTCTTAGTGAAATCTAGGAAAAATCTCTGCATAAGCTCTTAAAAAGATTTCTGGAAGAATTCCTGACAGTATCAGTGGAAGAATTTCAGGGGGAATTTTTGCAGGATTTCCTGGATGACCTTATGTTAGAATCACTGGAGGAAATCCTGGAAGAATCTCTGGAAGAATCTTTGAGATAATTTAAACTATTTCTTGAATTTCTAAAGAAATTATTAGAAAAAAAAAATTGAGGTATAACTGTAGGAAGTCCTAAAGTCCTGGTATATGAAAACATTTCTGAAGATTTCTTTGAAAAATCTCAGGAGAAATTCTTGCAGCAATCTGTGAAGGAAATTCACACCTGCTGAAAATATCTCCAAGAACTATTTAATTGACAATTTTTTATCCAAAATCGCCATAGCTCTACCATCTCCTCATGATCGGGACCCCTGCTGGCCATCAAGCCCGATTTGGATCGAAAACGACGACGACTTCGGTGGCAGCGACAGTCAGTAGCGAAAAAAAGTAACGATTCTATACAGTGCAGAACTCCGGCCGGCAGCGATCTTTAGGAAGCTGATCGCATCTGCCTGCCTTCGGTAGGTCTGCTGCGCTTGATGGGCTGCCAATGATCGTCGACACCATAAAGAAGCATCAGCTCGCACATAAATCGGACCCACTTTGGGAGCGTCAGCAAGCTCATTACCACCGGCACCACCATCCCACCATCGACGCGACGGATCCAACTGACTGACTGACTATGGGTTTCCCGGGATGGGAGTTGGGATGGAAACAGCAGCACAGCGTGCAACATATAAAGGTAATTACCAAAAACGAAAAAATTGCTTACAGCATTCCAGTTGGGCGATCTGGTTGAGAATGCGCTGCGCAGAGGATCCCTAAGGGTTCATGTTTTATCACTCATCACAGTGGAATCTGACTCGTTTGGACCGGGCAAGTGCGGAGAGGTTAGAAGTTGTGGAACTCATTTTAATGAGTTTTTATTGAGTTGTTCGAGCAACTCAACAAAACAGCAAATAATATCAATTTTGTATAAGTGTCTTGTATAGTTCAAGCTATTCTTGCAGAGCACGTGAAAATAGTTAGAGTGTATTTTCATTTAAAAACATTTTTTTAAATGTAGATGATCAATAATAAGAATTCACAGAATGGAAAGAAAATGATAAAGCGTGATGGTTAAAGCACGCGACTATCACGCCGAGGATCTGGGATCGAATACCACAAAATTTGAGTTCTTCTCACAAAAGGAAAATAAAGCGCGGGTTCCGACATGAGCTAGCTTAGGGCTAAAAATGTCGTTTATACAAAAAAAAGAAAAAAAACTTAGGATGAGACAAAAACAAACCTATCTTGTTCTCGCAAAGCATATGAAAAGGAACAAAATACCCGTTGTTAAGGTAAAACCTTTGTTAAGTTTAAGATCATTTATGAGAAATTACAAAATCATAAGAAAAAACATACAAAAAATAAAAAAAACTAAGCAAAAAAAATAAAAAAAGATAGCAATTTTATGTCAGAATATAATTCAGAAGGTACAAGGTGTAACTTACAAAAAATGAAGCATTAGAAAAGTGTAAGATTATAAATTAAAAACCACAAAATCTCTGGAAGTAAAATAAAAAAACAAAAACTGAGGAATATGAAAAAAAATCTGCAACAAAAAAACTATAATATAATATTATCATTAGGTAGAAATTACAGAATAGAGACAAACAAATTTGAGAAAATAAAAGCTTATGATGTGACGAAAAAAACAGTCTCATCATTGCATAATTTGTAAAAGGAGCATTTGGTAAAACAAACCTTTAAAATATGTAATATCGCAGAAATAAATAATAAAAAAATTAAAAAAAAAAACTAGTGGTGTGACGAAAATACAATGTCATTCTGGCTGAATATGTGAAAAGCGTCGAACTTTTTTTAATGTTTCCGGAGCTAATTCATCTCAAGACCCACGGTTTCCTCAGGAAGGGTGAGTTTGTCGAGAGGGAGATTCGATCTCAGGTAAAACCATCGCACTAGTATCTTGTACCGACTTTTCGAACCCTCTAACCCTCTTCGAATGAGTGTAATCAGTTTCCACTTGTAATCTTCCTCAGTGTCAGTTATCCACTGACTGGATAACTGACACTGAGGAAGATTACAAGTGGTAGTCGAAATACGCGTATCTGTCAAAGGATAAGCAACATAGGGCGGAATTAAAAGGTACGAAACTGATTACACTCATCGCACTAGGTTCGATCAAAAGCGATAAAGTAACATAATAATAAAAACAAAATTAAAAAACATTCGAAAAGCTTATGATAAATAATAAGAAATCCCAGAATGGCAAGTAATAAATATATAAAAAGAAGTAAAAACCAAAAAACTAATAACCGGACTTAAAACAAACAGCATAAGCTTTTTCTAGGATAATATGTGAAAATCATCAAAGTTCTATTTATATATATATAAAAAAAAAGAGATGACCACATAATTTTGAAACGTGCTATAACTTCAACAAGCTGTTCAATAGTAATGATTGACGGTTCAGGGCGAACTACCAGCACCAGATTGCCTGTTTTCCCACCGACGACTGGTCAACCAGGCACTTGATTAATCATCGCAAATTACCCTTCGAAAACCAACCCCGTGTCCAACATTGATTGATACTAGTCAAGCAAGACGCGATTTCGCACCCTCCCACACGAGTTCCCCGCAGTAATGAATTCTATTACCAGCCAGCCGTTCGTTTCATTGACAACCACCACTATTGGTTCGTTCCAGTGTTGCCAGCACAGGTTACTCAAATCCCATAAATCTCCATTTATTTTAAACAAACTTCCCGGAGATTTACGACCTCCAACCAACACATGGATTGGCGATGACTCCAGCGAATTGGGACGTTAATTTACGACCGTGCATCAAGCGCAGTTTTAGTGCCAAACCGATAAAAAGAAACTGCTAATCGAAATCCGCACACTCCCCTGTGGTGCTGAGGAGGAAAGCGCAAAATCAGCGTGAAATGCCAAGGTCAACCCATCAGAACTAGCCCAACAATGTTAATAATCTTAATTACCATTGATTTGTTTCCGAGTTTTATTGCTCTCTCGCGTTGTTGCGAGTTGACCAATGCAAAGCCAAAGGCAGGCCGTAACTTTTCATCATCTGCTAACTGCTTCATCAGGGCTGTCATCAGCGAACTCCTAGTGTAAAGTCTCCCTCTCTCTCCTTCATCATATGTAGCTCTAGCAGCTATGTACGAACATATCTGCCATCATTATCGACAGCGCCCGTCGGCACTCGGCTACAACTTCGACTACGACGACGGCAATATTAGCTCATTTAGATGTTGCTGTTATTAATTTAATTAATTTGAGCTTGCTTGTTCTCCATCAGCAACAGCGTCGCGTCGTCCCAAGAGCTGCCGGCCGCCACCCGACTGAGATTAAGATCTGGTTTTATGGAGGTGCTGGCTGGCAGCCGTGACGACGACGATGATGAGACGACCGCGATAGATCGATCGATGCGATGATGACCGTCGCGGCGCGGAATGTCATCGAGGGAATAAAATCAATCAACATAGGGTGGGAATGACAGTATTAGTTAATCAGTTACTTTCATAGGAGTCGGTCGGTTGAGGGACAACCGATGTTCAATGGTACTTGGAACCAATCATGCTGGACGATTTTCAGCTGATTTATGTGCAAATGTCGTGGACTTTTTGACGGCACTTTTTTACCACAGTATCAAGTTATTCATTTATTTAGTTAACATCAAATTCATGATAATACTGAATCAACAATTTGCCGCCATAATACTCGATTTGCAGCTGCAGCTCTCCAACGTCGGTCACGCCCAACGCTCGCCAGATCGCGCTCCACCTGGTCCGCCCATCGTGCTCTCTGCGCTCCACGCCTTCTTATACCAACCAGATGGTTAGAAAACACCAACTTTGCAGGGTTGTTGTCCGGCATTCTTGCAACACGCCCTGCCCACCCCTTCCGGCTTTGGCCACTTTCTGGATGCTGGGTTCGCCGCAAAGTGCAGCGAGCTCGTGGTTCATCCTTCTCCGCTACACACCGTTCTCCTGCAGACCGCCGAATATCGTCCTTAGCACGCGTCGCTCGAAAACTCCGAGTGCTTGCAGGTCCTCCTCGAGCATCGTCCATGTCTCGTGTCCGTAGAGAACCACCGGTCTTATTAACGTCTTGTACATGGTACATTTGGTGCGGGGGTGAATCTTTTTTGACCGCAGTTTCTTCTGGAGCCCATAGTAGGCACGACTTCCACTGATGATGCGCCTTCGTATTTCACGGCTCACGTTATTGTCAGCCGTTAGCAAGGAACCGAGGTAGACGAATTCTTCTACCACTTCGAAAGTATCCCCGTCTATCGTAACATTGCTGCCAAGGCATTGTCCTACTTTATCTTAGCCGCATTCACGTTTCAGGCTGGTGTACAGTTCTGCCACCGTTCCAAATGTTCTAGCAATAATATCCATGTCATCCGCAAAACAGACAAATTGGCCGGATTTCGTGAAGATCGTACCCCGGCTGTTGAGCCCGGATCGTCGCATAACACCTTCTAGGGCGATGTTGAATAGTAGGAAGGAAAGTCCATCACCTTGTCGTAGTCCCCGTCGAGATTCGAATGAACTGGATAGTTCACCCGAAATCCTTACGCTGATTTGCACACCGTTCATCGTTGCTCTTATCAGTCTGGTAAGCTTCCCGGGAAAGCTGTTCTCGTTCATGATTTTCCATAGCTCTGTGCGGTCGATACTGTCGTATGCCGCTTCGAAGTCGATGAACAGGTGGTGCGTTTGGAGCTGATATTCAGGGCATTTCTGGAGGATTTGCCGTACGGTGAAGATCTGGTCCGTTGTCGACCGGCCATCGATGAAACCGGCTTGGTAACTTCCCACGAACTCATTTACTTTAGGTGAAAGACGACGGAAGATGATCTGGGATAGCACTTTGTAGGCGGCATTCAAAATGGTGATCGCTCGAAAGTTCTCACACATCAACTTGTCGCCTTTCTTGTGGATGGGACAGATTATCCCTTCCTTCCACTCCTTTTGGTAGCTGTTCGGTTTCCCAGATCTTGACTACTAACTGGTGCAGACAGGTGGCCAACATTTCCGGGCCCATCTTGATGAGTTCTGCTGCGATACCGTCCTTACCAACCGCTTTGTTGTTTTTGAGCTGGTGGATGGCATCCTTAACTTTCCTCAGCGTGGGAGTTGGTTCGTTCCCGTCCTCTGCTGCACCAACATAGTCATTTTCTCCGCCGCCTTGGTCCTCCGTGCCAACATTCTCTTCGTCATTCAGGTGCTCGTCGAAGTACTGCTTCCACCTTTCGATCACCTCACGTTTATCCGTCAGGAGGCTCCCGTCCTTATCCCTGCAGATTTCGGCTTGCGGCACGTAGCCTTTGCGAGATGCGTTAAGCTTCTGGTTGAACTTACGTGTTTCTTGTGAACGGCACAGCAGTTCGATTTCCTCGCACCCCGCTTCCTCCAGGCAGCGCTTTTTCTCCCGGAAGAGACGGGTCTGCTGCTTCCGCTTCTGTCTGTATCGCTCCACATTCTGTCGGGTTCCATGCTGCAGCATTACCGTCCGCGCTGCATCCTTCTCCTCCAGAACCGCTCTTCACTCCTCGTCGAACCAATCGTTTCGTTGACTCCGTTCTACGTAGCCGATAGTGCTCTCGGCTGCGTTGTTGATGGCTGCTTTCACTGTACTCCAGCAGTCCTCTAGAGGGGCCACATCTAGCATACCCACATCCGGCAACGCTGCCTCGAGATTCTGCGCGTATGCGGTGGCGACATCTGGTTGCTTCAGTCGCTCTTGATCGTACCGGGGCGGCCGCCGGTACTGTACATTGTTAATAACGGAGAGTTTTGGGCGCAGTTTTACCATTACCCGATAGTGCTCAGAGTCGATATTAGCGTCACGATAGGTCCTGACGTCGATAATGTCGGAGAAGTGCCGTCCATCAATCAGAACGTGGTCGAGTTGCGATTCCTTTTGTTGTGGTGATCTCCAGGTGTAACGATACGGGAGGCTGTGCTGGAAGAAGGTGCTACGAATGGCCATGTTCTTGGAGGCGGCGAAATCGATGAGGCGTAGGCCATTTTCGTTCGTCAGCTGGTGGGCGCTGAACTTTCCAATCGTCGGTCTGAATTCCTCCTCCTGGCCTACCTGAGCGTTTAGATCCCCTATGATGATCTTGACGTCGTGGTTTGGGCAGCGGTCGTACTCGCGTTCGAGCTGTGCGTAAAATGCGTCTTTGTCATCATCAATGCTTCCGGAGTGAGGGCTGTGCACGTTTATTATGCTAATGTTGAAGAATCGGCCCTTGATCCTCAACCTGCACATTCTTTCGTCGATCGGCCACCTACCGAATACGCGATTCCGAACCCGCGGTCCTTCAGTATATCGGCGAGTATGCGGGTGCTCCCGATGAAGTTGAGAGATCTGCAGTTCCACGTACCGAGCATCCAATCGCAAGTCCCTTTTCGTCGCTGTAGTGGTCGCCATTGGTATCGGTTCGCATTCTTCTCTTGTTGATTTTTCGGTACTAGTATTTTTTACGGCTGGCTCGCAGGGCCTAACACCAACCCACTAACCCAGGGAGCTGGGCTTACCTTCCCGGAAGCTACGGGTTCTGCATTGGCATTTCCTCCAAATACAGTGCTAAATAGCTAGGCTCAAGCGCCAGTCTTCGCAGGGGGTGGTGTTTTCAATGGGCGTCCAGGAGATAATATTTTACCGGAGCTTCTACCCCCACTATCGAGTTATTATATGTAGGAAATATTTACCGGAAAAATCTGATGATAACCACTTACAACTGTTATGGCTTTCACTATTGATACGTGCCACGTTTCATTGGCATACAGTAAATATAATCAGTGCTGCAAATTATCGCACACACCACGAGATAATTGTTCAAACCGATATTCGCTAGCTGCACTGAAATAACAGGTTAAAAAGAAAAGTATATTTATTGCCGTATACACCAGAAAAGAGAAATATTCAGAGACCCACACGACGCTGAACCATCGTTGCTCACTCTCAGTCATAATTTTGGTTTTTTTTTATTCCTGTTCGGGTTTGTCACTGCGACCAGTTTTTAAATCTATTGTGACATTACCCGTATCCTTAGTGCCAAAGTAACACACTTGTCACCGAAGAGTCACGACGGCGCAGGTTTATGTTGCGCAAAAGTCACTGTGACTTACTTCTAGCAAGTAAGTGTTTATTTGTTAGAAGTAAGTCACAGTGACTTCTGCGCAACAAAAACCTGCGCCGCCGTGACTCTTCGGTGACAAGTGTGTTACTTGGGTGTAGTGCATGTCGCATTACTCAATTGCCATTGAGGGGCAATAAAGTATCGATTTTGATACAGTTTTTGTTTTGTTTTCTTAGAAAACAAAACAAGAGTACTGATATTGACCATGCATCGGAAACCTAGCATCACCCTTATTTTACTGCTAAATTCTCCCCAGTAGGACCCGGGTTTTAACATTAGCAGCAATATCATTCCAATAATGGAACATGTGTTCAGCAATAAGGATTCTAATATGTTCCTTGCGTACTAGCACTTTCCAGTCTTCGAAGAGTTAGTACATACATGGATCCCTAACCCAATTTGATTTCCTTTGCATTGAGTTTAGCCTCAGATGGTGAGGTTTTTAACTATATCCAAAGTTAAGTTGGTAAACTCAGTTTTATTCAAAAACTGGAAGTCACCAAAACACCAGTAGTAAGGACTAAATACTATAATTCCTTGAATTAACAGAACACATATTCCAAAATTGAAAAATAGGACGACACTAGATTTCGGTTTGGTAGATATATCACCGCAACGCAACCCAAAAAGGCGATCTACCCACGCTACGGGCTCCGTTAAAGATTGAGCATCTTTTAAACCCCCTCAACCATTCATCCCTCAGCACGGGTCGCCTGACACCTTGGATTGGGGTTACCTGTTTGGTGGACTTTTACCCCCGGAACAGGTGGTCCGTAGTGCTATTCTAAGCCGGCAGCTACACGGGCATAATTTTGGTTGCTTCTACTCCCACTTGCAAAGAAGGCATTTAGCTACCGCTTTGGGTTGAAACTCGTCGGTCAAAGAGGAGAACATTTTGCTTCATTTGGGAAAAATGCTTCACTTTTCAAGCACTGTGGCCATATAAAGCAACTGGAAGAATCAGAGTCTTGTACAGTGCTCGTTTTGTCTTCGTCTGTAGCCTACGGGACTTCAGCTGGTTCCGCAGACCAAAAACGGCCCGATTTACCAATCTTTCTTTTCACCTCGCAGGTTACATCGTTAGAGCACGTCACTAGAGTAACAAGATAAAAAAAATCGTTCACAGAATCAATATTTTCAACACCTAGCACCACTACCAGGGCCAGGCCTGATTGTCGTTGGCCACCAGCAATCATGTTCAATCCTTGTAGTCTCCCTCTTAAAAGATATAAACACCTCTTACACGACCCGACGGTCGATCCCGATGATGCTGATATCGTCCGTGAAGCCCAGGAGTATATGTGACCGTGTGACGATGACTCCACTCCTTTGCGCGTCAGCTCCTTGTCGCTTCTTCCAGTTCAATGTTGGACATCAAGTTCGAAAGAGCATCGCCCTGTTTCAGTCCGTCTAAAGCTACGAACGATGATGAAATTTAATCCGCAACCAGTACACTTGAATTCGATCCTTCAAGTGTCACATAAATCAGTCTAAAAAGCTTCGTCGGAAAACCATGTTCGATTATAATCTGCCATACATGGTTCCTCTTCAATGAATCGTACGCCACCTTCAAATAAAAAAAAAACAGATGATGGGCCCACAAGTTGTACTCCAGAAATTTAAGGAGAATCTGTTGCTGGAAAAAAAATGTGATCCGTTGTTAATCGGCCCTCGCGAAAACCCGCATGATGTTCGCTGACGAAGAACTCTTCAATCGGCTTCTGCCTGTTAATCAGCATTCCGGACAAAATATTTAACGCTTAATTGAGAAATGTTATTCCTCTGCAATTCGTGCTCTCCAGTCGATGCCCTTTCTTGTATAGAGGGCATATGATGCCATCCAACCAACTAGCAGGCAGCTCTTCCTTTTCCCATATGTTCAATATAATACGGTGTAAGAGTTGACACTACCGTGATTGGAACAGAGAGTTCACCCTTCCCAGCAGCCTCGTTCTTCAGTCCTCTTATTGCTGTTTTTAAGTCCTCTAGCGTTCGAGAATCCACAGGCTGTCTATCATCGTCTATGTGGATTCTGTCTCTGACTTTCTTATTCCCACCGTTCAACAATACCTCGTAGTGCTCTCTCCTCCTGGGAGCCACCATTGTTTTTTTTCTGACAGCAAGTTTTCTTCACGGTATACGCACATGACTGGAAAAGGCGCTGATTTTTCTCCGCCATTGACAGGTACGTAAAACCTCCGCATATCATTCTGTTGCATACTCTTTTACACTCTCGATAGCGATCGTTCGGTAAGACCAAATAACACTGCATATCAGAGAATCGTTCAGCTTCACACCATCGCTTTGAGCAACACGAATTGCTGAATTTCCCTTAAAGAAATGGTACAGTAGACTGTCCCAAAAAAAATCGATGTTCGAAAAGTAAAGGTGCTCAACCCTCAAATGAAAGATATGCATATTTGAAGCATTTTTGTAGAACATTTCGATTTTCTAAAAAATCATTTAGAGGTTCCGCTAGGGCGATTTTTGAAAAATGGCCTTTTTCATGAAAACTCTCAAAAAAAAATCATTTTTTCGTAATATTTTTTTCAACCTCTGAATTTTTTCAATATTTTTTTTAATTTTCTATAGACCTCTAGGCATTCTTGAAGGGGATAAGTTTTTGAAATATTGTATTTATATTGACGGCAGAACCGTTTTTGTGCTGATAAAAAGACTATTTTTTGAGAATCTTTCATCTAAATTTAAGAAAAAAATACATGCACGATTTTTTATTTTCAATTTTGAAAGTTTTATCTGATAGTACTATTTGTATGCGTCATTTCTCTAAAAAAAGATTTAAAATATCTTGTCTAGAAGCTGATATATTAGGGTTTTAGTAAATGGACAATATTTCAAATTTTTGCAAAACTTTGTATATTTGGAATATTGTAAGGTCCTTGTGACACTCCAATGTACGTATATGAAAAGTAGTTGGGCTTAAAAATTAGGCTTTCCTTATTGGATGATCAAGCTAGGAACATGGAGCTAAACATGGATCTTTTATTCTGGGGCGAATGGTAGTACATTCATGTATAGCTTTTATTTTAATAAATACAACAATGGCGGGTAGCAACGCATTAGTTTCGATATTATGTCGTGGAATTCTCGACAATTACACCCCTCTTCTGAAGTAGTAGGAATCATTCCATGCAGAGATAACATAATAGTTATGAAATCAATAAAAAAAATAACTAAGTTAAGTCAGGAATGATTTTAAAAAACTTAGAAAATAAAAGACAATAATAGGCTTTTGAGGAAATACGCGATCTAATGATTGCTAAACGTTTATGTCTTTGATGAATTGAGCTAATATTTTGACACGAAATTTCAAATATGCTGAATTTTACACATACGAAATAGGGCAACCAAAATATGTCAAAGTGATCGGACAACGGCAGTCTTTTGATTTACATGTGTGTTGCTGTTCGATCAGTTTTGCACTTACGCCCACACATGTGATCAGAAATGTTTTGTATTTCTTATTCGCAAAATTCTTCATGGCGTCGGTTTCGTATCAAAGTTTGAGTTTAATTCATCAAAGGAAATATAGTTAAACCATCTCAAAGTTGGCAATTTTGTATGACAATCGGCGTTTGTCCGATTAACTATGCACCCCGTTGCCGAGTTTCATACCAGATTGTCAATTACATTTCAAATTCAAGTCTTCAGTAAAAATCATGTCCTAACTATGGTTTTTATTGATTTTATCAATGTTATATAATCTCTACATGGAAAGGTCGTTCCTATTTAAAAAAAATGGGCGCAGTAGTCGGGAAATCCACGACGTAATCTCGAACTAAATGCGTTGCTACCAGTAACCACGATACCCGTCATATTTGTAGTTATTCAGATAAAAGCTCTTCATGAATCTACTGCCAACCAGCTCAGAATAAAAGATCCATGATTAAACTAGCTTGACCATACAACAAGAAAAGCTTTAACTTCTTTTAATATACGTACATTGGAGTGTAACAAAAACTTTATAATATTCCAAATATACAAAGTTTTGCAAAAATTTGAAATATTGTCCATTTACTAAAATCCTAATATCTCAGCTTCTAGGCAAG
Organism: Aedes albopictus; assembly: GCF_035046485.1. NCBI lineage: Eukaryota > Metazoa > Arthropoda > Insecta > Diptera > Culicidae > Aedes > Aedes albopictus. The sequence goes on from NC_085137.1 coordinate 128,815,158, forward strand.
ATATTTTAAATCTTTTTTTAGAGAAATGACGTATACATATAGTACTGTCAAAACAAACTTTAAAAATTGAAAATAAAAAATCGTGCATGTATTTTTTTCTCAAATTTAGATGAAAAATTATCAAAAAATAGTCCTTTTATCAGCACAAAAATGGTTCTGCCGTCAATATAAATACAATATTTCAAAAACTTATCCCCTTCAAGAATGCCTAGAGGTCCATAGAAAAATACAAAAATATTGAAAAAATTCAGAAGTTGAAAAAATATTACGAAAAAATGTTTTTTTTTGAGACTTTTCATGAAAAAAGGCCATTTTTCAAAAATCGCCCTAGCGGAACCTCTAAATGATTTTTTAGAAAATCGAAATGTTCTACAAAAATGCTTCAAATATGCATATCTTTCATTTGAGGGTTGAGCACCTTTACTTTTCAAACATCGATTTTTTTTTGGGACAGTCTAATGGTACAGCATCGATCGTAGGCATGTGGACGAAGCTTTTGTTAAGAAGAGGATTGACAACTAACACTATCAGTATGAAGTACATGATTGCGAGTAAAGACAGAACTAGGCCGAGTAGAGGTAGTGATTGTTGGGAATGTGTTTGAAGTAGTTGAAGAATATGTGTATTTTAGGATGCTTGTGTCTTCAAACGCATTTGTCACAGAAAACATCAAAGGTTGCTTAGAAGTAATCGGAGCACTGCGTTGTCCCATATCAGTAAACTAATCGGCCAGCTGTTCACACGTCCGACCTTCGGATTCGATATATTATTGCCCGAAAGATGCAACACCTTCACGTCATCCGTCCGAGGTGACTGGCAGTCACTCTACAATCCGACTGAGCTCATCCATTGACAGATCTAATCATCCTTGGCATGCAGAATGCGCAAACAGGTCCCTAACTCCCCTATCAGAAACCAAGCACAACGTTAATTCGCGAGAATCGTATAGGTAAAGGTATGCAAGTTTTCCCAAAGCCCTGAGTGCAACAGCAAAACATCGACAACTGCAGAGCTGCGCCAGAAAAAAAAATACTGCTGCAAACGGAAATTGCAAATTGCTGATTACACAATTAGCGAATGATACGGCAACAGCAGCAGCAGCAACAGCAATGACTGACTCCACTGCACTGTGCTGGAAGGTATTCGATGAAGTTATGGTGGTCCCCTTACCCTGCTGCAGGTCCCTGCAGTGCGTATGGTTCACAATTTTTACCTTTGACTTCTGGCGCATCAGGGTTCAACTTTGGCATCATCACGTGCAGACGACGACTGCAACTGCTGCATGCAGATGGATGGCCGCCGAGGGGATAAAACTGAAACTGAAATTGAAAGCGTATGGAAGTACGATTGTTCGGCCGTAATTATTAACGGGAAAACATTTACGACTGAAACTGGCCACGTTTTGGCCTTAATCCTGCTGCTGCTGACGCATGTTCGATCGCGCGCGCGCATTCAGGTCAACATCTGCGTGAGGCAAAAATTGCTCCAGTGCTGCAGTGCTCTATTTCAAGTGATGAAGATATAATTTACAGTAATTCATTTAGAACCTCTCGATTAATTCCGAGCAAAACTCGAAACTGGACCCCGTTCCGCTTCGGATCAGATGGGAGAAATGGTCCCATTGGATAGAGGTACCGATTAGTTGGACGACCCCATGCTGCAGGTCGCACTTATGTAAATTATGATTTTTATTGCCGTCTCATATTTCCATTCGCTTATCTGTTGAATACAATTCTGCCAACAACACAGCTCACCTGCCACCACGGCGCTATTTCTTTCCTGGTCCCGTATCTCCGCAAGCAGAAGCAGTCAGCGTACCCTTCGACCGCCTCCACAGACCATAACCATCATCAGTCAATGTTTGCACTTTGTTATAGGGGAGTGAGGGGTGAATTTAATTAATTGAAAAAAAAGCAGAAACTGTTGATTTACATAATTTGAAACTTTCTCCTAAATAGTAGAAATCATTTTCTTGTAACAAAAGTGATTCTGTATGGACATTTAGATGGCCGTTTCACCCTCCATGCACCGTTACACCTATTCCCCATCCCCTACCAACCTGGCACCGTTCACTACTGCTGTATTCGTCATTTGTGTGCTTAACGCTATGCTGGTGCTGTGAAGCTCATTCCTATGAACATGAAGCATGAAAAACTACGATGGCGGAAATTAAATTTTAATTTTCATAATCTAATTATAATTTGTACGTTTTTTTTTCGCAATGACAGCGACGACTGCGGGGAATAATTGCGTACGATTGCATTGTGTTGTACATTGGGTATATACTATATATCTACTGTGTTTATTGTTGTGCAGTTCGATAGCGCCTCAGTGAGCATCAGAACAGTACAGTAGAGGGCATTTCCAAGTGAATACCTAAAAATAGCTTGATATCACCTGATCACATGATGCATTCTGATAGGACTACCACTGTATCGTTATCAGAAAAACTATACTCAGTGAAATAAGGATCCTAGAAATCAATATCAGAACCCCTTTTTTTGGATTCCATCCTAAATTGTTTCATGCTTTAGGAAATCCTCCAGGAGTTCCTCTCGAAAAGTCTTGTACGGTTTTTTTTATTTCTTCTTCAAGAATATCTTTCATGGATTGCTTCAGAACTTCCTTAAAAATTTGATTCATGAATTCGTCCATTGGTTTTTTCAAAAAATCTTTCAGAGATTCCTTCAGAAATTTGTACTAGGTGGGCAAGAAGTCCACCAGAAATATGTTCAGAAATTGCTCTAGGTATTAAAAAAAAAGAATTCCCACTAGGATGTGTTCAGGATTTTTTTTTTCAGGGATCTATCCAATCAATCGAGAATGAATTTCTTCAGAGATTCCATTATTCCGTACATTATTGCATTAACTTATTCAAGCAGGTATTCTTCCATCATTCTTCATCAGAATACTACAGGAGATTTCTTAATGATTTCCTCCAGATATTCCTCAATGTATTTTCCCAGAAATTTCCTCTGAGGAGAACTCTATAAATTTCTGCACGGATTCTTTAAGAAATTTATTCAGATATGTTTCCAAGGAATTTCTGCAGGAATTTCCTTAAAAGTTTTTTCTATGGATCTTTGTAGACGCTTATCCACACGTTCCTCCAGGTATTCCTACAGCAATTCCTTCAGATATACTTTCACAGATTGCTCCAGCATTTTTTCACAAAACTCTTTAAAAAAAATGAGGATTTCTTTAGGAATTTTCAAAAAAACATCCTCAATATTTTTTTACGAATCTTACCAACAGTTTCCCTGGGAATTTCTCCGGGACTTCTTCAGGAAGTTCGCCAGAAATTTCTCATGGAAATGCTTCAAAAATTTCTTCCAGATATTCTTCCAGCGATTCATTCATGAGTACTTTTTGAGATTTTTGCAGGAATTCTTCAGAAATTCATTCACGGATTATTACAGAAATTCTTGTCGAATTGCTTCTGAAATTCTTTCAAAGATTCCTTCGAAAATATGTCCAGAGGTTTCTTCAGAATTTTAAAGATTAATTCAGGAATATCAGCAACAAGTTTCTTCCGTGGAGTTTTTTTTTAATCCTGTAAAATGTTCTCTAAAATCCTTTAGAGATTCATGCAGGAATTGCTTCAGATATTCCTCATAGGATTTTTTTCAGCAGCTCTTCCAGAAATTTGACAAAAAGTTAATTTTTGAAAGTACCCCTGAAGGAATGTCCAAAAAAACCCTGCAGAATTGTCTCAAAAGTTATCCCAAAATTTCCTCAAAGATTCCTGAAAGATGTTCTTGAAAATTTTCAAGTTTTGTACCATCATGTCGTTGAGCAGGAAACATAATCATTTCGAGCAATTAAGTCCCAGATAAATAAGTGAGTTTGTTCCATAATAATCTCATACATATTCCCTATCCACCGATCGCATTATTGACTAAAGGTGACTCTCAGATCTCTCATGCTACCGCACTAACTAATACTCTTCCCGTGGTGGTTGTTATGGAGCAAAGTACTCTAGGACTCCAACAGTACAACCATAACACTCTAACATTCTTGTCACTTCTCAACTGACCGTATGGACTTGACCGGCGCCTTGATTGATCAGAAATGTATGAGCTGTTAAAATTATACTTTGAAGATAAGTATAGTATCCCACCATTTGTTTTTCTGCATCTTTGTGCAATTTATACCAGATCAGATCAATCATGAAGGAGCAATAATTGATATGTACAGCCACTCTAAGCTAAGCTATGATTTTATAGTTTAAGATCAAATTTCAACCTAAATCTTAAAAGTGAAACAAATCAAAATCTCGCACTAAACCAGCGAAATAAAAAAAAAGTATTAACTGAGAGCTTTTTTTGTTTTTTTTGTCTGTATTAACGAGATTTTTAACCCTAGGCTAGTTCATCTCGGAACCCACGTTTTATCTCCCTTCCGAAGGAGGAATCCACATTTTGTGAGTATGTCAGGAGTGAGATTTGATCCCAGGTCCTCGGAGTGATAATCAAGTGTTCCAACCACCACACCAGGTCCGCTCCACTTAACTGAGAGCTTTTTGAGTCAACTGAGCGCTGTTTGAATCCTAACTTAACCTTCTCAAGAATTGTGATGTTATCAGGAAAAACTCCAATGCTTGCACATTCGTAATAGGAAAATTACCATCGTTAACAGATGTTTTTTTATTCCTTTGTTTACCTGAAAAGAAGAAGATAGAAATCAAATTAGAAAAAAGACACCAAGCGAAAAAACAATAAACTTTTATAAAACTATGTAATGGTTGTTTTCAGGTGAAGTAGCATTTCTGGTTTTATTAACAAGAGTTTTGTTCCAAACAAGATTAACCTCAGAAAGAAAAAACATAGAAATCTGTCTATTTAAACATTTGTTTTCGTTCTTGATCTTCTTATCAAGAGAAAATAAGAAAATCAGAAGCGTGTTTTGAAGCTTGAGACTGAGTGAAATCCATGGTCCGAATGTTGAAGAACATAGATTGACCTTGAGTCAAATTCTGCTATACTCTGGTCTACGAGGTGAACACGCTCGTCACCGTGGAGTTGATTTCCTGGCGCTCATGATTTGGGTGTCTATTAAGAGGAACCAAACCATCATCGTTTAGCAAAAACTCAAAACCAGTTTTCTAGCTGAAATCTCAACCAATGTTAATAAAAATTTATCACTGCACTCTGGGCACCATCTGGTTAACAGTGAAATAATTTTCAATGACGGTTTTATGACTTAGAGGAAGAAAACTGCTTTTGAATAATTGATGATTGTTGATGATTGAATGATGGTTATTTGGGCCTTAATGAGAGAATGGTAGCTGTAAGATACAGAACACTGAATAGAATACCTGCAGGCGCTGCACTATAAGTGCAGAAGACAATAATAATAACACTGATTTTTCATTAGGGCCTAACTGACATTTTCGATTTCTTTTCATCGATCCCCTCTTTGTGTTATAAAAGAATGCGTATTGAGTTTTCCAAAGACTTTTTGGTCGATTTTTTTAAGAAATACGAAGCAGATGACTACATCTTGCTATAGAAACCAAAAGAACAATGATTTTATTTGTTTTGATCAAGTCATTGGCGAAAGAGAAAGTCGACGAAGAGAAATTGATCAAGACAGTTACGCCCTTATGAAAAATCATTAATAGTAATTGCTCACGCAGTGCCCATGCGAAAAATAAATCTACGCAATCAAGAAAAAACAATATTATTCTCGTCTTCCACCTCTTTTTATTTTTATCGTCTTACAGCTTTCTTATCTATTTTTCTTTTTGTTCCAACTGTCATCCTAATTACAATTTAATTTTATTCAGATGATGTTTTTCATTTTTTTTTTCATTGTTCTATTCGCGAATCCCTTGTCAAATCTTTTCACATTTAATATGTCTAATTCGTAAACTGCACCTGTTTACTCAAAATTGGAAATATAAACTTGGCTCTAAAATTTTCCAGCGTTCTCTGATTCAAATCCAATTGCAATCCTTTCTGGCTGCATGTTTGCCAACTGAGCTACGAATAACCTCCTTTGCAGTTAATACTGTTGTAAATATTCTTGCATCTCGATCCAATGCAATTTCATCGATCCAGATCTCGGTAAAGTGTCGAAAGATCGATTAAATCGGATCAATTAAATCATTAGCCAATTACGTAAGTTTGCAATTAGAGTAGAAGTACGTACCAGATTGCCTCAAGGGTTTTGCGGGCGAACAGTTGTGATTGAATTAATATCAATCAAGCTGGCGCGGCGTACGAGAGTGTGATTCCGGGAATCAACCCCCACCTACAGAAATCCGTTCCACGTTACTGGGTTCCCGCGTCACCGCGTCCCGAACCATTAGAAGAAGTGCTTGTTCATACCGTGGTTGTAGTCGTTTGTCATACCGTCACTTCCCGAGCAAGCGCAAAATGTGGCATTTTTGTCGGAGAGCGAACTATTAATTACCGAGACGGCGGTGGCGGCGATTGCGACTTATTTCCACGACACAATAATTAACCACACTAGCACAACACACGCTTGGTGATGTGGTTTCCTCTCACAACAGTGTTCCGCTGACTGACATGCCACAGTTTAGAGCACCTGAACGTTCGGCGAGAACAGTATGTGGCCCCGGGGGCAGTAAAATTGATCTGTAGGTCTCTTAGTTTGTCCTATTCAGTAGTTCTCAACCGACTGGTCGTGGTCAGCGTTCTTCTGGCAAGGAGATCATGAATCTGAAAATTTGGTACATTTGTCTTGAAAAATTACTCTGATGATGAAACACGAAGTTTTGAGACAGATTTCAATACAATTTGGTAATTTAATCCTTTGTCAACAGATTGTTTGAATTAAAAACTATGCGTTATGGCGATCAAATTATTTATCATCATTAGAAAACATCATGTTAACCCGCTGTTTCATCTTGCCCCGGTGTACCTTATCACCTAACATTTAGGTCTTAAGCGGATTTAAGGATGAACGGAAGTTTGAGACCGGGGTCTCCAGTTGGCCTAGTGGTTGAGGCTATGGGCCGCCAATCCGGAGACGGCGGATTCGATTCCCGTTCCGGTCCGGAAAACTTTCTCAACTACCTGGGCATAGTGTATCATTGTACTTGCCTCACAATATGCAAGTTCATGCAATGGCAGGCAAAGAATGCCCTTCAATTAATAACTGTGGAAGTACTCAAAGTACACTAAGTTGAAGCGAAGCATGCCAAGTCCCAGTGGGGACATAGAGCCATAATAAAGAAGAACAAGAATATAGTTTGAGTAGGGTGAGATTTTTAAGTTTTTCCATGCGAGTTTTCAGGATGGGTTTCTGTGGGCTTTCAAGGAACGTTCAAGGGACGGTTTCCGGAGACTATAAATAAAGTTTCAGGGAGAGGGTAGAGCTCTAGAGGGATATCAAAGCGTTTCATAGTGTTCTATGGAGCTTTAGGGGAGGGGGTCAGCTGGATTTAGAGGAATTAAGGAGCTTTACTGAGTGCTTCAGGAGAAGTTTAAGAGGAATGTTTCAAAGCGTTTCAGATCTTTCAATGGGGTTCCTGATGTCAAGCCCGTGCACAAGGAGGGGGGAGGAGTTGTTGGTTAAGCCCCTCCCATTATCGATGATCCATACACTAGGAGCCCCTCCGCCTTTTGCCGAAATTGGGAAAAACCCCTCCCTTGGCGCCACTTCTGTGCACGGGCCTGCCAGGTGTCTCAGGATGCCCGCGGGTTTCGGGGATCTTCAGGACAGCTTCGGATGGCGTATAGAGGAATACCAAGGCGTTTTAGTGGATTTCAAGATTTTCAGGTGATTCCATGATAGTTCAATCTTATTATTGGGAACAGCTCGCTAATGAAGTGACGGTTTGAGTCAAAAATGACCATAAGAAAAGGAGGGTTCAGAGAAGTCTAAAGTAGTATTTGGGGGTTTCAGTGTGTTTTAAGATTATTCGAGAGGTTTCAGATGTTTTTATGGGCGTTCAGGGAAGCTTCAGGTGGCATATGTATCTTGTACCAACTTTTCGAACCCTCTAAGAAAAATACCCTCTTTACACGAGTATAATTAGTTTGTACCTTTTAATTCCGTCCAATTTTGCATATCCTTTGAAAGATACGCGTATTTCGATCACTACTTGTAATCTTCCTCAGTGTCAGTTGTCCATAAACTGATAAACTGATTACACTCAGGCATAGCGTAGTTTATGAGAAGTTCTGGGGGCTCGAGGGGGATTTCAGAAGAGTTCAAACGCGTTTGAAGGGCTTTCAGGGCGTTTCAAAGTAAGTTTAGGGGATTTCAGAGGAAAATTCATAACATGTTTATGTGTGTATGTGCGCTGAAACATAATTCCTAATAGTAATATAGCAGACCGTCACATGTTATGCTTGTAGATTCGATGGCCTACAATCATGGGCGTTTTTGGGGACCCTAAATAGTAATGCAACTCACCACCAGATTAAACATAGTTGCAAAAGGCTGAGTGAGCTGGAACTGTATTCGTAGTGTATCTCAGTAGTTACGCTTGTGGAATAGATTCCATGACCTGTAAAAAAAGGTTTCTTGGGTGTCCAAGTCAATTCGCTAAGGTTCATATGCCTCCCTCTACTATCCAACTTGAATTTACCTTGAATGCCCATTAACTCCCTTTCTGCATGTATCTCACAAAACCTTCCTTAACCTCATCCCCCAACTGCTCTTAAACTACTTTGATTTTCGAGAAAAAATGTCAAATTCTTCTATCTTAGAGACCCTGGATGTACCTAGGGGCTGTCCATAAACCACTTGGTCATATTTTGGGAGATTCCGAAACAGCACCTCCCCGCCCTCCCGTTTGGTTTGGTTTGGTTTAAATTTGTCTGGACCGTGGTCTTTGACCGAACCCCCCTCCTCTTCCCCTTCGGAATTTCAGAAGTTTCAAAGTAGATTCAAGAAGTTCCGATGAGTGGGTTTCTAGGGGATTCCAGAACATTTTCAGGGGCATTTATGGGAGGCATTGTTTCTGGAGGTTTCAAGGGGTTTCATGAGGATTTTTAGTGGTATTTTTGTTGGGTTCAGGGTGCTTCAGGAACGTTTCATAAGGCTTTCAAGGGGATTCAGGTGGATTTTAGATATATATTAGCCGAGCTCAATAGGTATTATAGCATCTCAGGGTATTCGAGAGAGTTTCAGAGACATCTTAGAAACGTTTCGTGATTATCCAATGAATTTTAAAGGCGCTTCATGGAGTTTAAGAACAGTTTTAGGAGATTTCATTTAATCTTAGGGTTATTCATGAGGTTTTCAGAGGTATTTTACGGGTCTCAGGGGACTTGAAGATGCGTTTCAGTAGATTCCATAGAGAAGTTTCTGGGAGTCTCAAGGGTTCCATGGAATGTCAGGGGCGTTTTAGGGGGTCCCTATGGGATCTCAGACGGTCTCAGGGGTTTTCAGGAGTGTTTCACGGGGGTGTTTACGGGGGTGTTTCACGAGGCAGATGAAAGTAGTCTCTGGGGCATTTCCGCGGTTCTCAAAGGATCTCATGGGGTCAGGCGATTTTCAGAGGCCCTTAATGAGTCACTGGGGTATTCAGGTGGTTTTCATTATTATTATTAATATTTATTAAAGACACTTTACCACTTATGTGGAATTCGTGTCTGGAGGTGGTTTTCAGAAACGTTTAAGGAGTTCTCAAGGGATATCATTGGGTCTCAGGGGGTTCCATGGAATTTTATAGACGTCTTAGGGGATGTTCCATGGGTTTTCAAGTTACGTCAAGAGACTACCTGGAGTTTCAGGAAGTCTTGATAAATTTTTGGAGTGATTCAGGGGTTTTCATGGCGTTTCAGGAATCTCAACGGGTTTCAGTTAATCTCAGTGGGGTTTCAGGTTTTAAGGTGTACTGTTGGAGCTACCTTAATCCTTCTGAAATGCCCCTGAAACTCCTGAAGACTTTCTTGGCTTCATATCAAACCCTCAGAAGCAAAACTTGTGATGACGAACTAGATTCCTTCATTCAAAGCATTGGCTTGAAGTATGCAGAAAATTGCAATTTGTGTGCTCTGTTTTAATGTATATACATTCTCAATTTATGCATACCCAGTCCATGGCATAAAAAGAGGTTCCAGTGTACCTCTCCCAAAGAAATCACGGTAATTCCGTAGAGACATTTGCAGTAGATTCTAGGCAAATCCTTACGCTATTCTAAATTAAACACAAAGTGAAGAGCTTCAAGCTTGTTATTAATTAGAAGGCATACACACTTAGAAAAAATATGTAAATTTGCGTCACTTGGATCCACATATGACGTAAATTTGAACGCCCAAGTGACGTAATGTTCTGTCACATTTAACTTTCGTTATATGAACATAATGATGCACGATTCACAAATTGTTTACGTCACATTGAACTCAGTTTTACAAAAATAACGTATTATTAAGTCAAAAGACCTATAAGCTTACGTTATTGAATTGCTTATGTTCTGTGCAATAAATTTACCACAAATAAATTGTGTAGATTGTCGCTAATTGACAAATTGAGAGATGAATTTGTAAAAAAAATATCGCGTTCTGGTGGGATTCAAACCCACGACTCCGCATTTGCTAGACCGGTGCCTTAACCAGCTAAGCCACAGCACACAGAAAGATCGATTTGTGAAATAGGGAGTGTTCATGGTGTGGGCTCGGATTCAGTTTGGCTCCCTATTCCGCAACATCGCTACCTGTTCATAAGTCATCGAATCGGTATGAATAACTTGTGTGCCTGAATGAAATTCATGGTTGCACAGTCTCTCACATATGCAGTCAAGTGGCAAGTTAAATGTTAGTTTAAGAATATCCAATGTGTAAATGTAATCAGATCACTCTGGAACGTCTAGAATCTTTTCTGAAACCGCCGAAAAGTTTAAGAAACGCTTTAAAACGCCTCTGAAATCCCCCTGAAGCTCACCTGAGGGCAGTGATGCAAAATATGTTTCCATAAACTGTGGGCCTTCTGAACCACCCTAAAGTCCCCTGTAACGCTGAAATTCTTGAAACCTCCTTGGATCCCTGTAACGCACATGAGTACCTCTGAAACCTCCGAAAGCGCTTATGTATATAACGACTTCGAAATCCGCTGAAAATACTTTGAAATTTCCTGAAAGGCCACCGAAAACCACTAAAATACCCTCAGACCCTCTTTATCGCACATAAGATTCATAAACCCCCCGAAAACGTCCCTATAACGCCTTTGAAACCTTCCGAAATTCCTCTGAAACATACTGAAGTGCCATTACCCTCTCGAATCCTCTGTCCTGTCCTCTGTCATACCCTCCAAAACCGTCGAAAACGGTCCCGTAATGCCTCAAGCACCCATTGAAAATCCTCTGAAAAAACCTGAAATGCCTCCGAAAATCGCCTGAAACACCCTCGGACCCCCTATAAAACACCTGAGACTCTCCGAAAACCCCCGAAAATGCCTCTGAACCACTCTCCCCTCCTTCTGAAACTCCCTAGAAAGCCCTCTGAAATCCTGCATGTCTCCCCTTCAAATCTCTTAGTCGCTCGCCCGTCATAAAATTCTATGCAAGCTTGAAATCCATTTAAGTAATAAAGTTAATCCATTAGGATAACAATTCTATTTAGGCAGTCCCGACTCTTTGAAGTTCCAGTTTAATATTTCTCAATAAATAGAACTCCAGAATTAACGGATGTTGAAGATCGTGAGGGTATTGATTGGGCTTAATTCCTCAAGTTTTTCTTCACGGAATTCCCTAAAAAAATCTAATAATTTTACCAAATCATTTATTTTACGGCTCATATGTCATTAGGCACAACAGAGCCAAGTCCATTTGAAACAACTGTCTGGAAGCTTCACTTTGTATTCTTTTTTTATTCTTCAACCACTTAATTTAATTTACAGCTCTTTTGTCCACTAGGGCACTGCGTGAGCGATTCCAATTACACTTTGTATGGCGCCAGTTCGAATTAGAATTAGTGGAATTAGAATAGAATACATTTATTCTAATTCCACTAATTCTAATTCGAACTGGTAAGCCTTTGTGCTGCTGTCACTTTTCTACCCTGTCCATGGTAGAATGAAGAGCACGATGTTGCTGTGTGATTTTTTTGTTCCATTTTCAGTCTGATTGGGGGTCCATTATGAGTTGCCGTTAGCCGATATCCATGTTTCCGGATCCGTTAGAGCATATGGTCAGGTGTCAGGTGGGAGATCAACTGACAAAAAATTGCAAGTGCCGGGGCTGGGATCCAACCCATGACCATCCACTTATGAAGTGAACGTGTAGTCACTGCGCTACGGGCCCCGGCGCACTTTGTATTCTTATGACACATAAGTGTACGTAAGTGAACTCTCAGTCACATCCTTGAAGACTTTCTAAAATTTTACCTCGACAAATTTGTACAGGACTTTTTGGAAAGATTACTGCGTAAACCTCTGAAAGTGCTGAAATAGTATCTTGCTAAATCCGTAAAATAGTTTGCGTCGTTATAAAGAAATTTGTTAAATAATTTTCTCTGCCGAACACTCGTTAGAATTTCTGAATATTTCGAGGAGAGGATTTCCAAAATGTGACCCGTCAAGAGCTGAAGTACTGACGATTAAAACGTTATATTGGATAAAAAAAGATGAAAGATGTGATAAAGATATATTACATAAAAATTTGATATTTCAAGATCTTACAAGATCTAAATATGATATCCATATTTTTCGCGAAAACACATTCTTATAAATTTTAAAATAATTAATTTAAATCAAAAAAATATAACAAAGAATGCAAAAAACGTGTCACGAAGTTATGTTAGAGGCAATTATATTATAATGCGTCTGTTTGAATAAATGAAACAAGTTTTGTTATAATTTAGTTACTAAAATTTTAACAAATGTTAATATAATTTTGTTCTGGATATTCAAACGGAAAAATCCTTATAACAGAATTATATCAACTATTGTTATTTCCAACAACATTTGTCATTTTTTTTGTTATGATCTTGTTATGTGCTTCTGGTCGGGTTCACCACAAAAAAAACCGTTCCAGACTCAGTTTTCATAAAAATAAAATCATAAGATAATAACAGTTGAAAGCCACTGTTCTAAATGCTAATACGCATCGACCACAAAGTGACACCACGCAAGAAACAGTCTCTCGAATCGCGGTTATCACGTTTGCAACTCCTCGGCTGAGTGCGGAAAGCGGACCAATTGACCGTTCTCACAAACCTACCATCGCATCGGATCGAACCAGGTCACCACCAACCAATCGTCGTTATCCACTCCGTGTTGTCGGGCATAAGTATTAAGTATGTTGTGGCAGCACATTAAGAAACATGAAAAGTGTTTGACAAAATTGATAGGCGCTCCTTCCCCGGGTGAAGTGACATACCTAGTCACTCAAGTCAAGAGACGAGAGACAACGACCACAGCAGTTTCGTTCCGAACATTCAAAGTAACTACAAAACTAGCGCGTTAAACGATTTTTAATTGCATTAATTATGATGACACATAAATTGTTTTCAGTCGCAAATTATGCAAGTGGGAAATGTCTCCTGACGCAGAACCGTCGTTGCCGTAGTTTAGTCGGCTGACGGGAAACACTTCGCTTCAACGACGACCGACCAACGACAGTTGCTACACGGCTAAAGCGGCGAAATGGCAGCAACAAGCACCCGGGAAAGATAATATACATTTGATTTGTTTACTTATCTAAATTACTAATTTCATGTTGCGGTTCCACGCACGCCGCCACATGGATGCGAAGTGGCGGTTTGGCTGCGCCACCACGACGACGACCTGCAAGCAAGTCTTGCGAATCACATCGAATAAAGCGGTATGTGATGAGGTGATCGTGCAATGTGCTCATTTGTCACATGCAAGCCGCCAACCGACGACGCGTCGGTCGGGAGGTAAAAGGTAGTTCATGTGTGAACAAAATGCGTGGTGAGATGATTTGGGAGTGCAAAAGGTGCAACCATGCATCGATGAAAGACACGTGCATAGTTTCACAAAGGATAAAGAAACTCGAAGACATGTCGTCTGAAATCAAAGAGAGTCGTCTGATTGAAAAATCCAGCATATTCGCCACTGATACACACTAGGCTTCATTGGCGTACAGATTTCAGATATCAGTTGTAAATTCGAATTTTGGTACGTCGGCTAATCTACATGTTTTCGATCCGTGCACCTTGCACCTATGTCAATCTTGGTTATGACATTTGGCTACCAAGACATTGGAGCTTTTCAACATACTCCACTGATTTTCCAGCTATTGTAAAGCTAGAAGGGTTAATCGTGTTTTCATGCCCACAACTATGGGCAGCCAACAATACTACGGGTCCTGGCAAGAGGTAGGCATTAGCATTAGCATTAAGCGAGTCGCACAAATTCGTAGGTGGTACAGTCCTAGACCGCTGTTATGAGGGTTGCCTCCTTCCCGTCCGAACCAAAGCACAAAGATTTGGGACTAATCTCTGACTCTTAGACAAGACTGATGCAATCCTCCAATGGTCGAGCACTGTCCTGGCCACGTCCTTGCGACTGCTGAGGAATGGGAAAGGATGGTTAGTTTTGGACACCTATGAAAGATGTAGACAACTCTACGATCTCTCAGGCCTAGGTGTCACGGGAATTAGGGTGTTGTTAGTGGAAGGGTACTCCAAAGGATACGCTTGGTTAACGTTCAGGCACACCATTTGTTACCGCAAACCCTATCTATAAGCCCCATTAGTATATAAGACCAATAGCGATCTCTCGATCACCCATGATGAATGTATATTCAATTACTCCTTCCTTATCGTTAGCCTTCAGCTATCGAAAGAAGAGAATCATCTCCCAATAGGCCTTTTATCAATTTGTACCAACCTGAATTCGCATATATCTCTATACTCGAAACAGATCAGAGATCAGTTGCAATAAACCTATCAAACGTACACGTCCGTCGTACTACTTACCGCGATAGCAGAAAGCGTGTCGAAATAGAAGTTTAACGAAATAAAAAGTGTTCGTTCTTTTTCCTCTAAAAACCGTCGCGTTCGTTACTGTGAAGTGCCGAAATCCACCAAAGACTCCGCGCCTACATTTTTTGGTCCTGGTCGAGCCAGATCAACCGCGAGTAGTGACAAAAATCGCGGTGATTTTCGCTATCCGTCGCGAGTCTTTTCGGGGAAAAACGTGCGCCACGCCAATACCATACGTCGTCGGCGTCAGTGTTCGATCACAGTGCACCTAAACCAAGGCCTGTGGATCAAAGCGAAGTGGGAGATTGACTAAAAGTGCGCGAAAGATCCTAATAAGTGATCTCGGAAGATCTAGTGATTGCTGGAGATAGCTGGTCAGTGTGGAGCGCGGCAAATTAGACCGGGCAAGCGCGTGGTGACGCCAACCGTGGCTTGGCTTGGGTTCTTTGTGTACCGCCTCACAATAGGACAATACGGCATTCACCCAGGGACGTTGCACCGCCGCCATCGTAAGTGTGGAAGATCTCCTGTAAGTACCGCATGCGAGTTGAAGCGTCGAGTGATGACGAGATAATTTGCGAAATAAAAAGGGATTTGTAGTTTTATTTGCATTCGTTCTGGTGCTGACATTTTTTAGTTCCATTCGCTTGCTTTCATCCCTTGCTAGTTGAGGTGCGTAGTGTGCTCTGGTTGCTCAGGTTGGTCATTTTTTTTCGTATCGCTGGTGGTTAACTGATTGATAGTAGAGATGACGAAGCTTCGTGAACTGATACACCAAGAGCGGTTTTATGTGGATACGATGACCAATATGAAGCAGTTTATGGAACGGTTTGATGCCGATCGGGATAAGCACCAACTGGAGGGATGGAAGCAACGGATAGAAACGGTTTATAAGGAATTCCAGATTAACCGCCTGAGCCTTGAACTGCTGTTCGAGGATACGAATGAGGAAACCTCAGTCGAAGAACAACGGGATGCGGAGAAGTCCAATCGTGTCGTACGACAGAAATTTGAACACGATTACATTTGCGCCTATAGTTTCCTCACCACTAAAATTCGAGAGTTAACTGCGCTTCCTCGGTCTTCCACTCAAACCGTTGCAGCAGCGGGTGCTCCAAACCCCCCTCAGTCACGAATCAAACTCCCTGAAGTGAAGCTTCCCACTTTTGATGGATCCATTTCCGAATGGATTACATTCAGAGACACATACAAATCTCTGATTGACTCGAACACGCAATTATCGCAAATTGATAAATTTTCGTACCTCGTAGCATCGCTTACCAAAGATGCTAGGAAGGTAATAGAATCGATTGACCTTACTGAAGCAAACTATGCTGTTGCGTGGCAGCTTCTGGAGAAACGATTTGACAACAAAAAGTTGGTCGTTAAAACTTACATCGATTCGATTTTCTCCATCGAACCGATGAAAAGGGAATGCTACGAATCCCTTATGCGTCTCATTGACGATTTTGAGCGCAACTTATGCCTAATCAACAAATTGGGCATCCAAACAGACAACTGGAGTGTGCTTCTTGCTCACATGGTCTGCAGCCGTCTCGATCCGTTCACCCTCAGGCAATGGGAGGCCCACCACAAGTCTACCGAAGTTCCTCAATACAAGGACCTCATCGAGTTCCTGCGTACGCATCTGATGGTTCTACAGTCGTTGGTGCCTTCGAAATCTCGTTCGTCCGATTCTCCCAAATCGGAACCAAACCGACCGTCGAAATTCTCGAAAATCAATACAGTCCACACAGTAACAAATTCGACGCCTGATTCCTGCCCGTTCTGTTCGAAGAATCCACACTCACCATTCAAATGCGATACGTTCCTGAAGATGGCCGTGTCCCAACGCTTTGACCAAGTGAAGAAAAAGAATCTGTGTATAAACTGCCTCTCCTCCTCGCACCTTCTCAGAGGTTGCTCATCCAGCGGATGTCGAGTCTGCAACCAGAAGCACCATACTATGCTCCACCAACCTCCTAGCGATCGCTCGTCCTCCCAACAGAAAGCAAACACACCCTCTGTTGAAGGCTTGAGTTCGCAATCGGCGAATCAGTCACACTCCTCGAATCAGTCTTCCTCGCCAGCACGGTCCTCCTCGTCGTCTGAAACCCAACCACCAGCCGCCTCTGCTCCAGTTTCCAGTCTCGTTTCCACCACTCTCGTCGGTAGTAGTCGAAGAGTTCCTGCTACAGTTCTGCTGCAAACCGCCATCATCAAGGTTTTCGGCTCCGATGGGAACACTCTATGGGCCAGAGCACTGTTGGATCCTGCATCACAGCTGTCGTTGATCACCGAGAACATGGTTCAGAAGCTGAAACTGCAACGCTTTCCCAGTCGACAGGAGATCGGTGGGGTAGGAAACACACTTGTCGTCTCATACCACGCTGTGGATGTTCGCTTAGGGTCACACTGCACCGAGTACGCGGTCGTAAAACCCTGTCACATCCTGAAGAAAATCACTCGTGAACTCCCAGCCAATGCAGTTGACTCCTCCCAGTGGAAGATCCCGCCTGGTATTACCCTAGCTGACCCGAAGTTCCACGAACCAGGTGCGATAGATTTGTTGCTGGGGATGGAACTTTACTACGAATTGCTTCTGGAGGGATTCATAAAGCTTGGCCCCGAACAACCGGTTCTTCAAAACACCGTTTTTGACTGGGTAGCTGCAGGAAGGGTAGGAATCCAGCCCCATCGAAACCAGCGGAAGGTTGCACATGTTTGCAGCACAGGGGATGCCGAAGACTCGATCTCTCGTTTCTGGGAACTGGAATCTTGCTGGTCACCCAGCACTAAATCGCCGGAAGAAACTTCCTGCGAAGAACACTTTGTAGCCACCACATTTCGTGACGAATCAGGCCGATTCGTAGTTACTCTTCCAAAGCGCCCTGATGTTCTGGCTCAGCTTGGCCGCTCCAAGGAAATAGCTGTTCGCAGATTCCACGCCCTCGAACGTCGCCTCGATTCCAACCCAAACCTCAAGGAGGCCTATTCTGCCTTCATTTCGGAGTATCTACAACTCAACCATATGCGGGAAATTGAAGACACCGATGACTGTTCCCTATCCTACTACCTTCCGCATCATGGTGTGGAAAAGTTAGACAGTACGACTACCAAATTAAGGGTAGTCTTCGATGCCTCCTGCCGGACGGACTCTGGCGTGTCGTTGAACCAAGCGCTGATGGTGGGACCTGTCGTACAAGACGATTTGTACGCAATATCGCTTCGCTTCCGAATGCGTCAACACGCCATCGTTGCCGATGCGGAAAAAATGTATCGGCAGATTCGTCTGCATCCATCCGATTACCCGTTGCACCGTATTCTTTGGCGGAGGTCCTCCTTGGAGCCTCTCAAAACGTTCGAGCTCACCACCGTTACCTATGGTACGGCTTCGGCGCCGTACTTGGCCACCAGGTGCCTCCTCGAGTTGTCCAAGCAAGGAGCAAACGATTTCCCTCGAGCTGCGGAGGTTTTGGCCGAGGACTTCTATATCGACGACATGCTTACAAGTGTCGACGACGAAAGCGATGGAGCAGAACTCTGCATCCAACTTCGGAAGCTATTACACTCTGGTGGCTTCAGTTTGCGAAAATGGGCATCCAACTCCGAAGCCATTTTGTCGGTCATTCCGCCGGAATTATGAGATGAACGTTCGATGCTGTGCTTGGAGACACCGTCAACCATCAAAACTCTAGGACTGATCTGGGAACCATCCACGGATCTGCTCCACTATTCCGTTCCAAAATGGTCACAAACGGACGGTATTACGAGGCGTACTGTGTTATCGGACACGGCAAAACTCTTCGACCCTATAGGGTTGATTGGTCCTGTAGTGGTCATGGCGAAAATCTTCGTGCAATCTCTCTGGCGAACTTCGAGCTCTTGGGACGATCCTCTCAACGACAGCCAACAGGAGTACTGGCTGGTATTCCGCAGCAGTCTGGAAGCGCTGTCGTCAATTTCCATTCCTCGTTGGGCAGCATTCGCCAACGCGCCGGTGAACGTGGAACTGCATGGTTTCTGCGATGCGTCGATCCGTGCCTACGGTGCATGCCTCTACATCAGAACCGTCTCCAGTGACGGTAGCATCTCTGTTCGCCTCTTGACTGCCAAATCGAAGGTTGCCCCGCTCGGAGATTCGAAAAGGCAGAAAAAGGTCAGCCTACCACGTCTAGAACTATCAGCGGCTCTACTCTTGGGCCACCTTTACCACAAGGTCAACACTAGCATCTCTCTGAACACTCGATCATTCTTCTGGTCGGATTCCACGATAACGCTCCACTGGATCAACTCGATTCCTTCAAGATGGAAAACTTTTGTTGCGAATCGGGTTTCCGAAGTTCAACACCTGACTGCTACTGGTGTATGGGCTCATGTTTCGGGCTTGGAAAACCCCGCGGATATAATCTCCCGTGGGATGGAACCGAGCCAGCTAGAGAATTCGAACTGGTGGACCGGACCTTCATGGTTGAAGCAGCCGTCACGTTTCTGGCCTCCTGTAATCCAAGCTGACCCGCCGGAGATTCCCGCCGAAGCTCTAGAGGAACGATCAGTATCGCTACCCATCCGGGTCCAGGAACCAAACGAAATCTTTCGCTTGCGTTCATCCTTCGTTTCGATAGTTCGGCTCATAGCTTTGATCCAACGTTTCGTGCACAACATCAAGCCAGCAAACCGTGCGAACCGTAAATCTGGATTTCTACAGACTACCGAACTGAATCAGTCTATTTCGACTTTGGTGCGACTAGCACAATCCGAAGCGTTCCCGAATGACGTTGCTGCGCTAAGTTCCGGGGGTCAGGTGAAACCGCACTCCCCATTGAAAAATCTGCACCCTGTTTTGAAGGATGGCATTCTGCGCGTCGGTGGACGTCTTACCAACGCTCCGATCCCGAAAGACAGAAAGCACCCGATGATCCTTCCCGCGCGGCATCCGCTCACTGACAGCATTTTGCTGCAATACCACCTCAAACATCTACACGCCGGGCCACAACTGCTGGTAGCATGCGTCCGGGAGAAATTCTGGCCACTGCGCATCCGTAACTTGGCACGGAGAGTGGTTCACTCTTGCGTCAACTGTTTCCGCTGCAAGCCTACAGTCCTGGAGCAACTGATGGGAGACTTGCCTCCAGAAAGAGTTACGCCAACCTTGCCTTTTCTCAACACTGGCGTTGATCTTTGTGGACCGTTTCAATACCGGAAAGTCCGCAAATCCCTACCAACGAAGTGCTACATAGCCATATTTGTATGCCTCGCAACCAAGGCCATCCACGTAGAAATGGTCTACGATCTTTCAACAGCCGCCTTCATTGCGGCACTACATCGCTTCGTCGCTCGCAGGGGTAAGCCCAACACTATCCATTGCGACAACGCCCAAAACTTCAAGGGAGCTGCTCGAGAATTGGCTGAACTGGCCAAGCAATTTCGGTCGCAGCAGCATCAGGCGGCGGTTGTGAACAACTGTGCAAACGATGGAATCCTCTTCAAATTCATCCCTCCCCGCAGTCCAAACTTCGGTGGGCTGTGGGAAGCAGCGGTGAAATCATTCAAGCAGCATTTCCGTGCGACTGTTGGCAATTCCGTTCTGTCGCAGGACGAGTTCGTTACGCTGCTAGCCCGCATCGAAGCCTGCTTGAACTCCAGACCACTCACCCCAATCTCAACAGACCCGAACGACCTGAAAGTGTTGACTCCGGGCCATTTTTTGGTTCACCGTCCCCTCACATCCTTCACTGAGCCTGAGCTATCGGAAGTCCCTCGGAATCGTCTCGATCGTTGGCAGGAGAATCAAGAGCTCCTTCGACGGGTATGGAAGCGCTGGTCTACGGACTACTTGTCCGGCCTGCATCCGCGCACGAAGTGGACACAGCTCCGGAACAACATCGACGTGGGGACCATGGTGCTCCTCAAGGAAGATAACCTCCCTCCGCTAAGGTGGAGATATGGCAGAATCGCTCGAATCATCCGAGGACTCGACGGCAACATCAGAGTGGTCGACGTGAAGACCTCCGACGGAGAGTATCGACGAGCCATCTCCAAGGTGTGTGTACTCCCTGTACGCACAGGAACGACCGGTGGGATCGCTCAAGATCTCGATGACCACTGAACTCCACGATCGCGGTATTTCGATACTGCGCAACGATCGGAGGCCTGCGGGCCTCCGAGCCCTGTAAGTATTGTTTTTTATTGAAATTGCAAAAAGCTCAAGAATTTTTCGTCCTCCTGCATGTACCCTGGATCCGTCGACGGCGACTCCATCCCGGTTTGAGTGCGCCCAACCCCGATGTCTAACTGGTGTTCGACCGGTTTGAGCCAGCGATGAGCGATGACGTCACCAGCATCAACCAAGCGAACGACCAAGTTTAACGACCGGAGCTGCGAGGAGAGGAGTCAGCGATGGCCGGACGGTACGAGTGTCGATGACCTTTTGTATAGAAGGAGAACCAAAACAAACGACGAGGAGAGTCGTCTGTTTACGATGAGCAACGAACCGAAGCAGATGAGAAGAGATCGTGAGTACGTGTAAGAGTGTTGGTTGAAAGGCTTAACCTTTCAACGGGGGCCGGCATATGTTACCGCAAACCCTATCTATAAGCCCCATTAGTATATAAGACCAATAGCGATCTCTCGATCACCCATGATGAATGTATATTCAATTACTCCTTCCTTATCGTTAGCCTTCAGCTATCGAGAGAAGAGAATCATCTCCCAATAGGCCTTTTATCAATTTGTACCATCCTGAATTCGCATATATCTCTATACTCGAAACAGATCAGAGATCAGTTGCAATAAACCTATCAAACGTACACGTCCGTCGTACTACCTACCGCGATAGCAGAAAGCGTGTCGAAATAGAAGTTTAACGAAATAAAAAGTGTTCGTTCTTTTTCCTCTAAAAACCGTCGCGTTCGTTACTGTGAAGTGCCGAAATCCACCAAAGACTCCGCGCCTACACCATTGTTAGACTGCTTCGAATCAGTTGTATGTCCAATTCATCCTGGTTTTCTCGTCATATTGTTGGCATTTGGTTGAATTACTAGATTCTTCGGTTGATAATCTGAAATATAAAATAATATTAACATCGTACGTCAAATAAGCTACATATTAGTGATACGCTCGCCACAGTTACATATTTTTAAAATATTATTTATATCGTACGATACATTTACCTGAATCCTGCTGAAATAAAATGTTAATTAGCAGTACATTGAAACACAAATACTACAAAACACAAGGAAAAGAGCATCAAACTTTGATCTTGGAATATTTAAAAATACGGTAAATATCAAGATCAAAATTTGATTTGTAGATCTTACACCGCAACGCACCATTCTAAGGTGATCTACCCACGTTACGGGGTGGGTCCTGGCAAGAGGTAGGCATGAAGAAAATAGAACAGTAGATATGACAAAATATGAGTTATTAAATAACGAGCCCGGCAGATGAATGGGAATGTAAATGTTTTTCGTTACTCTGCTTGTAGGATTTTCAACAACATTCCCCATAACACAAATGTAGATAACAGCTCAAATAATCTTCAAATGAGTTGAGATCGAATTCATTGTGGATAGATGTTGATGTAAAATATACACTACACAGATGCATGACAGCTTAGAGAGATAACCTTACAATTCAAACAATACATTTCTACATACTATTTCATTAGTCTATCAGAATTCATCGGATAGCATTCGCACATTGCAAATTACCAGATTATTGAAATTTAATTAATTAAACTTTCCGCACTGAAACCGCGCTTGCCAGCAGCGCCTTCTTACATGATAGTTGTAATGAGAGGTGGGCGAGGATGATGACGGCGAGCCTACATGCCTGCCCCCATATCATCAGAAGCGAACTGTGCACTGCTGACGATCCACCAGTTTCCAGTAGGGGTACATTACATACTGCACTCAGTCGTCATGCTACTACGCGGAAAGGCAACATTCCTCATCCAAGTGTGTACGTATCCATATTATTATCCATCCATCACACATTCGCATGCGCAATTCTGCGCATTTTTGCCTTCCTTCTAGGTAAGTACGTTGGCGAAAGAAAGTTACCGAAGTAGGGAGGAAGCGAAGTGCGGGCAGACGCACCCGCAGACAGTGGTCGTCGATCCAGCCACCTGTGAGACTCACTGGCTGTGTGGTAGAGTCGTGGAGAACCTGAGCTGACCTGACTCTGAGGTACCAAAGAATCGTCGTAAATAAGCGAACCAAAAAAAAAAACGAAACGAAACATTATCATTCCATCTGAGCGCTACAATGTTACTGTCATGTTCATTGCTCATCCGACGCACGGAACGGGGGTAATAAATGTGTGCGTTCCTGTGAAAATTTGTATCATTTCTGCAGTCATGCTGCCGTGAAGCGTGAAATCCTCTACCCGGTGGTTTCCTTCAAATTTTTGGCTAAAAACAGGAACACTTTTAGTTTTTTTTTTGCATTATTAATTGCTGATAGATACAGTATTCTGTCTTATGAAAAACATCTTCTATCATTTGTCTTCTATAGCCCTAGGTTCTGTTTTTCAACCTAACAATTCTTCATTTTTAGTCTACTCTCTTCAATAGGCGCTGTCCATAAACTACGTAGACTCATTTTTGGCCATCTCAGAACTCCTCCCCTCCCCCCTCGTAGACTTTTGTCCATACAAAAATTTCGAAATTTGTATGAACCGTGAACTTTGGCCGAAAAGGAGGTTTTTTTATCCCCCCCCCCCCCCTTCGAGTCTACGTAGTTCTTGGGCAGGTCCGTATTATATATTTTCCCCCACAACGCAAGCAAATACTAGAGTTCGTCACATTGTCATAGTTGCCGGCGATATTAGAATTCGGCATTCAGAAGAGCATTCGTATTTTCTGTGGATGGGAAAAAATACTCCTTCCTTCCACTCCTCCGGTAGCTTTCCGATTTCCCAGCTCCTAGGTATTACCGATTGCAGACATATGATCAACTTCAGTGAGTTCGATGGCATCCTTATCTTCAATCAGGGCGTGAGTAGGTTAGTTCACATTATGCCCCATGTTGACGTAGTCATTTATTCCGCTGCCTTGATCCTCCGACCTGCGATCCTTGTGCAATTCAGGTGTTTGTCGAAGTATTACTTCCAGCTTTCGTTCACCTCATGTCCTAATCCTTGCGTATTTCGGATTGCGGTATGATGCTCTTGCAGAATAAGTTGAGCTTCTGGTAGAACTCCCGACACAGTTAACAGCGAGTTGACCTTCGTCCGACAGCGTTACCTCGAGATTCTGCTTGTATGCTATGACATCAGATTGCTTCAGTTGCTTAGGAACGTACCGTGGCAGTCGTCGGTACCGTACAGTATTGATGACGAAGAGTTTTGAGCGCAGCTTCACCATGGATAGACATTATTAGCACCTTTTTTTCAGCACCACTTCCTCTGTAGATTACCATAGAAGAAGGAATCACAAACTACGTTCTATTTGATCGACAGCATTATCAACGTTAGGACCTATAGCGGGTACAAACTTTGATTGATTGATTGATTTATCTTTATTTGAGAGACTTTCAGCTCTTGGCTTACAAACTTTGACCTAATACACAGTTCGAACGAAACCTGTGCAAATACGTGGAATCGAATGTTACAAAACGACCTCATAATTTATCATGAACATTTTTGTACGATCTAATTACATTACCGATGACTGTTGGAAAATAAGAAAAATGGAATTAGGTTTCTCACAAGAATTGAACTCAGATCCTAGAAGTGTGGGAATAGCACACCACAGTCCTCTAGGCTATCTCAGCTTGTCAAAGAGGAGACAATCAAGGCTAAACTGGTTCTACCACAAACGAACGAAATGCTGACCTACTTTGGCCGTGTATTTGCCTGTAGTACAGCTAGTACAGAGAGAGACAACCGTCATAGCTGCGAGCATATAAAGTGACCTTTTGATCAGTTGATGACACAGATTGGCTAGCATAATTTGTAGCAGATGCATGTAAATTTCAAGCGAATATGTCTTAAAATCTGTAAACAAGCCACCTGATTGACACTAAATTCTCTTGATTGTTAAATTTCTGTCACAATTTGAACACCCTATCTCGTTTATGTGCTGTATAATTTTCATATTTTTTGCTGTGTAGAAACACATTTAATTTTATTCTGCCTAATAAGAGATATTCGTAACCATCTTTATAAAACTTCCAACAAAACTAATTCATCCATCGAGACCTCTATTTCTGCATTTTCCGGCTAAAAGGACAAATCAAAGAGGTTTTGAAAAACGTATTAAAACTGTTTTATGGATAGTTTCAAGAATGCTATAAAGCCTTTCAATCCATGGTGTTAATAAAAGTAGTAACCAAATTGTGAGTTTTGACTGTTGCTGTAATGAAACCGTAATGAAAACCAAACCACACCAATCCGAAATTGTTACTTGGGGTTAGATCTACTAGTGGTCATTTGAAGCACTTAGAACCAGATTCGTGGAACCGCAGCATCATGAAAGAATGTTCGTTTGGCCAATGAGTTCAACGACTGTATAACCCTAGTAGGATGCTGGGGTAAATATGACCCAACAGCTTAGGAGGCTTAAGGACAAAATATTTGGAGTACATCGATCGCATTTCTTAAAGCACCGTTAAAAAAAACCATTTAACGGATATGGCTGAAAATGCATCGTGATGGTGCTCAGTCATTGTTAATATTGTGATGCTTTTTCAGCCAAACCCGTTTCTACGGTTCTATAAAACGGTGCTCTAGAAATTTGAGCTATGTACTCCAAATACCTTGTCAATAAGGTCTTCAAGGACTCCTTTGAGTATAGGTAACACAGCAAACTTATGTGTCTCTGACAGATTTTGGGCCGCTGAATCCAAATCTGGGATCAGATTTGCTCCAGCACGTCAGAGTTTTGAGCTATACCTCAATTTATAAGACAAAATATGCGATTTCGGGTTTTTTTGACTGCTAGCCATTAAGCTTGGAAATTTTTTTTAAGCAATCAAAAGGTAAATTGGTCAAATAACATCTAAATTAACGACTCATGCAAAATATTTCGTTTTACCAATTAGAATTTGATAGTTTTAAGCGATTTATGTTAGGTACGATATTTCCCATACAAGTCACCCTCCAAAAGTTGCATGCAAGTTTACTTGCTAACATAAAATGCTTAAATCTATCAAATTTGATTTGGTAAAACAAAATATTTTGCATGAGTCGTTAATTTAGAGGTTAATTGACCAATTTACCTTTTGATTGCTTAAAAAAAATATTTCCGTGCTTAATGGCTGGCAGTCAAAAAAACCCGAAATCGCCTATTTTGCCCTATAAATTGGGGTATAGCACAAAATTGTGACGTGCTGGAGCAAATCTGAGCCCGGATTCGGATTCAGCGGCCCAAAATCTTTCAGAGACACATAAGTTTGCTCTTGAGACAGACAAAAAGTTAATTTTTGTTACGCTGTGTAATCGAATCAACAAGCGGCACTAGTAACTTCTTACTGTATTACGTTACGAGTAGGAGTTGTACTCACCTCCTGAAATCCACCTCAACACCTTGGAACCCCTCTGAAAGCTCCCCTGAGGCAACGGTAGATTTTTCTTGAACTCTACTACATATAACCCCTTAAAACCTCTCGAAAAGATTTGAAATGCATTGAAGGCCCTCAGACGCTCTTCCAAAAGCACTTGAAGCCGCCGGAACGCCCTCAACGCCTTGAAATGCCTTCAAAAACCTTCAAACCCATTTTAAAAAACTCTTTCGAAACCTTCTGGAGCTCTACTGGAAGCTCCTGTATCGGTATCCGGCCATTTATCTCTCTCTCTCTCTCTTCTTGGCGTAACGTCCTCATTGGGACAAAGCCTGTTTCTCAGCTTAGTGTTCTATGAGCACTTCCACAGTTATTAACTGAGAGCTTCCTCTGCCAATGACCATTTTGCATGCGTATATCGTGTGGCAGGCACGAAGATACTCTATGCCCAAGGAAGTCAAGGAAATTTCCTTTACGAAAAGATCCTGGACCAACCGGGAATCGAACCCGTCACCCTCAGCATGGTCATGCTGAATACCCGTGCGTTTACCGCCTCGGCTATATGGGCCATTTATCTGAATGCCGTATTGCCGAATGACATCTGAACGAAAGGGTCATTTCCCGAATGCCGTTTGGCCGAATTATGATCAAACGAGTTCAGAGGTCACGACACACTCCGGGTAATATTCTAGCTGTCAACCATTACAAATATTTCCTTCTTTCATTCCTAGGCTGTTTTTTTTACTATTAAGGAATCAGTTGGCGTTGAAACTGTGAATTTTTAGCAGAGATTTTTCCTTTTTTGAATTATAGGTGGCTCTTTCGAGTTATACTGATGTGGAGAACAGTGGCATGTTCACTTTAGTTTATTCTTCATTTTCCGGCCAAACGGCGTTCGGCCAAGTGACCCAGAACCCCTGGACCCACTTGGTACCTCCAAGAGCTTCATAGGTGACGCGAATCTCCAGTTCACGATAAAATATAATCAAATTGATTTCAGTATTATGAACTAGCAAGCCTGGAGATTTCTACAGGAATTTCTTTTAAAAATTCCTCCGTGATATTCTCACAGGGTATTCAAGTATTCGAGGAAAATTCTAAAAAGAAAACTGAAAAACTGGAAACTGAAGAACTGAAGAATCTCCACCAAACTAACATTTGGTGACCAATTAGTCTTGTAGAGGTTTTGAGAATCGTCATGAAACCTAATTTCCTAGATTTTAGTTTGATTCCTGAAGGTACTTTTTGAAGAATCTGAAAGGAAAATCCTGATTTTTTAAGAAGATGAAAACCCAAATAGAACATCCAGGTGTCAGGAACTCCTGGAAAAATCAGAGAAAGAATTCCAGGAATCCAAGCATCCGGGGGTTCTCCTGGAGGAATTTCAGAAGGAACATCTGGGTGGTTCTCAGAACGAAAATCGAAAAAATGTTCAAGAAGATCTGTTGGTTAAAACCCGAAATGAATTAGGGAATTCCAAATCTTTGTTGAGCTCCTGGATAAATTCCCACGGGGAGGCATTCTTCAAGAAATTCCAGCAAGAACTTCTTGGTAAAATTTGATTGTAGTTCTGGAAGAGCTTCAAGAGGTTGCCTGGAAATTGCCTTCGAGGTTTTCTGAAAGTATTCCAGAAATGGCTTAAAGTACTTCTCAAATAATGCTTAGAGATAACCAAGCAAAATCCTACGAAATGTAATCCCCAGAACATTCTTACAGAAATTCTAGGAGAAACCTCTACAGGCAAAACTCAATATCCGAGGATTTGGAAAAAATCCCTGTATAATTGAACCACCCAGATCATTAGGCCCTTTTATTTGGTTTTTCGTTTCCTTTTACGTTTTTTGGTGTTGTGTTCCTTTTGAGGAAGAAATCATTCTGGAGATAATTGCATAAATTCTAACAACTCATTTAGAGATTACAAAACAACCTTGTAGTTAGAAGGCACAGAATGCTCTGTGTTTGTGGCTTAGTAGGTTAAAGCGCCGGTCTAGCGAATACGGAGTTGTGGGTTCGAATCCCACCAACACGCGATGTATTTTCACAAATTCATCGCTCAATTTGTCAATTAGCAACATTCTGTGCCTTCTAACTAAATATTAGTTTTTCTGTATTTTTATGACATACCAGCTAATCTGGTAAATGCCAGTAAAGGGCAACTTATATCAGTGTATCCTTGGGGATTCCTATAAAATAAAATAAAAATTCTGGAAGATTGCCATAAGGAACTCCAGAACACCTCAAGGAATTTCAAAAAAAAAATCCGGGAAATTCTAGTGGAACTATGAACTCCAGGAAATCAGGAGAAATTCTGAAAATGAAGGGAAAGCAGCAGAAGCCTTTGGAGGAATCCGAAACGAAGTTACGGATGAAATTCATGAAGAACTCCTGTAGGAATCCAAAAAAACCTGCCTAAAACTTAGAAAACAACTCTACATGAATCTTAGAAGGAACTCGTCTGTAAATTTTTGGACGTATCTCCGGAAAATTTCCTGGAAAATGCAAACAGGAAATCTTTGAAGAATCTTAGAGGAAATTTCTGATAGAGTCCCAGAAAATGTTTTAAATGAATCCCAGGAAGAACATCTGAGGGAGTACCGACAAGTCCTGGAGGTATCTTATATAAAATTTCTAAAGGAGCCTCAGAAATGAAAAAATGAAAGAATTCCCGGGAGAACTTCTGGATGAACTCTTGAGAATTTATCAAAATTATCTCTTTGGTAACACCCAAAACGTATTCATTAAAGAATCCCAATTCCTGATGAAACTCCTGAAGGTTCCCTAGTTCCCCTGTGGGAAATCAAGGAAAAACATAAAAAGAGATATCTGGTTTAAAAAAAAAATCTTGTAGGAATCCTAGAAGCTTTTTTTAATTTTTATTACTGTGTTATTTAACTACTGATAATTCTACACTTCTTAGGAAAAGTAGTTTAGGAGTTCCAAGAGGTTACATTGAAAATTTTCATTTTCTGAAAAGCATCTACGAAAGAAATCCGTAAAGGCGTTCCTGGAGGAGTGTCAGAACAAGCTACTGGAGATACCCACGGGAAGGAACTTGTGGTGGAATTCCGGGAGAACTTCTGCGAAAACCTAATAAATCTTAAGGAAGGCTGAACAATGTTCTAAAGATATTCTAGACGGATTCCTTGCGAGCTTTCAAAGAAAACGAAAATTCTATAAGATTGTTCAGAGAAACATACTTGGAGGAACCCCATAAAGAATCCCTCAAGAAATCCCAAAAGAGCGTCTGGAGGATTTTATAGCGTTTGTTTAAAAAAGTTGTATAAGATTACCTAGATATTTTTTAGGAGAAGCTCATACAACTTGAGCTTCAGCTTAGGCGCTGTCCATAAACTACGTAGATTTTCTTTCGGCCACCTGAAACCCCCCTCCCCCCTCGTAGACTTTTTTTCATACAAATTTTTCGAAATTTGTGTGAAGCGTAGACTTTAGCCAGAACCCCCCCGTCCCCCCCTAAGAGTCTACGTAGTTTATGGACAGGCCCTTATGACCGCCCGTATATGCTACTACAGTATCACCAATCCAGCTACACTCACACAAGGAACCGTTTAGGTATCTTCCGGGTGTTCAAGTATCCTGGTCAATGTGGGAAAGGGGAAGGAAGTGATTATTGCAATCGACATCAGACCGAAAATACCTCTGCGTCTGCGGATGTCGGAGTGTTGGGGGGATTTGGTTGACAGAGGGTTCACACATGGGTGTATGGATGCCAGACGTAAGGTGATAGATTAGTGTGATTATTACTATGAAGCTCATGCGGCACAGTTCGCTTGATTGCATAACTCATAGGCGTTACCTGATAGAGTGACACTGTTCTGTGAAAGTTGGAAGGAAGGGAAACGGCTTTTTCAACTCGTTTCATGTTCTGGCGATGGCCAAGAACGAACATGTACATGAGTTGTATATATGGATAGGAGGGGGAAAGTACATAGAAAGAAACCAAGTAAGAGGATAGTGACGGATCAAGGATTGAACCCGGGACCGTCTGCGTACGAATCAGAAGTGGTAGCTACTAGTCCACCAATCCCGTCTGCTTTAGGATTGGATTTTGGGGGATGCTACTCGAGTAGTATAAGCAGAACTTGTGGGTGAATTCCAGAAGGAACCTAAAAAGAATTCTTCGAAGCAACTCCTTGAAGAATCACAAATCACAAGAATCTTACAATACTACCTAGAGTTATCCAAGGAATATCCCTGGCAGAATCTCACAAGGTACTCATTGATATCCATAAAGTAGGTACTCTAGAAGAACTCCAAGGATAATCATAGGAGAATCTTACAACGTAACGTAATAAGACATCCATGAGGAATCCCGACAGAATACTTAAAATTCTTCTTCTTGGTGTAACGTCCATACTAAGCAAAGTCTGTACTTCCCAAACTGTGCTATGAGTACTTCCACAGGTTTAAACTGAGAGCTTCCTCTGCCAATGATCATTTTGCATGACTAGATCGTGTAGCTGACACGAAAATAATCTATACTCAAGAAAGGTAACGACCGACCGAGCATTAAACGCGTCACCCCCAGCATATTGAGCCGGGGCCCGTGGCGTAGTGGCTGCACGTTCAATTCATAAGTGGATGGTCATATGTTCGATCCCAGCCCCAACACTTGCAATTTTACGTCAGTTGCTCTTCCCCCGGGAGCGGCTGACACCTTACCCTCGTCTGAGCATACGCTCTAACGGGCCCCGAAACTTGGATATCGGCAAAACGGCAACTCATAATGGACCCCCAATCGGACTGGAAAAGGAACAAGACCCACACATCAACATCCTCGTGCTCATCATTCTACCACGGACAGGGTAGAAAAGTGACAGCAGCGCAAAGGCAACCAGTTTGATATAGTAGAAGTATATTAGAGAATAGAATACATTTAGGCGCTGTACAAAGTGTAAGTGCAGTCGCCAATTGGAATCGTTCACGCAGTGCCCTAGTGGACAAAAAGAGCTGTATATTAGGTTAAGTGATTGAAGAATAAAACAAACCCAGCATAGTCTTTACAGCTGTGGCTAAATCCGGCATGTCTTCAATTCAATTTACTAGCATCTGGGAACGACGTTATAACTGTAATGCTCCGTTTCTTCGCTAGGACGTCTGAAGAGCTCTACAACAGAGACAATGTACGTTTTTTTTTTGGAATATCTGGATTAATACAAGCTTAAACGATAATGCTTTTATCCAAAACAAGTTTTCAGCAAATCAGCATTTATGCAACAGTTGATAACATTCATTTATTCAACATGCCATCATATTGTTGCCCATCGTAGTAATACAGCAGAAGCGCTCCCCTGTCGGATTTTACGACTTATGACTTCTTATCTACTTGAGTGCAGAGCTGAAACGATGTTTGCAATCGAAAAATTTCCTTCCGGCCTCATGTATTCCAATTATCTGAAAAAAACCTTCATCGCTTCAAAGTGATACAAATTGGTACGGTTTTACGATTGCACTCGCATTAATTAGCATTTAACAGCTTCACTTCAGCAGATGGATAAAGGTCATCATTCGGCAACACATTTGGCAGCTGATGATTTGAGTACTGAGGCTCACCCCAGCTGATAAATCAACATCAGGTGTTTCCAGTTCTCGCCAGTTTTAGTTTTCTCACTCAATTCCGGCAGATGTGATTGCCAAGAAAAGCTCAATAATTAGACAAACGAATTCTCACGGCTAATCAGCACCAGAATCTGGTACATGAATCTCCAGTCTGGTCTGGCCCTACGGGCCCCACATGCACTTCTCAAAGCTCGGAATCTACAACCGTGCCAATTAGCTGCGGAATGGAACTGCTCGGTTTTACATTTTCCAATTTTTATCATCAGCTAACTACACGTGTTCCTGTTAATAGAGGAGCAACTTTTTCGCCCAGCTCAGCTGTGCATCCCCGGAGTCGGAGCTTGGATGCGTTGTGGCAATTGAATGAGTGTTGGAACACATGGGCTTGTTAACCGTTTATGGGCTCCCCTTCTGGGAAGAACACTGATTTCTTCGCTCATTAATATTGATGTTCGAGCGTTATTAATCCATTTGTTTGCTTACGTACCTAACTTAAGTCTCTCCGGACCGCGAAGCAGCGAGATCGCACTGCAGGTTTACGACTACTTTCAACGTGAGTCGATTAGAGACGAAGCCAGAGCAATCACATCCGGATTAGCGAGGAAACGTCATCCCGCAGGTAATAAGCTACCCACCACTTCTAGCAGCAACGCCAGTGGGATTGACACAGCTGAAGCTAATTAATTTGAAATCTTAATTCCGAATCAATTATTGACACTATTACGGGCCCAGTTGCAGGCTGGCAACTTGGGGGAGAGGGAGTTCGCCAGGCGAAGAGACAACCAAAGAGCAGGTGAAGCGATCAATGAGTATCGTATCGAGCGAGGCTGATCAAGCGTTACGGAGCCACGGGGAGCGGTAATTCAAGGGAGCGATTGTAATCTTTTCGACGATCGTCGCTCGCGACGTTGGTGTTTTCCGTTGCAAATGGCGCATAAAAATGGCAGGGAATTTGCGCCATTATTGACCGTAATCCATAAAATTATCTTGGTTTGCGATTTTCTGCCTACATATTTACAAGAATTTAATGAGCCAGAATCAGAACTAAAAACACAAAAAAAAATTTGCCGATTTATTTACCTAGGAAATAATTATTTCCAAGCTTTTCTCACATTTGGTCTCAATTAGTCTAGTCTAAATAAGAAGTAAGATACACCGGGGTAAGTTGAAACGGATAGGGCAAGATGAAATGCGTTTTGAACAAGATTTCACTACAATTTGTAAAGTCCTCCTTTGCCAAAAGATTGTATGATTCAAAAACTATGTTTTATGACATTTAAATTGTTTATCATGATTTGATAACATCATGTTAATCTGCTGTTTCATCTTACCCCACCCGTTTCAACTTGCCACGGTGTACCTTAAGTCATTTTATGAATAATTTAAGTCAGGGCTTTAATAAGGAAACTTAGTTCGTGTGAACAGGTCTTGCTCCTGAGCAAGGGAGTTTCCAGGAAATTACCAGAGAGCTAGTTAGTTAGTTAGTTTTTATTTTTAACCAAAATTTAGAAAGAGGGAAAAGCCCCTTTGAGTGATTTCTTTTTTCCAGAGAGCTAAAATAAGGGAGTTCCAAGAGGCTTCAATGGCGTTTCAGGGGGTTGTTTCTGATGATTTCAGGAGCCTCTGAAAAGCGTTCCGACAGGTTTCGTTGACGTTTCAATGGGATTACGGGGTAATGACGATAACTATGACGTCGGTGGTCCGAAGGCGTTCATAAGGAAGAGCCTAGGGAAGTTGCAGGTATATTTCTAAGGGGTTCCAAATGGTTTCAGGAGGATGGGGGTCTCAAGGGGTTTTAGGAAGGTACCAGTAGATCTCAGGTGGGGTTTGAGGCAGTCCAAGTGGGTTTCATATGGATACCTTTAGGTTTCAGGGACGTTTGTGAGGGACTGGTGGGAGTTCCATGAGGCCTTAGAGGCACTTCAAAGGACCCCAGGGGACTCAGGGTGTTCCAGGGACATTTAAGAAGGTTTCAGAGGCGTTTCAGTGGAGTTTCGTGAAGTTTCAATGGTGTTTCAGGGGCAGGGATGCCAGATGATTTTTTGAATAATCTGTATCACTTTTTTCGAAAATCTGTATCCCATACAAAATTTAGGTGAAAAATCTGTATTTATACTAAAATGTAATAGCTCCTCTAGCTCACAAATCTGTATTTCATATAAAAACCTGTATAACACAAATAAATCTGTATGTATGGCATCCCTGATCAGGGCGTTCCAGAGGGTAAGGGGAAGGTCTCAGGGGCGTTTAAAGAAGTATCAAGATGCTTTCAGGGGGTTTCATGGGGGTCTCCCGTGGGTTTGAGAAGGTACCAGGAAGTCTCACGGTCGTCTAAAAGAGTTTCAGAGCAGGGGCGTACAATTTCGTTTCAATGATACACTTTCATGCAACATTTGAAAGAGTCACTTCAAGTGTTTCATACATTTTTCTAATGACTCGGTCGTTAAAAAAAACTTTTCCACTCATCGTAGCACTCGGTAGTCTCCCACCCGGTCGCATTGCTTGTGCTTCACCCGTCAGAGCATTAGTGTCTCACTGGTGCGCGCTAGTCTCTCAATGGTTACGGGCGTCGGTTAATTGGATTTAAGTGGTCGAATTTGTTATCCTCTTTCATAAAACATAATTATCATTCTATTGGCGTGCACCACTATTTAAAAATGTGGTTTAAATAGTGTTTTTAGCATGTTGAAGTATTTCAATGACTCATAAATGAAATGAAAATCCAAGTGTATCATCCCATGTTTCATACACACTTGTTTCTGTAGCAGCAACGAACGAGTGTGTTGCTGGGTGAGAGATGAAGCATCACAGCAGTCCGTTCGCATGGGAAACGATTTGCTACAGTCGTCGTACGTCATGTTTTCCTTTCGAAATTGCACGACCCTGTTTCAGAGTATTCCCGGGGCTCTCAGGAATACATCAACGGATCACAGCGAGTCTCAGGGACGCATCAATGTATCTCAGATGGTTCCAGGGAAGTTCCAGAGGATCTCCGTGGCATTTCATGGGGTCTCAGGGGCGTTTGATAAAGTTTTAGGGTGGTACCAGTAGCGTTTTTCATTGGTGATTTCACTTAACCTCATGAACGTATTTAGGGAATCCCATGGGGTTTCAAGAAGTACCAGATGGTCTCAGCGACGTTTGAGGGGGGTCTCTGGGTCGTCTCATGGGATTTCAAAAGCACTCCAGGAGACTCCAGGGGGTCTTAATGATGCTTCAGGTGGCCCCAGGGGCATTTCAGGTTGTCTGATGGCGTTTGTAGGGGACCTTAGGGGATACCAAGAGATCTTAGAGAAGGGACCTCAAGGGGTTTCAGGAAGATACCAAGAGGGCTCAGAAGAAAAACTTTGGGAATTTCTCCTCAAGGTTGTTGAGAATGTTCGCTGTGAGATCTTTGGGGAATTTTTCCAGGAGTTCGGCCGGGAATTTGTGCGGGAATTCATCCAGAAGTTCTTTTGAAGAATCCTTTAGGAGTTTCTTAAAAATCTTGAAGATTTTTTTCAGGAATTCCTGCAAGGGTTTTAAAGAAGTTCCATCGGAAATTCCTTCACGATTTTGTTCGACAATTTTTCTCGGAGTTCTTTTGAATATTCTCCTAAAAGTTTAATTGGAACTCCGCCAGCGCTTTATTAAAATTTTCAAAATATGCCTTTGGTTATTGGTTCTGAAGTTTTATCAGGGACTACTCTACAAGTATCTAAAGGAATTCTGCCAAAAGTTACTCCAGCTAATCCTTCTTGAGAACTTCTCTGTGAGTTTGGCGAAGTTCTTCAGGACATCACTGGTATACATATTTCCCAGGATTTGCTTCAGGATCTCTTCTAGGAGTTCATTCGGAAAATTTTATCAGTTTCTTCAATATTTTCTCCAGAAATCAAATACAAGTAAGGAAATTCCTCCTGGAATTTTTAGGTGTTTTTTTTTGATATTTTCCCTAGATATCTTTAAAGTTTTCAGATATTCACCCAGCAGAGAATACTTCAAGAAGAGTATGTATTCTGAGTTTTTTTCAGAATTTTTTTCTCGGAAATGTCTTCTGGAATCCTTCCAGAAGTCAAATGTCAAGCTGATATTCCTGGAAATATACTTAGAGAAATTCCCAAAATAACTTCTGGAAGAGCTCTGGGCTCTGGCAGGAGCTTCCAGAGATTTTTAAAACTTAGGTTCATGGAAGGAAAAAATGTTGGACGAAGTCGCAACCCTGACGAAATTCTTGAAATAAATCCTTGAAAAAATCTCAAGTAACAACTTTTGAAAATTTTCCGATGTTAGAATTTCCAAAAGAAATTCCTGGAGCAATTCCAATGATTTGCAGATATTCCCAAATGAACTCCTTTAAAAATTTTCGCATGAACTTTTGAAAGAATTTCCGAACGTACCTACTTGTAAAGGAATTCATGAAAGAACAATTAGAGGAATTCCTGAAATGTTTTTCGAACAAGTAAATACTTGAGGAATTCCCGAAGATGCTTCTGAAGAAATTCCCAACGGAACTCCTGGAGAATTATCGAATGAACTCTTGGAAAAAATCACAAATAAACTTTGGATATCATTAACATGCTTCAAACATCGTGGCTTCCGTCAATATATTTATAAAATCTTTCCCTTTTTGGAACCAATGAAACCAAAAAATTTCTGAGGCTCATGAAGTGGCATTTTGTACCAGTGTAACTGAATGTAATTAGAATTTCTTGATTCAAAGGTGAAAAGGAAAATTTAAATCTTAACTTTTAATCATGAGCATTCTCGTACGTATACTTGGTTTAAGTTTTTCTCATGGGATAAGTCAATCCTAATTACTAAATAAGGTTCAACACCTAACCGACATGAGCGTTTAGTTCGTAGAAAACACACATCATTAAAAATTGAATAAATTATCTACAACATCGCGTTCGAAATACCTTTCGCAAATGCCATCCAACAGACATCACAACAAAGTAGCAATGTGACTTTCCCAGTACCTAACTAACTTATGTATTCACTTCACAGCAATCACAACTCACTTAAGTGTGGGTTCCTTCACATACTTACAAGGAAAAAAAAATGAGCACCACCATTCCTCAGCTCTTCAGCCAGTCACACAATTAGTAGATATTAATTAGTTGAATATCTTCCTAATTACCATTCATTCGTTGCAATGTTTATTATGTGCAGCCGAGACACTACCACCCGCATGACCGGCCAACCAGCTGAGTTCAGACCTTCAGCCGAACAAATCAGTCAAGTCAAGTCGAGACTCTCCCGCGCCTAAGCTGCCATGCGTCAATTGCCTTGGAAACCTTGTAGGCACCTAGGCGTTGCGTTGTTGTAGGCAAAGCATGTAAAGAATGAATTATTTTACATCGGTAATGTGATTAGCCTGAATGGGCACGGTCTTGCCCTCCCCCTATCGAAACGACTGCAACGACGACGACGATGATGAAGACCCCCAACGCCAACCTATTATTGCTTCGGCTCATTATCTATCGGCGATGGCGCAGCCACGACGACGACGCTTATCTAGGTGATTCCGAAACTTATTCAGAGAGACTCTAGCACCCAACCCAACTCGAACTGGACTGAACTTCGGACCGAGTTCAGTCGCAGCACTGTCTGAATTCCTAATTAAGCCATCATTAATTACATCTCGTCAAAGGAAATAAATTGCAATTAAGTCATCTATCACTCACTCAAAAGTGTATTCGGTAATCGGTGTTAGTCACCTCTGGACGGACTAGTACTAGACTGACATCGACATGTAAATCAGGTGCGGCTGGCTGGGGGTAGTGCGGAATTAGTTTACATAAAATTACGCTTTTGAATCAAAACTTGGCACATTCAAGTGCCACCTAACCAAGTCATTGCAGTCAGTCGAGCGATGGGAGTTAGTGGCAGTCGCAGTCGACTGACTGACTGACTAGTCAGTCGATGCGAAAGTTCTCCTGCGAAGAATCAGAGAATGAAATCTACATCGAAGTTATGATTGCGTAGGAACTTTTCAGAGGCGAACATGCGGGATGATGGATTTGCAACAGTAGTGTTGAAGTGAGCAAATATTTACTGCAGTTCAATGAAATTTATTGCAGAGGCTAGGTGAATTCATAGCACTCGCTAAGGCTTCTTCAGAAGTAATTAATCACCTGGTAGGGAACATCGAAGGGAGTAGAATAAAACGGTGTCCGACCATTTGGCCGAATGCCGTTTGGCCGAATGTCGTTTGGCCGAACGCCATTTGGCCGAATGCCATTTGGCCGAAAGGGTCTTTTGGCCGAATGCCGTTTGGCCGAATTATTATCAAAAGGTTTTGGAGGCGTGGGTAAACTCTGGATAACATTCTAGCTGCCAATATGATCATCAGAAATATTTCCTTCTTTTAATCATAGGCTATTCTATCAAGTTTTACCATCAAGGGATTAGTTGGCGTTGAAACTGGGACTATTTTTGTCAGAGATTTTTCCTTCTTTAAATCAAAGGCTGTTCTTTCGAGCTATACTGATATAGGCAACAGTGGCAAGATCACATAAGTTCATCATCCTTTTTCGGCCAAATGGCATTCGGCCAAATGGCGTTCGGCCAAATGACCCTTTCGGCCAAATGGCGTTCGGCCAAACGGCATTCGGCCAAATGGCGTTCGGCCAAATGACCCGGAACCGAATAAAACATAAGATTTGCATTTGTGGCGAAATCGCAGGAGAACAGATTGAGAAATCATGTAGGGTACGTGATCTAAAACACTTAACTTTCTGAACATACCATTGATTGATCATTTCAAACTTTAAAAGCTGCTTAAACAACATCCTCAAAATCATTTTACTTATTTTTTCTGCTTATTAGAGATCTGCTTGAGATCATATCTGCTTAGAGAGATATGCTCTCCGAAACTGTTCGGCAAATGAAACCGATGATGCACTCAACATACTTCCAAGAACGGAATACAGTATGCCTCCAGTGCTTTGTCAATCATTCACCACCATGGTTTGGGTGCCATCAAATTGCTCAATTTCGGGCAATGAAAAAGCGGACACTTTGACCAAGGTGTTCGCAAATGACAAACACAAACGGAGGGTCATAGACATTAGTAGATAAGGACGAGGTCGTTGGGGTTGTATCAACGCAACCAGGAGCAACGGTTAAACAAGCTTTAACCGAACTGTTAGAAATCGTTAGGTACAACTGAACGACGGGGATCAGAATGATGGTGGCTACAGAGAGGAACGCTAGAATGTCATCCTAGTTCACGAGTGGGCAGATGTCAAATCAGACCTGCAAACCCAAGTTCTGCGGTCCCAGTTGTACATCCGGTTTTCTAGACGTCAGCGGGTGAGAGCTACCAGATCGCACTGTGTTAGCAGATCCCGAGTTCTATGAAACGTCGGATCGATATAAACATCGACACCGAGAATTGCCTTAATCTGCTGCAAGAGAGAAAATTCCAACCGAGCGAAGATGGACCACTGGATTTGGATGGATCGTCTCAGGCCGAATATCAGAATCATCTGTGTCCGTGCCAGTAGCTGTCACTTGCTGTGCTCTTCCAGTTGTCCGCGATAAGGACAGATAAGGACGTTTCGCGCAGAAAGGCGTTTCATGAGCTTACAGAGAAGATTCGCTGCAAACCCGCAGCTGAAGGAAGAGTAATTCCAATTCGAGATCATACATACGATGGATCTAGGTACGGAGAATTTGACAGAATCTGTGTGATATTTCTGCCGTATTATGGCATGTGGATAGTTTCCGACGCTAGAACTGAGCGCCGCCGCGCCACACCGCCGTCGCCAACACATTTTGTCCCACGCCGACGCCGACCGAGGTTTCGGCGGCGCGCCATACGCCGCTGTTTGTCACGCTGCCGATTTTCATTTTTCGCGCCGTTTTGTTCATGACTAGGTTCATGATATTAAAATTAATAACAGTACATTCTAATAATTTGAAATCTGGTCATTGGATCTTTGATCTATCTATTTTTTTCTTTCGATTATTTTAGACAAACTCTGCATAAGACTCTTATTAAGAACTTCTGAAGAAATTCAAACAGAATTTCAGGGCATCCATTCAAATACAAAACTCCTAGAACTTTTTTTCCAGAAAGATTTAGTGATGCCTCCAGCATATCCTCCAGGGATTCCTCCAGATTTTTTTTCAGAGATGCCTCTAGGATTTTTTTTAAATATTTAGAATTGATTTTTTTTTTCAGAAGATCTCAAAAGGAGTTCCTTCAGAAATTCTTTCAGGAAGATTCAGGAATGCCTCCTCGAGATACATCAGAGATTCTTCCAGAAGATCCTTCCAAAATTCCCATAGGATGTCCTTCGGAGATTAGGTTGAGAGGGATTCCTTCTGAAGTTCCTTCAAGAGTTTCTTAAGAGACAAGTTTTCTCAGAGATACCTCCAGGAGATCCTTCAGAAATTCATCAAGAATTCCAACAAGGGATTTCTCCTGACATTCTGTAGGGATCGCTCGAGGAGGTCCTTCGGGAATCGCTCCGGAAGATTCTTTCAAGAGGAATCACTAATGCCTCCTGGAGATCCATCCAGAATTACGTAAAAAGTTTCTTCAGGAATTCCTGCAGGAGGTCCTTAGAAATTAGATTCACTCTGAAGTTCGTACAGGAGTTCTTACAGAAATTAGTCCAGGAGCTACCCAGGAGTTCCTTTGGACAATCTTATAGAAGGATCTAAGGATACCTCCAGAAAAATTCAGGGATACCCCCAGATACTTAAATAGGGATTCCTACATAAGAAAACTTTATAAGATTCCTGCAGGATATCCTTAGGGGATTCCTGGAGAAGTTGATGCCTCCATGAGTTGCATCAGAGATCTCTGGAAAAGCTCATTCAGGAATTCCAACAGGAGTTCTTTTAGGGAATCTTGTAGGAGCTCCTTTAATAATATCCTTAGGATTATAATAAGGCATATCTTTAGGATATTCTTGAGGGATCTTTCATGGAGTTTCTACAAGAATTCCTCCAAAGATTCCATTTGAGAGATTCCGCTGAATATCCTTCGCGGATTTCGCCTGGAAATCCTTCGAAGATTCCTACCGGAATCCCTTCGGGAAATCCCCCTGGAGTTCCTGCAGGGATTTCTCTTGTAATTTCTTCGAGGATTCCTCCTGTACTTTCTTCAGGGGTTCCCCTGGACTTCCTTCGAGGAATTCTTGGAAGTCTTTCGGAAATTCCTCCTGGAATATCTGTGGAGAATCCTCCTATAATTCCTTCTGGAATTTCTCCTGGAATTCTTTCGAAGATTCCTCTTGGAATTCCTTCGGGGATTCTTCCTAGATTTTCTTTCGGGGTTTCCTCCTAGACTTCCATCTTGGACACCTCTTGGAATTCCTTCGCGGTTTCTTCCTGGATTTTTTTTTAGAATTCCTTCGAATCCTTTAGAATCTCCTCCTGGTATTATTTCGGGGGATCCTCATGGAATTCCTCCGGGTATTCCTTTTGGACTTCATGTACAGATTCCTCCTGAACTTCCTTCGGAGTTTTCTCCTGGAACTCTTTTAAGGATTCCTTCTGGAATTTCTTCAGAGATTCCTCCTAGAATTCATTCTGGAATTCTTTCGAGGATTCCACCTGATATTCTGTCGTGGATTTCTCTTGAAATTTCTTCGGGGTTTCCTCCTGAAATTTATTTGGTGGTTTCTCTTAGAATTCTTTCGGAAATTCCTCCTGAATTTCCTTCAAGGATTCCTCATGGAATTCCTTCAAGAGTCCTTTGGTGATTTCTCCTATAAATAACTCCTTCGAAGATTCCTCCAGGAGTTCTTTCGAGGATTTGTCCTGGAATTCCTTCGGAGATTTCTCCTGGACTTCCTAGGGGGATTCCTCTTGGGATTTCTTCGAGGTTTTCTCTTGAAAATCTTTCGGAGATTCCTTCAGGGGTTCCCACTAGGATTCCTGCAGGGATTGCTTCTGTAATTTCTTCGGAGATTTCCCCTTTAATTATTTCATGAAATCCTCCTGGAACTCCTTCGGGTATTTCATCTGGACTTCCTTCAGGGATTCCTCCTAGAATACTTTCGGGGATTTATCCTGGAATTCCTTTAGGGATTCCTTCGGTTATTTTTCCTGGAATTGCTTCGAGGATTCCTCTTGGAATTCATTCAGGGTTTCCTTTTGGACTTCCTTCGAGGAGTCCTCCTGAAATTTCTTCAGTGATTCCTCCTGATTTTCCGTCTTGGATTCTTCCTGAAATTCCCGCGGGAATTCCTCCTGGAATTTCCTCGGAAATTCCTTTGGAGTTTCCTCTTGAATTTCTTCTTTAAATATCATCGGAGATTCCTGGAATTTCTTCGGGGATATCTCATGAAATTCCTTCGGGAATTCCTCAAGGATTCCTCCTAGAATTCCTATTAGGTTTCCTTCTGGAATTTTTTCAGTGATTCCTCCTATCAGAAATTTCTCCCAGAACTCCTTCAGAATTTCCATCTGAGTATTTTTCGTTGATTCCTCCTAGAAATCTTTTGGGGATTCCTCTCGAATTGCTTTAAGAAATCTTTAAGAAATTCCTTTGAGGATTCCTCCTGGACTTCCTTCATGGATTCATCTTGAAAGTCTTTCCTGAATTTCCATTGGTGATACCTCTTAGAATTCCTTCGGAGATTCCTCCTGAAATTCCTTTAGAAATTTCTCATGGAATTCCTGAAAGATTCCTCCAGGAATTCCCACGGGATTTCCTTCTTGAAATGGGTTTCGGTAGGTTTCCTAGTGACCTCGTTAAACAAAAAAT
Source organism: Aedes albopictus (assembly GCF_035046485.1). Classification (NCBI taxonomy): domain Eukaryota; kingdom Metazoa; phylum Arthropoda; class Insecta; order Diptera; family Culicidae; genus Aedes; species Aedes albopictus. The sequence goes on from NC_085137.1 coordinate 128,857,817, forward strand.
ATCGACATTTCGCATCTAGAAGAGTGTACGAGCTGTTTTTGTGAATGTGTAACTGTTGGTGTGGTCTGGAAACTATGCACTTATGAGTAGGTCTTACACATTCTAGGTTCTGAGCGTCTTAGCGTGAAGAGTATGAAGAATAATAAACTAAAATGTTCCAAAATTGTCGCTCACGTCACTTTGTAGAAGAACGGCAGAGTAGTATAGTACTAGCAGACATCTTCAGTGTGTAAGTACAAATTTACGATTTGTTACTGTTCTATTAGTTTTATCTTATACAAACACAAATTTTTCAGCACTGAATTGTTTGTTAATTTAATTTCAAGTTCTTGCCAGACCGATAGCTTAGAATTTGTATTCCGTTCCGATACACAAGCAGACGGGTCACCATTGCAGTTTCGGTTTTCTAGCAGTGCAGCACACAAGCCCTACAATTTCCCCATTTGGAGCTCGTTAACTTTTTCGGCAGTCAATCCGCTTCTTGTTCGTTAGTCTTAGGAAACACAATTTAACCTTTTCCTATTCGGGGATAACTATAGTCCCACCGCCGAGTCGATACGACTCGCTCGGAACTAGTGCCAAGTTTTGGAGCGCAAACTTTGCAACTGCAGTTTTGCTTGCATCATCGGTTTCCTCCCCCCCCCCCCCCTACGTCCCGTCTATGTAGTTCCGTGTCGAAGTTATCCTTCCACTCGTGCACAATTGTGGCGTGTCAAGATAATTACATTAATCAAAAAGTTTTCCGTCTGCGCTATAGTTGTTGGGCTGCCGTTGCGTTCTATGATGTTGACGACGCCGATGAAAAAGTTTCCCATTTTCTAATTTAATTACACGATAAATTGTTGGTTTTAGGGCTTTGCGTTGTGCTCGGCGCAATTGATACCCAACTAATTCTCAGTTGGGATTGTGCTTCGTCAGAAGCTTCTTCAAATATTTGATTTCACTCGAACCGTGTCCGAAGAAAATCTCATTCCAGTGCACGTTATTTCGCTCCACAGCTACGGTGTTCATCCCGCGCGGATCGCTTAGGGTCCTATATAGCAGGTCCAAAAAAGAGTTTTAATCTGATTTTCATCGTGTCTACCGTTGTCGTCGAACACTTTCCGATGAGTCATTCCTTCCAGTTCACAAACCCGCCCAAAGAAATTTGATTTTAATTTAAATCAAATAAAACGAAAAATTAACAGCCCAACAACGTGCGTGTGTGTAGTTGCGGGGTTCTTCTTCATTTCACGGATCGACCCTTTTTCGGTAAGCCTGGCAGATCACGAGTGGCTTTGCGGTCCACTCCAAATCGGGAATCGGATCGGATCGATCGATCCCGGTGATGATGATGATGATGATACGGTGGATGCTGCGGCAGCTTCTGCCTGGCCATTGGGTTCTGACTAATGGCTTTGTGGACTTCGGAGGAGTTCGGAGCTGGTCGAAGGCATGATTAATGATGATCGCGCCGTCGACCGCTCTTGTTTTTGGTCACGGCGTCCGGGTAGTTTGAGCAGACGACGGGACAACAACGGGAGCCAGGGAATTTGTGTGAAATTAGTTTTATTATGATGCGTCGATGATTTGATGAGGTTTAGTGATGTTTTCGATTCGATTTATGAATGTGCGATAAAGAAGGAAAGTTTCGATACAAGAATGCTCATCGCATTAATTAATGGTGACGTAAGTGTTATCCACTTCGCTTTTTCTTCACGGTGTGTCTGGTAGAACAAAATTATTAAAAAAAAATCGGTATCGCTAAAACACCCACCAAACGAAAGCTGAAGGTCCCCCCTTTCATTTGAGGCTAAAACAAGAAAGTTCTATCGGCGGTCCTAGAACAATTTTTTTTTTTTCAAAAATTTATTTATATAACGACACATTCCACGCACTTCTACATCGCGATTTTTGAACTTCATTGAACGATATTTCCGAACTCCTGCTGTCGATTTTGCTTCTTTTTTGCACCAAAATGAAGATAATTACCTATATTCTTCTAATAGTACCTGAAACTTTGAAAACTGCTTCTAGAAAGTATCAAATTTCTTGGCGTTCGGTTAAAATTCGTCATTTTTTGCGATGGTGCCCGTTACGCTGTATTTCTTGTTTTCTTTCGAAGTACAAATGTCCATTTCCCAATTAGAAAGCATTAACTGAATCTTCTATCCAAATCTGATCGTTTGATATGCTGGTTGGTATGTATATGACAACATATCAATTTTTGGAAGCAAAAGTTTGATTCTCGCACAAAACGTGACGCGTGGAATGTGTCTAAGACTTGCATTTTCTTCCTTTCAACCTTGAGTGTAGCCTAATGGGCTCGTATGAGGTCGCTCATTAGTAACGTATCATATTAATAGAGTAAACGGGTAAAAACATATTCAAAATTGTCCATACAAAATGTTGCCCAGACAAGTGTAAAAAAATATTTATGGGAGTTGTAATAGAATTTCACCAGTATTTAGGTATGTGTGTTAACCATCTTCTCCTTATTGACATGTAGAAGAAGTTATTTCGACTGCCGTTCTCCTTGTTTTTATCGACAGTGCCAAATGTTCGAAAAGTTTTACAGTCGTAGTAGGCCATGACTTGGATGTCAATAAAAATATAACGATAAACAAAGTAGCTCGGATAAAATGACCACGTTCCATAGGGCTCTGCACTGTTTTGATCTTGTATGGGATTTTGACGTTTCTTGGCCTTGTTGTTTACAGAATTTCTGTAAGAGTGAAAGGGAAGGAGATAATTTCATGCAGAGCCCTATAGGGCACTGCATGAAATTCTCTCCTTCTCTTTCACTCTTACAAAAATTTTGTAAACAACAAGGCCAAGAAACGTAAAAAACCCATACAAAATCATAACAATGCAGTGCCTTATCATAGGCCGGTATACGTTCACTTTGTGCCCCTTTCTGGTACTTGTGAAAGCAATTAACATTTTTCGCTAATTTGAAGGATTGCTGTGTGGTATAGCATTAGGTATTGAATCATAAAAAATAAAAGAAATTAAATTTCAACATAGCTTTGCTCCAAACTTTTAGAGAAACAACTACGACATGAAATCATAAAGTCACGATGAAAACCGTACCAAGGTATTCGTGTTGTATTCGAAGAAGCTCAATATCATCGAAGGTAGTTGATATTCACAGATTTAGATATTTGTTTGATATGGCTAAGCATACAAATAAAATACAGAATAAAATAGAAAAGTCCAAGGAAAAGTCCCAAGTTGTTTTTATTTGTATTTGCAGGTTATTGATATTATTGAACAACATTTTCTGAAATATACCAGATATAGAAGTTGGTATTATCCTACGATTATATATCGCAATTACTCATTTAAAGTTTATTCGTTCAATAATGAGATCATACCCTTTAGAATTACTCTCTTTAAGTATAAATATAATTTGAATCTTCTACGCGGAGTATCGATATTTGCTGTAATTGTGAAATATGTAGTGCTGCAAGAACTACAGTTTCTCCTTAATTTAAGAGCAAACGCGGCAGACCTAGCACTACTACCGATGATGCAAAAAGATAGTGCTCTTTGCAGTTCTGCTAAAGATGCAAAAGGGAGATTTCATGTTTGCATAGAAAATGTAATCACTGTACTCCACTCTCCTGCAGTAGTACAGTATATACATTTCTAATACGAAAATATCAGTATTGGACGAGAAAACCGTTTAAGATTTTTCAATGATGACGATTATGTTAATGACGGCGCTAGTATACCTACTCATACTAAACGATCAAAAAATCTGATCGTTTTGTATGAGTAGGTGGTACTAACACTTTTACGACGAAAATATCAGAGCTTGAATATGGCGTCCTTGGTGATAATTGTAGGAAAAGCACTAATCTACAACTTTGCAGAACCCAACATTTCAATTTTAGGTTTCTGAACTGAGTTATTGACAAATGAGTCGAATGATTGCCAGGTGATCGAAAACATCCATGTTTGTCTGTGCTATATCGTGCATTGTTCAATAGAGAAAATAGTAAAATTCAATAAATAATTGCAATTTTTGTCAAATGCATGCTATAAGGATGAACACAGTGATTTAATAATAATTACGAGTATTAAAGCATGACGCGGTACACATGTAAATTGAAATTTGAACTCACTGCCCATAACCACAAAACTGACTACTGTTTACTGGCTTTTTTATTAACATGGGACTATTATGCTTTTGTGGGAAGTATAATTAACAACATATAAAAAATCTTCCGTCGGAAAGCCATGTTGGCAATGGTTTTCGTTATTACTTAGTACTTCGAGAAAATTCAAAATAAAAAAAATCACACTATTTCAAAAAAAAAATTGTTCTAGAACCGCCGATAGAACTTTCTCATTTAGGTCTCAAATGAAAGGTGGGACCCTTAGCTTTCGTTTGGTGGGTATTTTAGCGATACCGATTTTTTTTAAATAATGTTGTCCACCAGACACACCGTGTCTTCTTCTTTTTCTTCTGCTTGGCGTAGCGTCCCACCTGGGAAAAACCATGCTCCCCAGCTTAGTGTTCCTCGAGAGCTTCCACAGTTATCAACTAAGGGCTTCCTCTGCCAATGACTTTTAGCATGTGTATACCATGTGGGAGGCACGTAGATACTCTATGTACTAAGGCATTGACAGAAATTTCTTTAAAAAAATTCCAGGACCGATTGGAAATCGAATCCGTCACCCTCAGCATAGTATTGCTGAATACTCACGCCTTTATAGTGAATATATACAGATGAGGAGATGATACAGTCCGCTCACGAATCAGCCAATCATGCGTATTGTTTACAGATTTTGAGACATATTCGCTTGAGATTAACATGCAGTAACGTAAACGAGGACAGCCACGCTTAGTTGTCAACCAATCGGAATGTTATTTCGTGTGCCTCGCTGCGAGGACGGATCTCTCTCTGTGACCGAAGTGGTACACCAGTTTGTTCGTTTATTGTGGAACATGTTTATCTTTGATTGTCTTCACTTCTGCTTGGTGAGAGAGCCTGGAGGGGCTAGGCGTGAACTCTCACTCAGAAGATCTTAGTTCGATTCTTCTGTTAGGATTTTTCAAAGTTTCTCTCAAAAGACGGTGCTAGTTATAGCAATTTTCTCAACAATCAGCAGTGTAATTTAAGAATCACACATAAATTTCAATCGCTCACGATGGAGGTCAATTTCTTTCATTCATTTCGTCAAAAATTTACAGATTTTTCGTACTGTGCACCTAAAATAGATTAAAAAGTATTGCGGCAAATTGGACTCAAGCTCACCAGTATCAATCACCATCAACTATCCAAATGGATAAGTTGCAGTTACCTGAAAACGGAGGAAAAATGGGTTAGTTAAAGTTCAGTTCATGTATGAGACGGGATTGGTAGTCTAATGGATACCTCTTCTGATTCGTATACAGAAGGTCCTGGGTTCAATTCCTAGCCCGTCCCATTCCTCTTACTTTGTAATCTTTCTAGGTATTTTCTCCCTCCTCGCTACATAAATAACTAATGCGCATTCTTATGTTCGTTCATAGCCATCGCTATAACCAGGATTCAAATAACCGTTTCACACCCTTTCGACTTTCATTGCACAGTGCTTCTCTATCAGCCTACGCCTACGAGTTTACAATCAAGCGAACTGTGTCACATCATCTTCAGAATAGTACAACACACAATTCTTGCACTTTACGCCTGGCATCCATGCACTAATGTGTGAACCCTCTGCGAACATAGAGTAAGGTGGGGCAAAAGTTCGAGTGGGGTAAGAGTTTTTTTTAGGGTTTTCAGCTTAATTCAAATGATTTCTTTCGGGTGTCAAAATTTGTTCGAAGCCTTTTTGAAAAATAGTCTTTCACTCCAAAAATAATAAGAAATTATCAATATTTCCAACAGTTATGACTAAATATTAATTTTTGATAAAAAGTTGTAATATGCGATGGCACTTCCAACGCAAGGATTGAAAATGTAGTGAATTCGTATTCGGTATTTCATTTTGCGGCGTAACTAGGTACGTTTTGAGGATGCTTTAGCATGTACTCGACTAACCTCCTTCGGATGGGATTAGACGAACATCTAACACATACAGTGTTGTGTTTAGAAGAAAGAAGATAACCATGTGTGACTGTGGAATCGAGTTCAGTTCTATGCCTACTGGCGACGAAAATAGTCGAGTGACTCCATAGCTTGAAGGAATAGAAGCGCCCTTCTAGCGAATTGGGAGTCGCGAGTTCGAGTCTCACCGGAGTTTGTGGATTCCTTTTCATAATTCGAATCTCAATTTGTTCATCGGGCACATGTTTCTGTTGCAAACATGGATGTCAAAGCATTTTCCCCCTATACTAACGGTGGTGAGAGTGGTTTAAGGCTACGCTTTTGTACTGCAGTCGCATTGAAGGGGAAATGCGGAATCTATTTTTAGATTAGAGGTTCAACAAACTCCCAGTTTCGGGTAAGCGCTTTGAAAAATGCGTTTGGGAGCTAATAACACGTTTTCTATCATTTAGTATTTTTATGTAACCGTGATAGATTAAAAATATTGAAAACTTAATTTGTTATCATCTGGTTATGTGCCGGGGCCCGTAGCGTAGTGGCTACACGTTCACTTCACAAGTGGATGGTCGTCATAGGTTCGATCCCAGCCCCGGCACTTGCAATTTTCCGTCAGTTGCTCTTCCCCCCGAGAGCAGCTGACACCTGACCCTCTTCTGAGCATATGCTTTAACGGACCCGGAAACTTGGATATCGGCTGAATACATTTAGGCGCTGCACAAATTTAATTTCTGTTTTGTCACCAACCAAAATTGTCGAGATCATGTCGTTATCTGTAACCAATACGGATAAAAAGTAATCGCCGCGCCCTCATTGTTGCTTGTTATGTGCCTATTATAGTTGGATTATTATCTTCTCTGCGTTCTTTACATTGGGCTGCAACCTGGCGTTGGTTCGGTTAGTGAAACCAATACAGAACCCCTATCAGAGAATGTGTCTCCACATTGAAGTCCATTAAGCCTTGGGAGGTTGAGATGGGGGGTCCTACGAGAAAAAAATCGATCCGGACGAAGTTAAGGGAGCATGAACGTACGGTCCTTAGTTTCGAACAGACACCATTAGAAATGTGAGATATTTTAACACAACATGCCAATAAATTAGGGATATATTTTTCTTCTACCAAAAGTTAGCAGCAGCTTTGCAAATCATGTCACGTTTTCTTCATACATTTGCATGTGTGTGAGATGTCAAAAAGATTTGAGTTATTTAGAAGTAATGCTTCGAGTTAGCATTGGGCAAGTTTGGCTGAGACATCTATTTTAATGAATCGATTCGAATCAGACCAGCAGAATCGATTCACCGATTTAATCGAATGCTTTGAATCGATGTTTTCACATCGATTCGATATTATAAAATATTGCAAAACCATAAAATGATCCGTTTGCATCATGGAGTACAAGTTGGAGTATTTGTCTAAATAAGTTCAATATCAGAAATTGATATTGTTCGTCGAACCGTCTCTGGAAAAAATCCTGGTTGAATGCGTGGAAGAAATTCTAAAGAAATTCCAGGAATGCCCGGAGCATGTTCTGGAAGAAATATCGAAGAAATCCCTGGATAAACTCCTGAAGGATTCACTAGAGGAAATCTGAGAGGAATCCCTGGAGAAGAAACATCTTGAGGAATTCCTGGAGGAATCTTTTTAGAGAAATTTCTGGAAAAATGCTTGGAAGAACTTCTGGACAACTTTTTAGAAAAATCGCTGAAGGAATCCCTGAAGAAATGTTTGGAGGTACCTGAGGAAGAATGCCTGGATGATCTTCTAGACAAATTCCTGGCGGAATCCCAAGTGGAACTCACGGAAGAATGGCTGGATGAAATCCTGGTGGAAAACCTGGAAGAATACGTGGAATAATCCCTGGTTAAATTCCGGGAGCAATTGCTGGGGGAATTTCTGAAGGAACCTCTGGAGGAATCCTCAAGAAACCCTAGAAGGAATTTCTAGAAGAATCTCAGAAGGAATTCATGCAGGAATCGCTGGAAAAATTCTTGGAATAATTCGTGGATAAACTCCGGGAACAATTCCTGGGGAAATTTCTGAAGGATTTTTTGGAGAAATTGCCGTAGGTATTGTAGAGGTATTCCTTAAGGACTTCCTGAAGGCTTAGAGCAATCCCAAGAGGAATTCCTGAAGGAGTGCCTTGAGGAACCCCTGGAGAAATTCTTGGAGACATATCTGTAGGAATTCCTGGCAGGAATCCCTGTTTAGGCCTCTCCACTTTTTCAAGAATGTTCTCTGATTCTCAAGTCCAACCTCATATTTTGATTGGCACCCTAAAAGAAGTAACTGATCAAAATTTCAGCCAAATCCATTGAAATTAGGAGGTGCACCAATAAATTTAATGTTTTTCGACCATTTTTTAACTTGAACAAATCATAACTGCATTAACTTGTCAAAAATTAATTCTTTCAGCACAAATTAAACACACAAGATTCCTCCAGGAACTCCTACTAAAAGTGCTTCGATCTAGGCTTCGATAGTTCTTCAAGGAAATCATCCAGGGATTCATCATGCAATGTATAAGTAGTATGGTGAAACGTTCAGGAAGAATTCCTGGAGGAATCTCTAAAGGAATTCCTTGAGATATCTCAAGAGAAATACCTGTACGAATCTCTGGAGGAATTCCTAGAGGAATCTCTAGAGTAATTCCCGACGAATCCTAAGAACTTTTAGAGAAATCCATGCAGGAATTTCCAGAGGAATCCTGGAGAAATCCTGGAGGAATTTCTGGAAGAATCCCTTATGGAATTCTTGGAGGAATCCCAGGAAGAATTTCTGAAGACATCCAAGGATCAATTTCTGAGGGAATTTTAGGAGGAGTTTCTGAAGAAATCCCAGAAGGAAGTACTTAATTCAGATGAAATCCTGAAGGAATCCTAAAAAGAGTTAGCAGAGGAACTTTTGGAGCAATTCCTGAAGCAATACCTGAAGAAAGCCATGAGGAAGCTTGCTAGCAATCCCAAAAGGAATTCTTAAGGGAATCTCTAAACAGTTCCTGGAGGAATTCTTAGATTAATTCCTGGAGATGTTTCTGGAAGAATTCTTGAAGGAATTCCAAGAAGGGCTCTCGGAGGCAGATTCAAAATAATCCTGGAAGTTGTTCCCGAAGGAATCACAGAAGGAATTCCCAGGAATCCCGGAAGCAATCTTATTTGGAATTCCTTGGGGAATCTCACGAGAGCTTTCTTAACGAATTCCTGGAAGAATTTCTGTAGGAATCCTAGAATAAAAATTTTTGGACGAATTATTAAAGGAATACTTCGATGGACTCCTAATGGTTTTTTTTTGAGAAGTTACTGAATTAATTCTTGAATAAACTTTAGTAAAGTTTTCTGAAAGAATATCTTGAACCTTCGAATAATTCCAAATGGAATTATTGGAGCAATCTTCTGCTGAATTTTAGATGGAATATATGTAGAAATCCTTGAAGAAATCTCTGAAGGAATACCTGGAGAGGATCTCTGGAGAAATATCTGAAGGAAACCTCGGAAACAGCACTTGAACTGAAAGAACCTTTTAAGATATCCCAGGTCAAATTCTCGAAGAAATGTCTGGTGGCATCCCTAGATGAATTCTTTAAGGAATCTTTGGAGGAATTCAAGATGGAATAACTGTACAGTACTTGCTACATGGCAAGCTATGGAAAGATTCCTCGAGGAATTACTCATACTCATATGGTTTACAAAACTAGAAACAAATCTTGAACATTCATTTTGATTCCTCAAAATGCCTATTTGTATATTCACATATCTGGTGCCCAACTACGCCAATGATTTTACGACTCTGTGTCGAACATTTATATTACGTTGAGACAATGCATTCTAAAGAAAAATTAAAATGTAATATTTTTGAATCGAAAGAAACATCGAATGTAAAAAATCGATTCGGTCGATTTTGTGGGGCTTCAACATCGATTCAAAAAAATCGATTAATTGAAACATCGCGGATATTGCGAACATCGATTTAAAATTGCCCAACGCTACTTCGAGTTGCAGTGAAGAAGGAAGCCACAGGAACGTACAGCCAACTACGCCACGGACCTCGAATCAGATCTCATTTTTTTTTTTATCGTGATTCCGTGATTCCGTTTTAACTACAAAATGACGAAAACTTCAATCCCGCAGCTCTGGCAACACTAGTTCTATTATTCCAATTTCACCGTATCGCATCCATACCATGTCGTAACATTGAACTTGTCTAGCAAGACCGCGAAAGTTCTTATCACTTGTCAACAGACTTGCAATCAACTCCGATTCCCTGTCGTCATTCATAAGTCAATTAGCTGCGGCGGCCGCCGTCGGTCGGTTGCGGTGACAATTCATTTAGTTCACTACCGGTGGTGAAGAGTCGCTGTTTGTTTAGTGTTCCCCAATCATAAGCTCACTCATCACAACCTATCTCCATTCTAAGTAGATATAGGCTCCCAGTCAATATTTGTCATCGTAGACTGCACTTCCCAGCACTCCGTGCTATGCCCTGTTTGCACAGTTAACAAGCGCAATTTCTGTTGAAGGGCCTTCCTGCACTTTTTGCGGTTCCTCAACGAACTACAACAGAGGCGCGAATCGACAGAGATGTGAACTTGCGCCCGCCGGCGGCACTCGACCGTCGGCACCCGACTTGTTAGAGGGTACGCGCTTAACACTAATCATAATTGAATTAACGATTAATTAAACCTGCACATGCAATTTGCTCATTAGTATGAGAAAGTTTTGCGCTACTAATCAACGTAGGCGGTGGCGGCCGCGGCAGCCCTCCCGGACATTGTTGTTCGACAATAGCTATGGCAACGGATTGCGTTGTTTAGACGTTGCCTTCGCCTGCCTGCTGCGCTGAACAAAGCCGCGGATTCCTCTGCACGTTCCGAAGAAGACGTTCAAATTAGATATCATCAGTTCAACATGGGAGCTTTCAGCCTAATTGAAGACAGCAATGACGACACCGCTCCGTCAGTCCAGTAGTGGCCGAAATGCTACCAGAAAATTATTAGGTCATGTTCGGTGACAGATTGGACAAATCTGATTACAGCCAGATAGCGGCCATGCGCGTGTTCCGGCTGTCACTCGAAGTCTTGTTCCGCGAGTTGTTCCACTTGTCGGCTGTCTTGTTCGCACCAATTACCTCCGTTGGACAGAACTTGGGACATCGAAATTGCGTTAGGTTGATTGGCTGCCGGTTGATTGAATTGTCTTCTGTGTCGGACAATTGATCCAACCGGGGACGATACCGATCGCCAACCTTGTATTTGTTCACCGTAGGTACTTATCGGTTAAATTTATTGCTAATTGAGTTAGCATTGCGCTGTAGCGGCGCGGCGGGAAAGGAAATTCGATTACAGGATGCCGTTCTGAACCGGAAAAAGACTACTTCGTCAAAGCGATAACAACCAGTTTCTTGTTTCGCCGCCGTCGTCACTTGGTCGGTCTGGTAGCCTATGGCTATCGGCCATCATCGACCGTCGTCGCGTCGTGTGTTCAAAATGCCTTCCATGATGGCTACCGCCAGCTCACGCTATTTCTCGTGAAACAAAACCAGTAGCAACCATTTACGAAATAAATGCATCCCAGAAGAGAAACGGAGAGTTTCGTGGTGCATGGTCGGTCACTTTACATAATCCGATTTCCTTGGCTCCTCCGACGATTCCAGAAATGCAAATTAAATGCCCCTTATGGTGGAGGGTCTGCACTGCACTGCTTTTTTGTTCAAACCGGGTTTGGACTGAGTTCATGGGAAGCACGCGAAAAAAAAGCATAAGCCTTGCCGGGGAATAGCCGTGGGGGCTCATCCTTGGCAGTGGATTAGTGGGAGCGTTTTTTGTGTTTGTTTTGCGATCCGCGTCGGGTTAGGGAGTATTTAAATTGCATAGCTTATTGCTTGGTTTACATCTGATTTTTAAGTCTGTGATAGAAGAAGCATCTTCTTTCTATTACTTTATTACTCCCTGACATTCAAATACGCCTTCTATATCATTTTTGTATAATTTTCTTAGGATATTCCAGAAAAAGTCTCGGCCAGAAATCAGGAGAAATTTCTAAAGAAATCTTGGCGCAATTTCTGCAGAAACTTCTAGGTACAAGAATCTCTGAAAGATCTTCGAGAGGAATTCCTCAACGTATTCACAAAGAAGCTTCTGGGTGGATTCTTAGCAAATACCTTGAAGAATTACTTGAAGAAGTCTATCTGGAGAAAATCATTGAAAAATCAGACACAAAAATTCCGAAAAAAAACCTAATTAATCCACCTAGCGGTAATGGCGCTCGTGCCTTCGAAACCCCATTTCAATAAAACTCAAGCGAAATGTTGATGTATATAACACTTTTATACAATTAACAGAAATCCATTTCATGATACCAGAAATCATATCGTTTATCTTGCTTCTAATGTTTGAGCCTCAAACTCTTAAGAAAAAGATGCTATATTGAATTTGAAGCCGCCGTTTAGGATTTAAGATTGCCATCTCGGATGTCCTGGTCGCCATTTTTGGCGTCCAGGCATCTTCTCTACGAAAAATATACCTCATTAAACAGCCTCCATCTTTATTTTGGAGCCGCCATCTTGGATTTTGGACCACCATTTTGAATATTCTAGTCGCCATTTTTGGAATCCCGACATCATCCCCATACCAAATATACCAACATTGCATGGTTTTAGAGCCTAAAACTCCATTAAAAAGCCGCCATCCTAAATTTGGAGCCGTCATCTTGGATATTCTGGTCGGCATTTTTGGACTCCGGACATCTTCCTCATACCAAATATACTCATATTGCATGGTTTTAGAGCCTAAAACTTCATTAAACAGCCGCCATCTTGATACTGAACTGAAGCCACCATCTTTAATTTTAGATCGCCATCTTGTACATTCTGGTCGCCATTTTTTGACTCCGGACATCTTCCCCATACCAAATATACCCATTTGGCATGGTTTTAGAGCCTTAAACTTCTTTAAACAGACGCCATCTTGAATTTGAAGCCACCATCTTGGATTTTAAACCGCCATCTTGGATATTCTAGTCACCATTTTAGGAGTCCAGACACCTTCCCCATATCAAATATTCCCATATAGCATTCTTTAAGAGCAATTTTTAACCGCCACCTTGAATATTTGGCTGCCATCTTGAATTTTGGGCCGACATCGTGGAGCTTCTGGTCTCCAGTGTTGATTTCTGCACAAGGCTCGTTAACCATGCTAAAGGTTACAAAAATCGCCGCAGTTTGATGTATCGCATGATGGGGCTAGTTCAGTTTTATATACGACCAGTTCTACCGCTCATTATATTTGGCCATTTCCGGCGAGACACCCGGAACTGGTTCCGGAATACAACCGGCAGTCCCGTATGTGGTCTGAGCTTACTTTCTTAATAACCGACCACCAGGTTATTGAAACAGCCGTGATTTGATGTGTCGCATGCATGGGTTTGGTACTGTTTTATATTTGGTCACTTCCGGTGGGACATCCGGAACCGGATCCGGAACACTACCGGTTCAGATATGGTCTGATACTGTTTTCCTTCTAACCGTTCATCAGATTATCGATAAAGCCGCTGTTTGATGTGTCGCAGTCGCATGCTTTGGTTATGTTCAATTTGATATTTGGCCACTTCCGGCGAGACACCCAGAACCGGTTCCGGAAAACTAGCGGTTCAGATATGGTCTGAGACTATTTTGCTGCTAACCGTTCATCAGATAATCGTAAATGCCGTGGTTTAATGGGTCGCATGCATGGGTTTGGTGCATTTTCATGTCTGGCCCCTTCCAGGGGTACCGGTCCGGAACACCTAAATGGTCATAACTCCGGAACGGCTGGACCGATCCAAACCATTTTCAATAGTAAACAATGAAACCAAATTCCCCGTCGAATGAACCATCGGCCATTAAAATCGGTTGAGGTTTACTGCCAAAAACTACATACAGACACATACATACAGACACACATACACACATACACACACACACACACACACACACACACAGGCATCATCATCTCTTGGTGGTTCCGGAGAGACGTAGGGTTTGGCGACCATAGGAATGGTTTAGTGGGTACGAGGAGAGAGTAGTCCTGGATTTTACTTTTGTTGTAGAAGACGGCCTGTCAGACCTACACTACCCTAACCTTCTGTTAGGGTGTCTGTTGAGCAGATTATCCCCCTATGGTTTAGAAGGAAAAAAAAACACAGACATCATCTCAATTTGCTGAGCTGAGTCGATTGGTGACTGGACCCTCCGGGCCTTCTATCAAAAATTCATTTTTGGAGTGAACATATAGCCTTTTCAGTATACTTAGTGTACGAGAAAGGCAACAAGTCCTTGAAGGAATCTCTTCAGAAATTCGAAGAATTATATCTGGAAAAAAAACCTCTGGCTGAAGGCGTTTTGGAAGGAATTTCGTAAACAATTTCTGGGAGAATTCCATGCGAAGTTTTTGTAAGAGCATGGGAGGAATTTCTACTTAAACCACTGGGAGAAATCTATGAGCAATTCCTGAAGGAATTATGTATTCAAGTAACATCAGAAGAAACTGCTGGAAAAACACAGAAGAAATTCCTAGCAGAATCCTTGTTATGATCCCACCTGATAGAGTTCCAAAAGAAATTCTAGGAGAACCTCAGGCAAAATATGTATGTGATGTGGTGGAATTCTCGGAAGAAAGAATCCCTAGAGGAACGGTAAAGGCTGGATGCTAAGCGTTTGATACCCATGCAGTGTAGACGTAAGTTTGGCTTTTCTATCAAGCAAGAGCCTTTAATCGCGATTTTTCGTCCTAGAGACTTCTCTCCTGCACTTGTCCACCTTTTCGGAATGGTAGACGAGGAAGAGGCACTGCATCAACCAGCGACAAATCACCATCGTTCTCCACCTGGATAGCATCCAAACCCCCAAACCCAAGAAGGTCCCCGGATCTTCGTCAACACAAATAATGTTGTCGCGCTTAGAAATGAGCTGGAGAGAAAGCAAATTCACTTCCCGAAAGGAACGGACTTGCTCCAGATCATCGTCCGGTGGGACAAATTCCGCGCAAGAAACGCCAGGTGACCTAGTGTAGCAATTTCCTCGCCTACGGACGCGGAACCAAAAACTGCCACATACATCCGCAGTGTGACAAGTGCGCCAGACGGCACACAACACAGTCGTGCGACTCGATGTAGGAAGCAACGGACCCAAAATGTGCGAACAAACATGAGGGCATGCACGCAGAATTTCTGGAGATCCGCAGAAAAGACTCCATGCACGAGAGTTATCGAAGCCATCGGTGTTCAAATTATCACCTTTCGCGGGGGCATAACAATCTTTGCCGATTATGCACCCCGGCAATGTGTGGATAGCATCGGGACATCGGATCTGTTCACGGTAGATCTGCAGAGTCTAATAAACCACCAGATACCAGAACTTCGTGATGACCCTGTAACGAGACGACCTAAGTAACAAGAACAGTAGACTTCTTGCAGATCATCTCGACACAGGCACTTGTGTCGGTGCAGAACGTTCGTCTCCCCGGCGAGAATAGCTTCGATGCTGGATGTGTTTCTATCAGATCTTGCCGTTTCGAAATCGAATACTTCTGAGCTCGGATCACCTACCGTTAACATGTGAGCTTGAATGAGATCTAGCATCAATCCCACCAGCAAAGAGACGAAACTACCACTGGGTTGACTGGGTGGCTTTCGGCCACGTGGTGAACTTTAAACTACCAACTACCATCCGGTGCGGCTATCGAACGAGATCTGGACGCGCTCGAGCAAGCTATTCGTACGACCGAGGATACCTACATCCGCTGGGTACCGATAACACGTCAATTCGCCCCCATTGACGACCATACCCACCAGATCATCCAACAACGAAATGTCGTCCAAAGTCAGGAACTTTCCCTCCTCAACAATTTACGAACCGGATGGACGAGGCGAGAAACAAAAGATCTCTGACAACATCAGGTGACTAGATGACCATTCCATGCTCTTCTGGTAGGTGGCCAAAGTCTTGAAGAATCGGCCAGAAACAATTCCTCCACTGAAGGACGAAGTCGGTGGTCCGTCGGAGAAGGCATACGCCATCGCCACCAAGCTGGTCGAGGCGCACAACCAACACGACGACAACGATGACGCCCCTTTCGATGGATAGGCTATCGAAGACGAGGCAGGTCCACCAAAACACGGCCGTTTTTAAAAACATGGCTATGTTAGTGCTAGACGTTGGTCTGGTACGACGGCTTAATCCACAATTTGGTATAGGTGGAGTTCCCCAGCTACATGCCGAGGATGGTAAGACAATACCAACAAAACTGTCCAAATATCCCTAGCAGGGCATCGTCCGGAGCCCAAGCTGTTCGTTCCAGCAGGCGTTCCCGCAGGCAGGCTGCTCGGTCCGATCCTGTACCTACAATCTCTCGGACACGTTGAACATCCCACAGTTTCCGGGCGACTGTTCCTTGGCACTGTATGCAGACGATAGTGCAATAATGGCAAACGGCCGTACGACACAGGACTGCCGTTCCTGGCTGCAACGAGGTGTCACTACGTCAATTATCTATCCGTCTATTATCTATTCGTACTGCTTCGGAGAAGATCGATATGCCTGAACACGATAGCTTGGATCTTGGCTTAGTTTACCTTGACCTTCAACAAGGTAAACTAAGCCAAGACCCAAGCTATCGTGTTCAGGCATATCGATCTTCTCCGAAGCTTCTTCCTCCACCGGACTGGACTGTTTCACCCGCACCAACGGCCGGTCAATCGACTGGCTGAACGAGGTAGGTACTTGGGCGTCACGATGAACAACAAGAGGATCTATCGTACCTACACCGATAAACTACGTAAAAAGTGCAAGGAGCTCCAGAACTCGCTGTACCCGTTGATATGCCGGCGGTCCAGGCTAGGTAATTCGCGTAATACAGATCCCATTGAGATCACTAGCCTCTGCCCAGCAACTCCTATCCCTACCTCCACGTGGGCTGCGAGCAACCTTAGGGAAGATCGGGTAACCAACTTCGGTGGGAACTTTGGTCATAGACTGACAGGGAAGGGGGAGGGTTGCTTCTGCAAACCTGAGTATCTGTTCTCCAGGAGGAGCGGCTCACAACAGCGTATGATCCCCATGTTAGGGGCGGTTGATCAACGTCCGAATGCCAAGGAAGAACTCCAAGCTCAATTGTGCACTATGGTCTTTCGGAAAGTAGGTGGTTGATGTCAGGCCGTACGAGCCAGCCGTAAAAAAAACAAATGTAACGAAAAATCAGCGACAGAACAATATGAACCGAGACCACAGCAGCGAACAAAAAGAACTTGCGATTGGAAACTCGGTACGTGGAAGTGGGACTGCCGACCTCTCAACTTCATTGGGAGCACCCGCATACTCGCCGATCTACTGAAGGACCACGGGTTCGGCATCGTAGCGCTGCAGGAGGTGTGTTGGACAGGATCCATGGTGCGAACGTTTTAGAGGTAATACCAGAGGTGCGGCAACACACGCGAGCTGGGAACAGCTTTTATCGTGATGGGTGATATGCAGAGGCGCGTGATCGGTTGGTGGCCTATCTAAGAAAGAAGGTGCAGGTTGAGGACCAAGGGCCGATTCTTCAGCTTCAGCATAATAAACGTGCACAGCCCACACTCCGGAAGCACTGATGATGACAAGGACGCATTTTACGCGCAGCTCGAACGCGAGTACGACCGCTGCCCAAGCCACGACGTCAAGATCATCATAGGACATTTAAACGCTCAGGTAGGCCAGGAGGAGGAATTCAGACCGATGATTGATAAGTTCAGCGCCCACCAGCAGACGAACGAAAACGGCCTACGACTCATTGGTTTCACCGCCTCCAAAAATATGGCCATACGTAGCACCTTTTTCCAACACAGCCTCCCTTATCATTACACTTGGAGGTCACCACAGCAAACGGAATCTCAAATCGACCACGTTCGGATTGAACGACGACACTTCTCCAACATTATCGACGTCAGGACCTATCGTGGCGCCAACATCGACTCCGACCACTATCTGGTGATGGTAAAACTGCGCCCAAAACTCTCCGACATCAACAATGTACGGTACCGGCGACCGCCACGGTACAACCTAGAGCGACTAAAACAATCGGATGTCGCCTCAGCATACGCGCAGAATCTCGAGGCCGCGTTGCCAGACGAAGGTGAGCTCGATTTGGCCCCTCTAGAGGACTGCAGCTGGAGTACAGTAAAAACCAGTCGTCAACGACGTAGCCGAGAGCACCATCAGGTACGTGGAACAGAGTTGACGGAACGAATGGTTCGACGAGGAGTGCACAACGATTTTGGAGGAGGAGAACACAGCGAGGGCGGTAATGCGGTAATGCTGCAGCAAGGAACCGGCATAACGTGGAACGTTATAAACAGAAACAGGAACAGCAGACCGGCCTCTTTCGGGAGAAAAAAAAAGGCTACCTGGAAGAAGCAGAGGGCGAGGAAATGGAACTGCTGTGCAGGTTCCAAGAAAAACGGAAGTTCGGTCAGAAGCTTAATGCATCCCGCTACGGCTTCGTGCCGCGAGCCGAAATATCAGGCAAGGATAAAGATGGAAGCCTCTTGACGGACGGACGTGAGGTAATTGAAAGGTGTAGGCACACATCGATGGGCACCTGAATGGCGTGTAAGCACAGGATACCAGGACAACGGGGGAAGCGACTACGTCAGTGCAACAGAGGACGGAAATGCTGGGAAGAACGACACAGATCACAGATTTTAAACCGATAATTGTATCCGAACCCTGTAGAACACAAAGAAATTAGTACCAATTTTGATATAACGCCCTCATCTTTTAGTAAAACTGATCATCTATGAGCCCTGATTGGTACACGCCATCCAGTGTCCCCAAGGCCTTCCTATTGCACCGTTCCCGGTCGCCTTGCCTCGAACAACAGTTGTCATCGATGGCTATGCAACAACAAATGAAACGAAATTAATGCTAATGTGTGTCATTCAATTCCTAGAATGGAACACAATTACACACGCCATTAACTCTATCAATATATTGGCAAATTATGTTCTGCTTCTCTCCATCCATGTCATTCCATTCCGATTCCATTCATTCACTCGCCTATTCGTCCATTCCGTTTTGTTCGCGCCGTAACGTTTTCCCATCATGGTTCCACCAGGGGCACTCTCAATTCCCCGATTGCCGTCGACAATTTAACAAAAATTATAACAATCGTCACTCCTGTCTACATCTGTCAATAACGGGAAGTGCGGGTGTTTTTGTGTATTCGAGTTTCGTGCTCAGCCACCGCCGTTGCCGCAGCGCAGCGCCCCGAACTCAAACTATCAATCATCGTGGTGCAATCCGGGACGGCGCAACGGTGGAGGTCGTTCCATTTTATAACATTTACAAATCGGCGGTACCAAACGTCGAGAGTTCCAATCGACCACTTCCAAACAAATAGCCATCCATGGATGAAGGGAAAATCGTTTTACCCAGAGCTTGAGAGACTCAGTACTGCACACCAAATTAAATTAAACCCCCGTAGCAAAAATCAATCAATTCGATTACGGAAACAACACGCTCGATGCGGAGTTGCCCTCGCATCCTCGCGGACCCTCAACCCCATTCGCCCACCACCGCCCCCCTATCAGAGATCAGTATGTATTTAAATTTAAATTCGCGACGGCGGCGGTGGGTTGGAAAAACTCGCACCTCTTTTCTGCACATAGCACATTTTCGCATTCTTCTGACACCAACCGAACGCGAACGCCAAACACCGAACACCGAATCAACCGAATCGACTCAATGGGGTGTGAAGTTCTTGCTGAACAAACGTGGCGGCGTTTGTTCGATGTGCCCAGATAGTTTTCACCCCCGAAAAAGGTATTTATCGCGGGTAGGTAGTAAGGAAAACGGCGACGGCGGGGCTCTATAATTGCATTAGGAGTGAAAATTTAAAAAATCAAGTTGAATATGCGCGCAACCTACCCTTGAATGAATAACAATTGATCTGGTCGGTCGTAGTCAGTTGGGTTTGATCAACAGCGTGCTACAGTTCGGGTAATTGCGCGAATGTGGCACAGTGGTCCAACATGGAGTTGGATGAGGTCGAAAAGCGCGTGCAGCTCTACAGAAAGATAGAACAGTTCGACGAGAATGTGATTGCTGAGATGCAGAAAAGCACGTAAAGGAACGACATGCGGAAGTTTTAAGCAAATGTCAATAGTGCACGGCACCAGTCTAACCAATGCCCATGTTTTTGCAATAATCAGGAAGAACTTTAGTTGTTGACGGTCAAGCAGTGGAACCGCCAACACTGGATAATACTGAATAGAGATGGCTCCACAGAAGCAAAAACATAATAAAGTTGCTCTCACTCAGATCAAACTTCTTAATCATGAAAGCGAGCAGCTTTATTATTCAATTCAACGATAGTACATTTCGCTCATAGCACCAAATGATACAATATGCCCTTAACATGTATTTGGTGGGTAAATTAGCGATACATATATTTTTTAATACTTCTTCCATATACACCGTGTACACCTAAACTGATAGCCCCAGCACGGTGGGGATGAGCATTTTTAACAGTGAGGCATTGCAAGTATTTCCTTTACGTGTTAAAACTTAAACACATGTATGCGGTTTGTTGAGTATAACTTTATTTACAAGCATCTGATCGCTTTGTGGTCGTCGACAAAGTTTTTCAGAACATCCTACGCTATTATTTCACATCATCGGTTAAAAAGTTTCAGACAAACTTTTTCAACTTATGATAAAAATGCAAAAAAGTATGTTTTCCCATACGAAGTTCCATACAAATTTCAATTGCAATACGCAAAGTGTAGACGCAACCGATCGTGCTTAAATTTTGTGCTGATACTCAGGACTCGAAATGAAATAAAAAAAACCCTAATTAATCCACCTAGCGGTGAGGCCGCCTTTCTCGTGCCTTCGTAAACACATTTCAACAAAACTCAAGTGACATGTTGATGAATATCGCACTTTCATACGTTAAACAAAAATCCATTACATGGCACCAGAAATCATATCGTTTATGTGGCTTTGATGTTTGAGCCTCAAAAAAGCCGCTATCTTGAACTTTGAGCCGCAATTTTAGATTTAAGTCCGCCATCTTGAATATTCTGGTCTCTACTTTTGGACTCCACACTTCTTCCCCATACCAGGTATACCCATATTGCATGGTTTTAGAGCCTAGAACTCCATTGAACAGCCACCATCTGATCACCATTTTTTGTAGTCCACAATTCGTCCCTATATCAAATAAGTCCATATGACACGGATTTAGAGCTTAAAACGCCATTAACCAGCCACCATCTTGAATTTGGAGCCGTCATCTTGGTGTTTGGGCCTCCATTTTGCATAGTGCGGTCGCCATTTTTGACTCCAGACATCATCCCTATATCAAATATACCCATATTACATGCAGTTAGGGTCTAAAACTGCTTTAAACAGCCACCGTCTTGAATTTGGAGCCGCCATTTTGGATTTTAGATCGCCCTCTTGGAAATTGTGTTCGCCATTTTTGGACTCCAGATATCTTCCTTATACCAAATATACCCATTTTTTATAGTTTTAGGGCCTTAAACTCCATTAAACAGCTTCCATCATGATTTGAAGGCGCCATTTTGAAGTTTAGACTGCTATCTTAGATATTCAGGTTGCCATTTTTGGACTCCGGACACCTTCCCTAAACAAATTATAACCATATTGCATGATTTTAGAGTCAAAAACTCCACTTTACAACCACCATCTTGAATTTGGATCCGCCATCTTGGATATTCAGGTCACCATTTTTGGACTCCAAACATCTTGCCCATACAAAATATACTCTTATTGCATGGTTTTAGAGCCAAAAACTCCAGTAAACAACCGCCATTTTGAATTTGGAGCCGCCATCTTGAATTTTAGAACGTCATATTGAATGTTCAGGTCGCCATTTTTGGACACCGGACATCTACCCATACAAAAGATACCCTTATTGCATGGTTAAGGGCCTTAAACTCCGTTATACAGCTGCCATATTGAATTTGGAGCCGCCATCTTGAATTTTAGACCACCATCTTGGATACTCAGATCGCCATTTATGGTCTCCATACATCTTCCCCATACAAAATATACCCATGTTACATGGTTTTAGTGCCTAAAACTCCATTGAACAGCCGCCATCTTGAATTGGAGGCACCATCTTGGATTTTAGACCGCCATCTTGGATATTATGGTCGCCATTATTGGATTCTAAACATCTTCCCCATACAAAATATACCCAATTTGCATGGTTTAGGGCTTAAAACTCCATTATACAGCCGCCATCTTGAATTTGGAGCCGCCATTTTGGATTTAAGACCGCCATCTTGAATTTTGGACCGACATCGTAGAAATTCCGGTCTCCTGTGTTAATATCCTTACAAAATTTTTCAACCATGCTGAAGGTTACAAAAATCGCCACAGTTTGATGTGTCGCATGGTGGGGCTTGGTCGGGGACTTGGTTCAGTTTTATATCTGCTCTTCAATAATTTTATATACGCATATAAAATGTTCTACAAAGTTATAGTAAAACCTATTTGGAGCAAATTTACCGAAAAAACCATACTTACATTTCTTATGGTTCCTAAGTTATGATTTTTTTAAAGAATTATATTAAGGTGATCCCTGAAATTCAGTTTTCTTACAATAACTTTTAATTCGCCCGACGCATATTTTTTTTTCCAAATAGCTTATGTTCTTTCTCTCATAGTTGAAAATATATTTTCTTATTTCTTAGCAAATTTACTTTTTTTAAGGAGCAAATTGAGTTCCAATCTCTTGGTTGTATTGAAAAGGTCGTATCCTGTTCTATGTATGGTAGAAAAAAACTGAGGATTCTTTTTTTGTTTGAAGCTTTTCATCGAATTTGGAAAATACGACTTTGTTTCATGGAAAAGCAGTTGCAACTCTAAAAAACGATGAGATACAAACTTGACGTCTTTAACAAATCTACTTCCAAGAAGAAGCTTCCTCAACACCCAAGGAGAAGCTTTTCAACCTCCCATGGAGAAGAATTCCAAGAAGCAGCATTTCAAGCTTCAAAGCAAAAGCTTTTCAACCTTCTAAATAGAAGCTTTCCAAACTTCCATGGAAATGCTTTCCAAACTGCAGAGAGAAGATTTCCAAATTTCCAAGGAGAAGTTTTCTTAGCTTCCAAGATGAAGCTTTCTCTGATTCCAAGGAGAAGCATGCCAAGCTTCTATTTAAGGAGAAGCTTCCTAAGCTTCCAAGAAGAAACATTTCAAGCTTCCAAGGAAAAGCTTTCCAAACTTCCAAGGAGAAGCTTTCCGAGCCTCCGAAGAGAAGCTTCCCAAGGAGAATCTTTCCAAGATTCCAGGAAGAAGCTTTCTAAACATCCAAAGAGAAGCTTTTCAACCTCACAAGGAAAATCTTTCCAAGGAGCAGCATTTCAAACTTCCAAGAAGTTTGTGTGCTTTCCAGACTTCCAAGGAGAAGCTTTCCGAGCCTCCAAAGAGAAGCTTCCCAAGGTGAATCTTTCCAAGCTTCCAAGGAGAAGCTTTCTAAACATCCAAGCAGAAGCTTTCCAAACTTCCATGGAGATGCTTTCCAAACTTCAGAGAGAAGATTTCCAAGTTTCCAAGGAGAAGTTTTCTTAGCTTCCAAGGTGAAGCTTACTAAGATTCCAAGGAGAAGCATTCCAACCCGAGCAAAGACGAATAACAAAATGATAACAAATTCTGTTACCTGGTTATCATTCGTTTGATAATTGAGTTTGTTATCATTTAGGTTGAATTAAGAGCCAACATAACAAAAATGATAGCTCAAATTTACTCTACGAACACCAAAATGATAAAAAGTTAAGTTATCATTGAGATCAAGATGATAACTAATTGTGTTATACAATATTTTATTCAAAATTACATTTAGTTATCAACATGAAAAAATACAGCTGATTGATAACAGATTTTGTTATCATTTAGTTATCATTCTGAGCTATTTTATCGACGAAAATAGTAAAAATCTACTTTACCGACATGGTTAGCAGTTGAAAAAAGTTTCTTATAACTATAACCCATGCTTTCAACTATTTCTCCCAGTGGGTCTCGAGTGATTATCGGTCGCAGTCGATAGCCCCTATACCAACGGGACTCAGTAAGAGGGAGAGTGGTTGAAGGCTACGCTTTCGTACTGCAGTCGCATTGAAGATGGAAAGCGGAATCTATTTTTAGATTCGAGGTCTGCCAGACCCTCAGTTCTGGGAAAGCTTTGAAATGTGCGTTTGAAACTGATAACATATTTTGTTGTTATTTAGTATTTTTATTTTATCGTGATAGACCAAAATTATTGATAACTAAATTTGTTATCATCTGATTGTCATCATTTGGAAAAGATGATAACAAAAACAACAAGATGATAATACCGATAGCATAGTTTATTATCAAAGTGATATCATTTAGTTATCCGTCTTTGCTCGGGAAGCTTCTATTTAAGGAGAAGCTTCCTAAGCTTCCAAGAAGAAATATTTTAAGCTTCCAAGGAGAAGCTTTCCGATCCTCCAAAGAGAAGCTTACCTAGGAGAATCTTTCCAAGCTTCCAAGAAGAAGCATCCCTAACATCCAAGGAGAAGCTTTTCAACCTCCCAAGGAAAATCTTTCCAAGGAGCAGCATTTCAAACTTCCAAGCAAAAGCTTTTCAACCTTCTAAAGAGAAGCTTTCCAAACTTCCATGGAGATGCTTTTAAAACTTCAGAGAGAAGATTTCCAAGCTTCCAAGGAGAAGTTTTCTTAGCTTAAAAGATGAAGCTTTCTAAGATTCCAAGCAGAAGCATTTCAAGCATCCAGAGAAGCTTTTCAAATTTCGATGAAAAAACTTTTCAAGCTTCCAGGAGGCTTCTCCTCCTAAGACTCTAAGAAGAAGCATTCCAAGCTTCCAAGAAGTAGCTTTCTAAGCTTCCAAGGAGAAATATTTCAAGT
Source organism: Aedes albopictus (assembly GCF_035046485.1). Lineage (NCBI taxonomy): Eukaryota > Metazoa > Arthropoda > Insecta > Diptera > Culicidae > Aedes > Aedes albopictus. The sequence goes on from NC_085137.1 coordinate 128,882,759, forward strand.
TTCCAAGGAGAAGCTTTCCAAACTTCCAAGGAGCTTTCCAAGCCTCCAAGGAGAAGTTTTCCAAGCATCCATGGAGAATTGCAAGGAACAGCATTTCAAACTTCCAAGCAAAAGCTTTCTAAGCATCCAAAGAGATGCTTTCCAAACTTCCGGAAGAAGATTTCCAAGTTTCCAAGAAGAAATTTCCAAGGGTCAGCATTTCAAGCTTCCAAGCGAAAGCTTTTCCACCTTCCAAGGAGAAGCTTTCCAAACTTCCATGGAGATGCTTTTCAAACTTCAGGGACAAGATTTTCAAGCTTCTAAAGAGAAGTTTTCCTAGCATCCAAGATGAAGCTTTCTAAGATTAAAGGGCTATTCCCATTACACCGGGCCGGGACCGTGCCGGGCCCGGCCGTGCCCCGGTCATCGGTTTCTTACATGCGATTACTATGGCGTGTTTCACATCACACCGTGCCGGGGCTCGGTCAGGCCCCGGCCGGGCTAATGAGAAGCACGCCATAGATATCGTTAGAAAGAAATCGATGACCGGGGCACGGCCGGGGCCCGGCACGGTCCCGGCCCGGTAAAGTGAGAAGACCGCTTAAAAGGAGAAACATTTCAAACATGCAAGGAGAAGTTTTCCAAACTTCGAAGAAGAAACTTTCCAAGCTTCCAGGAGAAGCATTCTAAGATTTCAAGAAGAAGCATTCCAAGCTTCCAAGGAGAAGCTTTCTAAGCCTCCATGGAGAAGCTTTTCAAGCTTCCAAGCAAAACCTCTTCAACCTTCCAAAGAGAAGCACTCTAAGCATCCAAGGAGCAGCTTTCTATGCTTCCAAGCAAAAGCTTTTCATCCTTTCAAGGGGAATCTATTCAAGCTTCCAGGGGTAGCTTCCAAGCTTCCAGAAGAAGCTCTCCAAGCTTTCTGAAGAAGCTCGCTTCAAGTTACCAGGAGACCCAAGCAACACACACGTCATGTACTGCTGCCCTATACATAATTGTCCCATCTCAAAGAACATGGGACAATTATGCGCAGAACGGCAGTATAAGAGTTACGACAGTGCAGGTTTTGGTTGTAGAAGTAATTATATTACAATGCTAGTACACTGAAGTTTTTTACGCAGTTTTTTTTTACGCGGTACCGCGTAAAAAAACCGCGTTATTTCAAAACCCGTCGTAAAAAAAACCGTGTTTTTTCAAAAACACGCGCATAATAGTCAGGATTACATCTAACGTGACTTGATTTTTGAAATAACGCGGTTTTTTTACGACGGTTTTTGAAATAACGCGGTTTTTTTACGCGGTACCATTACCGTCGTAAAAAAACTTCAGTGTATTAACTTCTGTACAACCTGCCGTAACTCTTACAGAATTGAAATTGAATGAAAGATGACGAAGATATCAAAACGTTACTTTTTCATGTTGTACTAATTTCGGTACAAAGTAGGTGAAAGCTGACAGGAATAAGGTTATGTTACAGCTCTTATCTTAACATTTAGTCAACCCAACTTCCAGCAACACTGCCGTAGGTTCAAATTTATCTTTTGGAAATACTGCAACTTTAGGTTAACTTGGTAGATTTTTTTTTTAATTTCACCTAAATCATGTTCAAAGTACCTTTGACTTATTATCTTTCGAATGAAACCTAGGGCTTCAAAATTGATAGAGATATCCACCAAAAAAAAATATAAACTTTTGATCGGGATTGTATCTAAAACAAATAGTTTAGGCACAAACATTTTGTTTTCTTAAATGCCGCTCTGGACCTATTGTGCGTTGTTTGCAAAAAAAAAATGAAAATAAAATTCGCAGATTTTTCAAATTTTTGGAAATAATTTCAGGTACCATATAAGTTTGAGATATTATCTAAAATTTCTTCCATTAATGTATTTTCAACAAGAATTTCTGCGTTTCATCTGCAACCCTTGCAAGAAGTTCTACAGCAAATTATTCAGAAATACTTTATGGACAAACGTCTTGAAATCCCGCTTCAACAGTGCATCAGAACTTCAGACGCACAAATCTCAAGAAGCGAGCTTCAAACAACAGTGCATTTCATTATTCTGTTCTTGCTCACTTGTAATAAGCTTAAAATAAGAAGATCAGGTGCGCTGGTTTTGTTGATTAAGAGATTTGTGCCCTCGAAATCGTGAGTAGGTCCCAAAGTCGGCCATTGTGGCGGCCATTTTGGAACTCTAACAAGTCTGTCCTTGAAGATTTTATTCCATTTTTCAAAAATTATTCGCGAAGAAAAAGTTGACTATCACATTTCCCAAATGCTATTTAAACGTTCAGTGATTGTTAAGATATATTTCCTCTCTCTCTCTCTTCTTGGCGTAACGTCCTCATTGGGACAAAGCCTGCTTCTCAGCTTAGTTTTCTATGAGCACTTCCACAGTTATTAACTGAGAGCTTCCTCTGCCAATGATAATTTTGCATGTGTATATCGTGTGGCAGGCACGAAGATACTCTATGCCCAAGGAAGTCAAGGAAATTTCCTTTACGAAAAGATCCTGGACCGACCGGGAATCGAACCCGTCACCCTCAGCATGGTCATGCTGAATACCCGTGCGTTTACCTCCTCGGCTATATGGGCCCTATATATTTCCTGTGCTCTACTAGAATTATTTCGAAAAGTATCATGAGAATTTTTTTTTGCTAACATTCCGAACTTCAGAACTTTCCTTTTAGAGGAAAAAAGAATTTCGGCCAGAAGTTTTGATTAAAATTTAACCTGCAATTTTTTCAGTTATTACGTAATACGTTCCGCTGGAATTTAATCGAAGATTCCTCCTGAAATTCTGCTTGAAAATCTCCCACACTTTATGTTGATGCTCCTCTCCGCTGTAGCAGAAAACTGTTACAAATGGGCAACAGTAAAAGGCTGTAACTACTACTGGAAACATCACCTTTTAAAGCTGTAGATCAGGCTGTCCAAAATTTGTACTTGAAAGATTTTTGTAGATCATTTTGATTTTCTTAAAAAAAATATTAAAAGGATTCTTAAGGGAAATTTTTAAAAACTACCATTTTTCATAAAAAAATCCTTTAAAAAAATTTCGTTATGAGTTTTGTTACAATTTTTGAATTTTTGTTTTATTATTTTTTTATAGATTGTTGGAAGCTTTTCAAGAGTATTTTTAAGATGACCAGCTATTTCAAGCTATGTATGCTATCCAAAATTCTTAAGCTCCGAATCATTGCAGCGATATAGTTTTCAATTGAATAACATTTCGGCAAATATTTTCTTCAGACACCTCTTTGGAAGTGCTTTGAAACAAAATTCAGAAATTTCACCAGAATTGTTTTCGAATTCTACTAAAATGAATTATGGAAGGAATTTTGCCAAAGCATTCTATCGACAAATGTCTAATCATGTCTCGAGAGAAGTCACCCCGTTGAGTAATACATAAACTGTTATTATTAATTAATAATATAATTAATGAAAATTTACTTAAGAAATGTAATTTCTCAATGCATTTATCGGTTTATATATATCAGCAGAAATTCTTTGATTTTCTTAAAACATTCAAAAAATAATGTTGTGTTGGCTTTGAAAATGTTCATATCACTTCTTCAAATATTTACGCTTCAAGCTTTGTCTAGCTTAAACCTTTGAGGGGCTATACTGAAAACTGAATACTGTAAGACTGAAATTTTTGCTGAAGGTCGGGAGAAACCTTTCTGGCGAAAAATTTAAGAATAATTATAAAATCTCTGAAGTTTTTTTTTTCTTTTTTTTTTTTTTAAAGACACGGACACGTTAAATACTTCCAGTGAGCTATTTGCTCTTTGAAGGAAGCACGACACTAGACAACGGACTAGCATGGAACGCCCAGTGGCACAGCCGAAAACTTTTCCTGACATCTGCGGCGGGAATCGAACCCGCGCTCCTTAGCACGATGCGACTAAAGGCTTGGTGACCTTAGCCGCACGACCACGAAGCCACATACATTTTACAATTAACAAATTTTCGGAAACATAAATGGTCAAAAACATTCGCTTTTCAGAATTATTTTAACTTTAAAATTTTGATTATTTTTTTCTAAAAATATCAGTTTTTGGATAACTTTTTAATTATTAGAAATTCAAACATTCAAGTTATTTCTTAGCTGCAGTTACAATCTGTGCTCTAGAAGCCAAGATATAGCCCTCCAGAACTGATCATTTTATTTTCTTATGTATTCTTGCCTTTAATGAAGTATTTGTTGTTGTGTGCTCAGCGCGCATCCTAAGCAATGTTATCCTTCTGACTTCACGGCATTTTTTGATTACCGTATGGGTTTGGGCTGAAGGGTCTCAGATTTTGATAAAACTTTTTCCACAGGCAGGGCTCATGGATATATGAACGAAAAAAAAATTGAGAAAAATTCAGGGTCGCCTATTTCCCCGGAAAACTCAGGTGGAAATTTATTGTTTTCCCCTGACACTACTTACTTTGAAAAATCATAACTCAAGAACGAAGTATCGTAGAAACAATGCTTTTTTAGGAAATGAAAGCACATTTTCTCAGAAATCAAAAAAAAATATGAACCGGAAAAAGTTTTCCGCAAAATTTTCCACAGTTGAGAAAATTCGTAAAGAAAAGACGGAAAAACTATGCCCGAACTCGTGAAAATTTTCAAAAAAAAATTTTTGGGAAGGTAATTTAGTAAGCTATAATCGCTGAAATTCTTGGAATGCACTTTTTTTCGTTCCTGAGTTATGGCCAATTTTATTGAAACATGGCCAAATATGCCATAAAGCCTTTTCTTTGAAAAATTATAACTCAAGAATCGTAGAAACAAAGTTTTTTAATGAAAATTAAAGAAAATTTTCTCATAAATTCAAAAAAGATGAAAATTTTCAAAAAAATATTTTTAAGAAGAAAATTTCATAAGCTTTGATCGCTGAAATTTGTGGAAAGAACTTTTTTTCGTTCCCGAGTTATGGCCAACTTTGTGAAAAATGACTATATAATATATGCGTACATGGTCATTTTTCACAAAATTAGAGTAATGAAAAAAAAACAAGTGCATTCCAAAAATTTCAACGACTAAAGCGTCTAAAGCAACGACTATATTACCTTCTCAAAAATATTTTTTTGAAAATTTTCCGCGAGTTCGGGCATAGTTTTTCCGACTTTTCTTTGCGAATTTTCTCAACTGTGGAAAATTTTGTGGAAAACTTTTTCAAGTTCATATTTTTTTCGATTTCTGAGGAAATTTGCTTTAATTTTCTAAAAGAAACTTTGTTTCAACGATGCTTCGTTCTTGAGTTATAAATTTTCAAAGTAAGTAGTGTCAGGAGAAAACAAAAAAAAAATCCACCTGAGTTTTCCGGAAAAATAGGCGAAAGTTTTATGAAAATCTGAGACCCTTTGGCCCACTTTGTACGATAATAAAAAAAAATCCCCTTCAGCTAGATAGAGAAAATACATCTCGATCGTCTGTTCTCCAAGGAGAAGCCACTCAAACAGCACCCAGGTTGATTTTGAACATTTTTATGTTGGAAATTGGTCAACGCTAGACCACTGTGTCACTTCACGCGAGGTCGTCGATCGACTCCTTCTTCGTCAATGCAAGTTCGTTACAGCTGGTATGGCCATGGTGGTGGCGTGGGAGGTACCGTGTCAAGCGACAAAGGGTGGTACATCAGGAATATTTATTGCAACATATCAACCTGGCTGCACTACCACCGCCACCACCTCGCCACTTCCGCACACCCGTGTCTCCGCGTGTCCTGTGACAGGTTCGATCGAAATCCACTTCAGTGGGATGTTGTGGATGCGGGATGGGTGAAAGGGGAGGTATTCCCTCCCGGCTGCAGCTGCTTCGACACGAACGAAAATTGTTTAATCAATTTTCACACGTTATTGGTAGATACCGATCCACAACCAGCGCAGCAGCGCCAGCGTGGGCCTGGGGCTTGAATGCTTCGCAAAGAAGGCATATGGGCCGGGTGCAATGAAACATTGTTTGCTTATTTGATTTGTTCGAAAATTGCAATTGAAGCCAAATGATAGGTTATTTTCTGCATTTTAATAGCCGTGAGCGTGATTCTGATTGTTTCTATACAGTGAAGTGTTAACATCTGTGACAAATTTCGTCAACTGCCTAATGATTCGTTGTTCTTAATTATTATAACTTACTGTAATTCATCCTGAATCTAAAATCTAGAACTGCATAAGCATTGAGTTTCAATCTATTTCACGCATATTATCTGTTTCGTACCCATTTCTACTCTCTAACTGCAATTGTTGGAGTATTGTTTGACATCACCTACAAAACCGAAACGATACTCCAACAAAGAAAAAAACGTCAATTTGAAAAGAGCGTAGCCAATCAATTTCTCATCAGCACCAGTAGTGGGTTCCATTTGCCAAATAGATGAAAAACTCTTCAAACAAAATTAGTCACCTATGTATAGTTACTTGATACCTCTACATCATTCATTCATCGATGACTGTTCTGTTGTGTGAATAGGAAAGGAAACACGTGCTCGTCCAACACAACGCAACGCAACCAACGGAAGGCGCAGAACCAATTTGTTTTGTATTCTTCCAATAGTGATTGTAACACCTTGCCCTAGCCATCAGGTAAGTCGCGTCGTCCCATTCAATGTGGAACTAAATTGATCAACGGTATTTACCGAAAAATTACGTTGCCAAATACGGGAACAGAAATTTCACCCTTGAACAAAGTGGAAAATAACCAGTCAGCGAAATTTGGAGTGCCATCCACTTACTACCGATGCCGATATCGTCGTGGTATCATTGGTTTCTTGTTTGCAGTACCGGTATCAGTGTTGCCAGTTAGAGCGTAAATCAATTGTCTTCACATGTTAATACAGCGACTTCTTTAGAAATTTCTTGAGAGATTTATTTTAACATTCAAAGATTGCTTCTTAAATTCTTTAAAGGTTTCATTCAGAAATGTATCAGGGATTCTTTTAGGAATTTTCCGGAGATTTCTTCAGAAGTTTCGCCATATTTTTTTTTCTTAGAATTTCGCTTAGGTTTCCTTCAGAAATAACTTTCGCGGTTCTTTTTAGAAATCTTTCTAAAATTCGTTATGACATTCCATCAGGTCTACATTCGGAAATTTCACCAACTATTCCTCCAGAAATTTCTCTAGGATTTCCTCCCGATTTTTTTTCCAAAGTCTACCGAAAATTCATTCGGAAATTTTCTTCAGGGGTTATTAATTTCTTCAGAAAATTTTCGAAGAAATCTATCACAAGTTTCAAGTTCACAGAAGTTTCAAGAAGTTTTCCAAGTATTTCTTCAAAAGTTTTCCCAAACAATTCTCCAGATTGTTTTTACTTCAGAAATTTCAGGCTTTTCCAAATTCTAAGGTTTTTTTTCGAAAATTTGTCCAAACATCTCTCCAATTTTTTTTACTAGCACTTCGAACTTAGAAAGGATTCGAAAATTCTTCATTGGCCACTTAGGAATTTCTTCCTTTCTGAAAATGTTTAAGGGAATGGCCAGAAACTCCTCCTGATATTCTTTCAGTATTTTATCTTGGTGTTCCTTCAGAACTTTCTCGAAGCATCCAATTTCAAAATTTTCCAGTGTTTCCGTCAGAAATTATTTTAACCCTTCAGGACGCGCGCCGTTGTAAAAAGTACAACACTACCCAAAAAAAACCTCGCTCGTCTAATATAACGCGAGCGCGGTGCAGTTTCAGCTGCTCAATGGCGCGCCTCCTGAAAGGTTAAGAGTTGAAAAAAAAATTCTATTTCTAAAAGATTTCATTAGACAGCATTTCTCACAGATTTTCTCTGTTATTCCTCCGTGGATTTTTTTTAATAAATGCTCCAAAAATGCTTCTGAAATCTCTCCAGGAATCCTGTTTTATTATATTCCACGGATTTCTTCAAAGGCTACGCCATCGTTGCCTTCAGAAATATCCTTCCTGAAATTCACCCTGGGAGTTAACAGAAATTTTTCTAGGAAATTCTTCAGAAAGTACTGGAGATATTTATTCAAAAATGTCTTACAGCATTCCTTCATAAAATCCTTTAGAGATACCTGCGTGAAAAATTAGACTAAGTTAAAATTCACAAATAAAAAAATATGAAAAATAGAGATTGCTTCAGAAATTCTTTCGGGAATTCATTCTAAAAACCTATGAAAATTCGGATACCCCTCCTGGTCTTCCTTCTGGAATTTTCTCAAATATCCTCCCAGGAATTCCTTCATCTTGAAAGCCTTACATGGATTTCGCCAAACCTACCTATGTATTCGGATTCCTTTAGAAAAACCTCCGTAGCTTTTTCCTAAATTTCTCCATAGCGATTTTCAGAAAGTTTTCCAGGGATTTCCCAAGTAACATTGTAAGCTGTAAGTAAGAGTATTAGCTGAACATTGACTGGGTAATGGTATCAGTGGCTGAAAATAATGACAGCTGAAAATTGGTCTGAGGTATGGCTTGCTCAACATCTTTAACCAACAATACATAGATGGCTGAATTGCAAGTTGAATAGAATTTTAATTATCTGTGTAACCAGCTATAAAATATACACCAACATGCAGAATTAATCATCTGTTGTTCAACCTTTAATCAAATAATAACTAACCCATCACAGAGACATCGCTTCTTCAGACTCAATACAGGCTTAGATCAACTTATGTTTTTGATTATTACGTTTTCGAGGATCTGTATTTGTTTGTAATTGTTTGTGGTCTAGATGCTGAGGTGAGTGGCTACAAATCTGAAGGTCCGAGTTCAATTGCCAGCTTTCCCATAAATAAATTCATACATTCCTAAACATTTCTTTTGAAAATAGAAATCCGCCAGCTTTTTTTTAAGTTTACATTATTTTTTTTTATTTTACACAATAAATATATTTGATTAATTACTTATTATGCGCATATAAGATCTTATATCATAATTTCGTTAAACCTCAAATCAACTAAAGGCTGAATAAAATCACCAAAATTTGATTTTTAGAAGCTGATTAAAGAATTGCACCTATTGTGCTCAGCCTTTGTTCAAATGGAGACTGCCTTTAAATAGTTGGAAAAACGTTTGTACAGCATCAAATTGTAACCTGGATTTTTCGGAATTTTCTCCAAGCCTCCCTCCAGAAATATTTCCAAGTACTTTATTAAAAAAAGGTCCATGGATTTCGTAAAAAATTCCATCAGTCCATCAGGATTCCTTCCAGAGTTTCCTTCAAAAAGTCTTATAAAGATTCCTCCGTATACTTCCGAATTTTAAAAAATCCGTCAGAAAACCCTTCATATATTTCCTCAGTAATTCCTCCATGGAATCCTTTGGAAAATGCTTCGGGAAAATCCCTTTTACCTTTTTCCCAACATCCTTTCGTGATATTCTTCCATGGATTTTTTCAAAATTTCTCCAAGCATTTTTTTTAGCAAATCTTTCAGAAATTTATTCAGAAATTCCTCAAAATTTTCTTTCGGAAATTACCCGCATAGATAAATACAATTTGCCATGTGCTCCAAACAGTAAATCACTTCTTACTGTTGAGGTTAATCTACCCCATATTGTTGCTTTTACGTTGAACAATGTGGAACCTATAGCTCTGAACTATAAATTACTATTTGTTGGAGTCATACCAAAGAGTAACAATGTGACATAATGTCTACACATTGTTATATGATAAGGAGACAAAAACTCGTGAGAAATAGTAGCAATATAAATTTACCCCATGTCATGAGGTTGATGTTTATAATTGAGCAACATACTAACACCATCACAATTCACTATATATTACATCTCCTTAACTATTTGGCAAAGAGTGCTGCGCATTAGTTTTTGTGAACAATCGTGTACTGACACTTTTCGTCGTTCTGCTGCAGTGAAGGTGCCAAAACTTGTTTTGTTTGCTCGCCGCGGACCCAACTCGCAATTTTGTTAGCATCCGGTTTAAAGACAATATCTGCTTCGTAGAAAATTGCAAGTTGAATTGGGACCAAGATCAGGAAATTTATCTGAAGCGATCCTTAAGTGCCACTAGCGGTAAGTATTTTGCCTAATTTAAAAATGGTTTATGCAAGTTTAAATTCAACATAACCAAATATTTTCTTTTTGCAGTCGGAAACGTTTTCCCCCCGGAACATCGTCGTCGGCTTCGGCCGCATCGGCAATCAGTAGTCGACCACCGTAGACGGCACTGCGTCGCAGACAAACGTCATGTTCTTTACCTTCCCTGCATCAACTATTATTGTGGAACCCGCCGCCGGATGTGTCGGTGAAAGATCCTTTCGAGATGGTGCTGAGCACTCGCTGGAGGAGGTCTTCGAAAACCCTTTTTTTGGTGAATGGGGTTGCGATTAATGTGCTATTTATACGGACGACGACGAGGAAACCCGACTGCTGGTCAAGGTCAATCCGGAAGTGATCGCCGACCAGAAAGTCAACAACCTTAAGGAATTTTTCCCCAGAAATTTGGTCCGACGGTGTTCTTTGCAGGACGGCGAAAGAAGATTGGCAGGGAGCTGAATCAAATTCCCTGAGTGATCGATAGAAAGCGAAAGGTGCAAAGCAGAGTCGGGAGGAACGTTCGCTGTATGGGAGAAGGGCCACCCGTTTGTGCTGGAAAATCCTAGCGCTTTGAAGAAGTTTGTGGGGTAAATGGAGACGATCGACAAATTGAAACAGGTACACCGGATGGTTAGAAACCAATTTAGAATAAAATAAATTTATAATCATTTTTAATTATTAAACAATTAAGACAAATCATTAAAAAAAATTTTTACTATAAGGCAATTAAGCTGCTATGCATGATCATATATACTGCGTATACAAAACAAGCATTAGTCTGCATCAAAAATTGTATCAGATGAATTTAAATAAAAAAAGGATCACAATAAACTAACATTGAATTAATTGTTTGCAAACTCGACTTGTTTAGCTCATTCAGAGCAATGCTTGCTTTGTATAAATACACAGTATATAATCATGCATTACGGCCTAATTGCCCATTACAGCTTAATTGGTTCATCGTTATTTATAAGATAAAGATACATGAATAATACGGAATATTGTTAATTTAAGCATACAGCACAATAAACGAACATTTTCATTTGATGTTACAATTTTCTTCCACATGTATGGTTGAACGATTTTATAACAATTTGACTTGCAATTATTGCTGCAAAAAATGAACAATATAACAACAATTTGGCTTGTTGTTTTGCGAAAATTTTGTTCGAGAAAAAGGCTGATTTTTTATTGTAACCTAACTTAACAGCCTATTCATCATATTGTGAAAAGGCCCATTACAATTTGCCAAGGGGTATACTACAACATGCTTACATTACCATGTGTAGTGATAGTGGATATCATGTCATATTGTTCAGAAAAAGTCGCAAGTGGTTGTGAACAACATGCTAGATAGTACGCGTTTTGTTCACAACTATGCGGGTAGCCAAGGGATTACAAGAATTACTTCAGAAAGTGCTGCAGATATTCATTCAGAAATTTCTCCCAGCATTTCGTCAGACAATTCTTAAGAGATTCCTTCAAAAACTCTTTCGGATTATTTCAGCAGATTCATTCGGATATTTTTTTTTTGAATTCCTTCAGCAATTCTTTCATAAATTCTACTAAGGATAGCTCCAGAAATTTCTCAAAGTATTCTTTCAGAAAAATCGTGATTTTTTTCAAGAATTTCTCAAAAGCACCTTTTAGAAAGGTTTTAAGGTTTTTTTTTGGAAATTTTTGTCCAAACATTCCTCCAGAAATTTCACTAAGTACTTTCTTAGATAACCTTTCATGGCCATTTCTTTCTCGGATTCTATAAGAAATTTCCAGAATATCTTCAGATTTTTTTTTCTAAAGATTCCTCCAAAAATTTCCGAATTCTTCAAGGGATTTTTTTTTTGAAAATCTCTAAGGGTTCCTGCAGAAGTTCCTCAACCTTCCTTTTGCACCACATTCGAAACAGCTCGCTGGCATAGTGTACGGTTTGGGTTACAAATGACTCAAACTACTTCCTGGGGTTTATTCTAAAATTCTTTCAAAAACTCATTTGAGTACTCCACCAGATCTTCCATTTTTAAGAAATTCCACCAAGTGTTTCCCCTCAGGAATTTCTTCACAGATTTTTCAAAAAAATCTTCAAAAGATTCAATAGGAAATTTTCTTCAGAGGTCACTTCAGACATTCCCTTAGAAATTTCACTAGAACTTCGTCTAGAAATTTCTCGAAGCATTTTTTTTTTCTTTAAATTCTACATAAATTTCACCGAGACCTTTTTCAGAAAATTGGACCCATAGGACCCCAGGCAGGCGCCTTTCAGAGCTCGTCTTTGATGGGACACACTCAGCGAGGTGACGAAACTGAGGCAATGAAGGTATCTCTTTTAGGGTTAAGGTATTCCTCTAGAGATTCCTGAAGAAATTTTCCTTAAGGTTTCTCTAGACAGTTTTACATGAATTACATAAGATGAACCTAAACGAATTTCTTTAGAAAATAGCACGAAATTTTCTTCCGAAATTACTTTTCTTTCAGGAAGTTTTCCAAGAATTTCTTCGAAAATGTGTTCAAGTATTCCTCCGGATTTTTTTAAGTATTGATTAGATAATCTTTCATGGATTCCTCAGGAATTTGTCTTGCAGAGATTCCCATAGAAATTTCTGCAAAGTTTCTTTTAAAATTCTTCTAGGGTTTGGTTAAATAATCCTCAGGGCATTTATTAAGAAAGTTATCCAAAGTTTTCTTTCAAAGATTTCTTTAAAAATCTGCTCAAAGTTTGCATTTGATAATCTTTCTAGGGTTCCTTCCAAAATTTCTCCATGGATTTCTTCGGAAGTTCCTCCAGGAATTCTTCAGAAAAATCTTACACGGAAGAAGAAGAAGAGGGAGATTTCTTCAGATACTTTTCCAAGAATTTCTTCAGAAATTTCCTTTGAACTATTTTCCATAGATTTCTTCAGATAATATTCCCGAGATTCCTTCAGAAAACCTTTTAGGAATTCCTTTAGAAAATCCACCAAGGATTTCTTCCAAAATTCATCGAGGAATTCATTCAAAAATGATTCTAAGGAATCGTACAAAAACTCTTTCAAGGATTCTTTAAAAAATTCCTCTAGTGGTTTCTTCACGAATTCTTCCAGGAATTCGTGGAATCATTTCGTAACGAACTCCTCAAGGAATGTCACCATCAATTCCATTGATATTTCCCCCATGAATGTCTCAAGGAATTCCTCAAGGGCTTCCTACTGTAAATTTTGCAGCAATTCCCCCAATATTCTCGCGATATTTCTGTCAGTGATTCCACCAGGAATTCTTCCAGAGATTTCCTACAGAAATAACGTCAGGGGTTTTCCCGAGTTTTTTTTTTCTCAGAAACTCCTCCTACATTTCCTTCAAGTATACCGAATTTTTCAGGAATTCATTGAAAAGTTTCATATAAATATTTTATCAGGAATTCCTGTAGATTCCATGGATTTCTACGTATATAGTTTTCTCCAAAAACGCCACACAATCTCAGCTTAACGAAGTCATATCTGAGGGGTGTACCAGCATGAGTGCGCTAAAATTTGGAATCTCAACGAGAATCAAATTTACTGATTACGCATTACATCTTATAAAGAACTTTTCTTATATACAATCGCATATACATATATCGGATGGGCAATTTCCGATTGAAATGTTTTTTTTATTGTGAATTATCTATTGAAATCGTATAAGAATACAAATCAGCTTATGAAGTCATGCCTTCATCGCAATGAAAGATATTCTAATATGCGATACACATAACTTACACGCAAAAACAAAGTGTCAAAATAATTCGCAAATTTGCGTACTGCGATGACAATACGTACTACACTTAGTATAATTCGTCAGTTTAAATTGCATATGTAGGTGAATGAATGAAGTCGCATAAATGCAAAAATTTACTCATTAAACATACAAACTGGCATAAGCGAGAATGCAATTAAACACTAAAGTGACGAGAATTGTTTTTTCGTATATTATCAAGTCGTATAAAATACTAGATTGCATCGCAGTGGTACACACCGTTTATCGCAGAAGATAACGATTTAAGTCGTATAGTGTTCATATTGTCCTGCCAATGCACGTATATCGCCTCTAATTGTGTACGCATAAGCCATTATTGCTTTATTTTATGCGATGAAACTTTCACGGATAAAAGTACTTAATACACAGTCACTTATTTCATTATACGACTAAATTGGTTGTCTGGAACGATAGCCTTTTAAAGAAATACCTGCATATAGAGATTGATAACATATCCTCAAACGTCAACAGTCACATACCTGAAGCTTAGTTAAAACAACCATTGCAACTTTCAGAAGACTTGCTGGACATGACAAATTACAAATCGTAGCTTTTAATGAAAGAAGTTACCGTTACACCCGTAGACTTTAGGATCTTTACTCAAGAATAGTTTGGATGACCTAAGATATTCCGACTGATCTGATACTGTCTATTGAACTTTCAGAATTCTTGCTGGAGATGATAGATTACAAATTGTAGCTTTGTATAATGAAAGAAGTTGCCGTTACACCCGCAGACTTTAGGATCTGAACTCAAGAACACTTTGGATGACCTAGGATATCCCGACTGATCTGATATTGTCTATTTACCTTACAGAAGACTTACTGGACATGATAGATTACTAATCGCAACTTTGTGAAATGGAAGCAGTTATCGTTTCACCCATAGACTTTAGGCTGTAAACTCAAGAATAGTTTGGAAGACATATAATATCTCGACTGATCTGATACTGTCTATTGAACTTTCAGAAGGCTTAGTGGACATAATATTACAAATTACAAATTACAAAGATTACAAATCGTAGCTTTGTGTAATGAAAGAAGTTACCATTACATCCGCAGACTTTAGGATCTAAACTCAAGAATAGTTTGGATGACCTGCTAGGATGTCCAGAAAAAATATTCCGCATAATATTTTACCGTTATAATACTTTTGAATACCAAAACCACAGAAAAACGTAGAAAAAACTCTCAGAGATTCTAGTGTTATTTCTGTCAGTGATTCCAGAAAAAGTTCTTCCAGACACTTCTGCAGAAACTCACACAGACATAACGTCAGGAATTTGCCCGAGTAATACTCGATGTTTTTTTTTCTCAGAAACTCATCCTACATTTCCTTCAGGTATACCTTTAGGAATTTCCTAACGAATTTTTCAGGAATTCATCGAAAAGTTTCAAAAAAAAATTTTTACCGGAATTCCTATAGAAATTACTCAGGAGATTTTGCAGAAATCTTTAGAGGGTTTTATCAAGGTGTTACTTCAGATATTTTCCAAGGATTTCTACGCCCACGCTTTCCTCCAGAAACTCTACAAAAGCTCAGCTTTTCGAAGTAATATCCGAGAGGTGTACTAGCAAGAATTTGCCAAAATTTGGAATCTTAACGAGAATGAAATACACTGATTACGCATCACATCGTACAAAGAACTGTTCTTATATACAACCGCATATACAGTGCTATACATACATACATTGGATGGACAATTTCCGTCGTATATGATGTGAGTTTTAGAATTTTTTGCGAGTTATCTGTTAAAATCGAATAAGAATACAAATAAGCGAATTTGCGATGAACATAACTTACCCGCATAAGCATGCGTGCGAACTCACAGAGTAACGTACTTCACTAGGTATAAATGGTCAGTTTAAACCACATTAGTGTATGAATAAAATCGCATAAATGCATTAACTCATTAAAGTAAACATACAAACTGGCATAAACGAGGATGCAATTGAACACTGAGGTGGCGGGAATTGTTTTTTTTTTCGAATATCATCAAGTCGTATAAAATGCATTGCATTGCAGTGGTGCACACCGTACGTCGCATAAGATAACGATTTCAGTAAAATAGCGTTCATATTATCCTGTCAATGCACGTATATTGCCTCTACTTGTGTACTCATAAGGCATTATTACTTTATTTTATGCGACGAAACTTTCACGGCTAAAAGTACTTAAAACACGGCCACTTATTTCATCATTCGACTAAATTGGTTGTCTGGAACGATAGCCTTTTAAAGAAATACCTGCATATAGAGGATGATAACATATCCTCAAACGTCAACAGTCACATACCTGAAAATAAAGAAAGAACAAATCCAGTTATTACTTTTCATTTCAATACAATATGTCTAGACTTAAGTTCCATTACAAATTACCCAATTTGGCTAAGCCTCCCACCGATAACCGAAACAATAGTCAATTCAATGAAGCAAAAATCCACCGATCATCACTGGCCAATTAACCTCCACCGCCCGCCCCAGAATAATGAAACAAATTGAAAAATGCCAATGTAAGCCATTCATCCATCGATTTGTCACAACTGAGACTCGCCCAACTCCGCACCATAGTCATCGCGCGATGATAAACCTGGTGGACGCTTATGACGACCACAACGACGACGACGACGTCGCAATCGCCAGCTGCTAATCCTTTATTTTGCCTTTTTTATCGACCCAACCCGCGCAATGCATTGCGGTATTTTTAATTAAATAATTAAATTAAATTTCGCATTTTAGTGTTCAGCTCGACCCGGGTTGATATGTGGTCAGTTCGGGGAGAGGGCGGTGACAACGATAAAGTTTGATTTATTTATCATCGGTTACCCCACGCGACCGACCCATCACACACCGCTCGTGTGACAGATATCATCCGTTCCGTTAGTCGTCGTCAGCAAACGGTAAAGGAAGAGGTGGGTAAAGTGTAAGTGAGAATATAAAATGATGAGCTCGTTCCATGTTATTAGTTTGAAAAGCGATTGAGATAACAGTTTTCTTTTCCAACAATCGTACAAGTTTTACAATGTTACGCAAATGTATACATCTGAGGTTACTTAAAAGCAGCAGTCAATTTACTTGGTGAGCTCGTTTTATACTATTTTTATTAACCTTCCTCTAATACAGTGATGTATTTTTTTCAAAATGTGTTGACCACGAATGTTTTCATGCTTTTTTCAACATAGATCACTTGACCACACTCTCTCCTCATCATCACAACCAGAACGACCGAAGACGGGCTGTCTCACACGACGGACCATGAATTCCCGAATGGAAGTGCGGGTGCGCAAGCGGTGGTTGATTGAGCAGCAGCAGCAGCAACAGCTCCAAAAGGGTTGAGCTTGAGTGGCAAAAATTTACGATAATTCATTTTTAATGAGTCGAGATAAGGGCCAGTCACAGGGGCAGCAGCGATATGGGTGGTGACCAGTTTCGCCCCCTCATCCCTCTGCCTGACCCCCTTCCACCCTTGTACAAATGAGTGGATTATGAGTGGGGATAAGTCATAAACCAAAGCGCAGCACACACACGTCACGCAGCAGCAAATTGCTCGCGTGAGCTGTTAATCCGCATTTAGAGGTTTCCCAAGGTGGGTGCGGTGGATAAAGAAACTTTACTCCACTACTGGACTGGGTACTACGCCTCTTTCGATACCGATTAGATCCACTGGGGGAGAGGTGACGTCACTACAGTGATAACGATGGGGCACTATTGCATAAAAGATACGCATTGTGGTGGCACGAGAGGCACGTGTTGATGATAAGCGTGAACAATGATCTAGCCGGATTAGGAGAGCATAACAAACGTTACTTTAGTAACTATCTTCATAAACCTACGTAATCAAAACATTATGTTCAAAATAGACACGTTTTACATGCACCTTTTTACTTCGTACTGAGATGATGAAAATACTACAAATCTCCTTTCAGAAGATGGATCAATTGAGGGCTGAAAATCACGATAATAAAGCCTAACAAATCTTAGATAAGACTCCCAGAATTGCACATGATTGAATTCATGAGACATCATAAAAAATTCTATCATTTACGAGAGAACCAATAATACTTAAATTCTATAGAAAGGGCTACTAGAGTAGGTTGACTGGTTTATTTCGATCCCCCATCACCCTTATGCTATCTCGCGTTCCGTGAATTTCCAAGAACTCCTCGCACCATTTCCCCAACGGTTATAGGAAACCTTCCACATTGCGCACTTAATAACCCCATCAAAACAACACAAACATAAAACAGGTCAGAATTACCGCTCATTAAAGCCCTCCGTTTTTTTACAAACAACAATTTATCGCTCGATAACGAAGATGATGACGATCATCCGCGATACCGACTGACTGACTGACTGATGCAGAATCGATGCCAAGTGATACCCATTTCCCTTTTACTGTTTCCTCCATCCGTCATTCATTTGCCTATCAGTTGCTGATCTGCTGTACCTACTACTACTGATCTGCCCTCGTGGATCAAGATCTCTTGGTTGGTTGGTACACTGACTGACCAACAACACCACTCTAATTAATTAATTATCTATAATTTTTAATTATCCACGCTTTTCTCCGGCGCTGGCGCTGGGCTGGGCTGCGGAAAGAATTGCGCGCACGATCCAACTTGGGCTAGTTCCTAAGAGGCGAGGAACTACGTACTTGCCTATTTGCAGCAGTCGGAATCGATGTGATCGTTTTTATGCCTAGTTCAAGAAAAAAAAAAAAAGAAGCAGTAATAAGAAGCCGTGAGCCGCAACGGAAATCGTTCCGAAGACGGATCACCACCCCTCGGGATTTTTTTTGTTCTTACTCTGGACACAGCGGGATGCAGTGGGATCACCACGAGTGCGCACATATCGCTACTACCTACGTAAATTTGTTTATGCCTTATGTTTTCTTGGCGAAGCCGAAGGATATCCATTAATCATCTGGTTAATTTTTCGATGATTTGTGATGTGAAGTTAAAAATTGAATTAAAACGATGAATTTTGAATGAACGATATGAAGAGTAAATTTTTGGTGTACCTTTTTAGTGTGGGAAATTCAACAGCTGGAACCAGAAATGGAAGGTCTTTTCAGGTGTGGGTGTGTTCCTAATCTGTAAAGCGAAACAAAAACAAAAACGATGATTTTGTAACCATAATGATGGCCATTATAGCTGTAGCGACTTTGTACGTACATTTCAACGAGTTTATGTTTACAAATATGCAATTAAATTCGTGCATCATTTAAATTAATCTGACATAATGAAGTAAATTACTAAACCTAACCTAAATGAATTGATTTGTATTCTTATACGACTCTACCATATACATCGCAAAATGTTTAAAACGCCACATCCTCTGCAATGGAATTTGACCATCGGCCGTACATACATGCCATAGTTACTTGAATAGTTCTTTATACGATGTAATTCGTGCATTTTATGCAACTCCTGGTTCTGTAGGTATTTTCGGAAGTCGTCTTCGTAAACTTATGAATGGCGTTTTTTGAAAACCGAAACTTTTCAGAAAAAAACGCCAACCCAGAGGTCTTCGATACAGAGGGTTGTCATATACACAACAAAAAATAGTTCATTACTAAAATGAAACTTCTAAGCCTATACTTCTTGTGACAAACTGGACAATAGGCTGCGGCTTATTTTTCAGAAGTTGTTGAAACCTGGAATTCGTAAGCTCTTTTCGATTCAAATGACACAAAAAGATAAACTTCTGAATTTAAGCCAAAAATATTGAGATTTAGAGGTCGCGCAATCGCTTCAAAATTGAGTTTTCGAGTAATAAAAAGGTGTTTTCACTTCAAGTGCCATAACTTTCTCAATTTTCAACCGATTTTCAATCTTTTTTTATGAATTTCTCACAAATTAAATTTTAAATAAACTCGTAGAACACATTTTTTTTTCCAAAATCACGCAAAATAAGAGTTTTTGAAGATTTAAATTATTTTTTCTTCTTCTTACAAAACTTTTTAACTTCAGAGTCCTATAACTTTTTAACCGTTTGACCAATTTTAATTGTTTTTTTTTGTAGCTATTGCTTTTGCTATTTTGCTTATTGCTTTTGTAGCTATTTTTGTTGCCTAAGAATTCTGTGAATAAACTGTACCTTTAAAAAATCGTTTCAAAATAGATAAATACCAAAAATTGAACGGTTTTTAACAAGTATTTTATTGGAAAAATCAGAATTTTGGCAAAATTTTAATTCTTTTCATGCTTAGTTTCGGGTTCAAAATGAAAAATTTATTCTCAATAATCATATGGATGCCTTAAACTTCAGTTTTTGGAGTGTTCTAAATCAAAAAATGTTTTCATGTTCGAAATGCAAGGAAAAAAAAATTGGAAAAAATCCTAAAATGTGTTCCATATCCCTAAATATGATGCTAAGTATCTGGTTTGGAGTAAAAAATAGCAAATAATCGTCAAAAACTTCAATTTTGCATGAAAAAGTTTTAAGGTATGTTTTGGCAATTTTTGGTGAAAAGTATCATAAAAATGACTACTTTGATGAAAAAATTGTTTGGGACAAAGATAGGCAACAAAAATATCTACAAAAGCAAGCTAAAAAAAATTAAAATTGATCAAACGGTTAAAAAGTAATAAAAGAAAAAAAAAATTTAAAACTCATATTTTGCGTGACATTGGAAAAAAAAGATGTTCTACGATTTTATTTGAAATTTAATTTGTGAGAAATTTATAAAAAAAAAGATTGAAAATCGGTTGAAAATTGAGAAAGTTATGGCACTCGAAGTGAAAACACCTTTTTATTACTCGAAAATTCAACTTTGAAGCGATTGCGCGACCTCTTAATCTCAATATTTTTGGCTTAAACTCAGAGGTTTCTCTTTTTGTGTCATTTAAATCGAAAAGAGCTTACAAATTCCAGGTTTCAACAACTTTTGAAAAATAAGCCACAGCCTACTGAACAATGATTGCTAAATAAATTTATAAACAGAAACATTACAAAAATCGTAGAAAGTATTTTCAAATTACGATTAAAAACAGCAAAAGGCATAAAAGAAGCTCACCAACTTATGTAAATCGATCTATAGCTTCCTCGATGGCTGGAAGAGAACTAACTTTTCATGCTCACCAACTGTCCGGAGCGAAGCACACAGCCGAAAAAAAAACTCTTTCACCATTCAGTGAACAACGATGCAATGGGGATTTTTTATTATCGCACAAATTGGAACGAATTTAATGATTTTTTTTTTCATAGGAGTCCTACCTATATATATGAACAAAAACTAAATTGAAAAAAATCGGTGTCACCTATTTTTCCGGAAAAATCCAGTGGAAAACAGACACCATTTACTTTGAAAAATCATAACTCAAAAGCAAAGCATTGTAGACATCTGCTTCCTTGTGCTACATGGAAAAAGGCGGGCTTGGTGGTCTAGTAGCTACCGCTTCTTATTCCTATGCAGAAGGTCCTGGGTTCAATTCCTGGCCCGCCACTTTCCTTATTCTTTGTATCTTTCTATATACTTTCTCCCTCCTCTCTACATATGCAACTCATGTATATTCACATGTTTGTACCCATCGACAAAATAGAAACAGGTTGAAAAATCCGTTTCCCTTCCTTCTTCCCTTCCCTCCTTACCACAGTGTCAATCTATCATATAACGCCTCCGAGCTTATGCAATCAAGCAAACCATGCCGCATTATCTTCAGAGTAATAAATACACTAATCTATCACCTTACGCCTGGCATTCCACACCAATGGGTGAACCCTCTGCCAACCATATCCCATCAACACTCCGACATCCGCTTGAATTTGTGCAGACGCAGAAGAATATTCGGCCTGCTGTGGATACAAACGATTGCACTCATCACTTCCTTCCCCTCTCCCCGATTGACCTGAAACCTGGCGTGACAGGCGCCATTGTCGCCTAAAAATAGAAGATCACCAACACTCAAGGGCGTAGCCAGCTTTTCAGTCAGGGGGGGGGGGGGCAAGCACCCTTAGAAAATTTCTACCTACCAGCTTTTATAACTAAAAGCATCACGATGAAATTGAGTATTATAACATTAAATTCTAAAAGCATTATTTAACCCTTCAGCAGTCACGCTGTTGTATTTTATATAATATGTTAAAAAAAGTTCGCCTGATCTACACAAATCAACGTGGTGCTGGTAGCAGTGACCAATTTCTAGAATAATTAGAATTTATATTTACTCATGCATTATTTTGCTCCGCTTTGTTTCTAATGTCTACATAACATTCATAAGAAATTATAGCTGAACTCTTTTGGAAATTACGAACTCTTTTGAGGACTAACCAAGAATTTCCTGATTCCTGTATACTTCCTTCTTAAATTATCTTCTTATTCTGTTCGCTGGAGGAATTTCTTCAGAAAAAAAATCAAATAGATCATCAGGGAATCCTGGAGAAGTTCTTAGGTAAATCCCAGAAAAGATGATTGAAGGACTTCTGAAATTTCCTAAGGAATTCCTAAATGAACTTTTGAAGAAAACCTGAGAGGAATTTGTGAAGAAATCCCTGAAGAAACACCTAGATGAATCCATGAAGCAATTCTTACAGGAATGCCTAGAGGAAGCCATGTCGTATCCCTGGAGGAATTCCCGAAAGAATCCCTGAAAGAATTACAGGAAAAATACCTGAAGGAATTCCTGGATAAATTATGGGATAAATACCTTGTGAAATTTCTGAAAAGATCTCATGAGAAAATCCTAGTTAAATTTCTGGAGGATTCCTTGGAGGAAATTGTGGAGAAATTCCTGGAGGAATTCTGCGAGGAATGCCTAGAAAAAATCATAAGGAATCTCTTCAGGAATTAATAGAGGAAATCCTTGAAGGAATTCTTGAAGATTCCTGAAGGAATCCGTAAGGCAATTCCTGGGAAAATCTCTAGAGAGAATCTGGAGAAACTTCTGAACAAATTCCTGGCGTAATTCATAGAGGAATTCTTGGATGAGAATTAGGGGGAATTCCTGGAGACGTTCCTTGAGAAATTTCTTAGATGAATTCTTGGAGCAATCCCTTGAGGAGTTCCTGGAAAAATCTCCAGCGCAACTCTGGGAGGAATTGCTGGGGAAATTTCTGAAAAAAATCCCTTGAGAAATTCCAGGAGGATTTTCTGGAAGAACCCCCAGAATGAATTTCTGGAGGATTCCCTGGTGGAACCTCTGGAATATCCGTGGAGAAATGCGTGGAGAAACCCTTGGAGGAATCCCTGAAGCAATTCCCAGAGGAATTCTGGAAGAATTTGTGAAAGTAATCCTGGAAAATTTCCCGGAAGAATCTCTGAAGAAATCCCTTGAGGATTTCCTGGAGAAATTCCTAGACGAATTGCTGGCATAATTTCCAAAGGATGCCAGGAGCAATTCCTGGAGAAATTCTTGGAGAAATTACGGAAGAAATTTCTGGGAAATTTCCTGGAGGGATTCCTGGGTAAAATCCTGGAGTAATGAATGAAGGAATTCCTAGAGGTATTCCTGTGTGAATTGCTGGAGGAGTCTCTAGAGGTATTCTTGAAAGAATTACTGGATGAATATCTAGGGGAATCTCCACAGGAATTTCTGGAGGAATTTCTAGCGGAATTTATGAAGGCATTTCTGGAGAAATCCTCGAAAGAACTCCTGAAGGAATCCCTGCGGGAATCCTTGAAGAAATTTGTGAAGAAATCTCTGGAGGAATCTTTAAAGGAATTCCTGCAAGAATACCTGAAGGAATGCCTGAAAAATTCCCGAAGGTATTCTTGGAGAATATCCTGGAAGAATGTCTGAAGAAATCCTTAGAGAATTTCCTGGAAGAATCCTTAGAGGAACTGCTGGAGGCTTTCCTGGAGGAATGCCTGGGAAAATTCCTGGAGAAATTCATGGAGAAATGCCTAAAGGAATTCCTGACATATGTTTTGCAGAATGTCCAGGAACAATTCCTCGAGGAATTTCTGAAGAAGTTCCTGGAGAAATTCCTGGATAAAATCTTGAAGGTATGCCTGAAAGAATTCCTAGAGGTATTCCTGTGGGAATTGCTGGAGGAATCAATAATGGATTTCCTGGAGGAATCACTACAAGAATTCTTGAAAGAATTACTGGATGAATTTCTAGAGGAATTCTGGGAGAATTCTATTCTATTATTTTTCTATTTCTGAAAAAAAAATCATGAGAAAATCCTGGAGGAATTCCTAGCGAAATTTATGGAGCAATTCCTGGAGAAATCCACGAAGGAATCCCCGAAAGAATCCGTGAGGGAATCCTTGAAGACATTTGTAAAGAAGTCCCTGAAGGAATCTTGATAGAAATTCCTGGCTGAAATTCCTTAAGGTTTTCTCCCTGAAATTTCATGGAAGAGTTTCTGAAGAAATCTCAAGAGGATTTGCTGGATGGAAGAATCCTTAAAGGAACTGCTGGAGGATTTCCTGGAGGAATCTTCGAGGGATTTCCTGGAGAAATTCGTGGAGAAATCCCTGGAGGAATCCCTGAAGCAATTCATAAAGAAATATCAGGAGAAATTCCTGAAGAATTCCCTGAAAAGTTCCTGAGGATATTTCTGAAGAGTTTCCTGCCAAAAAATTTGAAAAATTCCCCAAAAGATTTTCTGAAAAAATCCTCAGAAGATTTCCTGGAAAAGTTCCTGAAGAAATTGTTGACATAATTTCTGAAGGATGTCCATGAGCGATTCCTTGATCAATTCCTAGAGAAATTGCTGGAGGAATTCCTGAAGAAATTACTGGAGGAATTCCTTGAGAAATTTCTGGATAAAATCCTGGAGGAATTCCTGGAGAAATTTCTGGAGGATTTCCTTTGGAAATTGCTGGAGGAATCCTTAAAGAAATTCTTGGAGGAACATCTGGAGGAATTTTTGCTACAATTACTGGATGAATTTCTGGAGGAATCTCTAGAGAAGCCCGGGAAGAAATTTATGAAAAAATCCCCTGAGAAAGTCCCGGAGTAATTTCTAGAGAAATTTCTGGAGGAATTCCTGGAGAAATCCACGAAGGGATTTCTGAAGAAATCCCTGGGGGAATCCTTGAAGAAATTCGTGAAGAAATCCCTGGAAAATCCCAGAAAAAGTTCTTGGAGGAATTTTTAGCGGAACTCCTGGAGCAATTCCTGAAGTAAAATCTGGAAGAATTCTTGGAGGAATTCTTGAAAAAAATCAAGAAGGTATTCCTAGAGAAATTTATGGAAGAATTTCTGAAGGAATCCCTGAAGGATTTCCTGAAGAAATTTCTGGATGAATTGCTGACATAATTTATGATGAAATTCCTGGTGAAATTCCTTGATGAATCCCTGCAGAA
Source organism: Aedes albopictus (assembly GCF_035046485.1). Taxonomy (NCBI): domain Eukaryota; kingdom Metazoa; phylum Arthropoda; class Insecta; order Diptera; family Culicidae; genus Aedes; species Aedes albopictus. The sequence continues at coordinate 128,907,751 of NC_085137.1, forward strand.
ATTCCTGGAGAAATCTCTGCAAGAGTCCAAGGAGGAATCCCTGAAAGAATGCCTGGAAAATTTCATGTTGGAATACCTGAAGTAATTCATGGAGAAATCATTGGAGAAATTCCTGTAGGAGTATCTGGAATTTTTTTTGGAGGAATCCGTTAAAGAATTCCTGGATAAATTTTTGCAGAAATTCCTGGTGGAATTCTTGGAAGAATCCCGGAAGCAATTACTGGAGGAATCTCTGAAGGAATACCTGGATGAAGTCCTGAAGGAATGCATTGGATATTCTAATAGAAAGACTGTAGGGATTAACGGAGGAATCTCTAGAAATACTCCTGGAGGAATTTACAGAAGATTTCCTGGAGGAATCTCTGGAGGCATTTCTGAAGGAAACCCTAGATAAATTTTTAGGGGAATCCCTGCAGCAATTCCCAGATGAATCCCTGGAATAATTCCTGAAGGAATCTCTGAAGAAAATCGTGGAGGAATCCCAGGATAAAATTGCGGGTGGAATCCTTGGAGAAATCCTGAAGGAATTCTAAGAAGAGTTCGTGGAGGAACTCCTTACGAAATCCCTGAAGAAACCCCAGGAGGAATCCTGAAATAAATTCCAGGGATTCCCTTAACAGTCCCAGGAGAAGGTTTTGAATTAATTCCTGGAGGAGTTCCTGAAGCAATTCCAAAAGAAGAGAACTCCTGAAGGAATTCTAATCAGTGTTCTAAGAAGAATTTTCGGAGAAATTTTTAAAATAATCCCTGGAGGTGTTCTTGAAAGAAACACAGAAGATATTCCCGGATGAATCCCTGGAGAAATTCTTGAAGGAAAATCTTAAGGAATCCCGGATGCAATCTCATGAGGAATTCCTTAGCAAATCCCAGGAAAGCTATCTTAACAAATTACTGGAAGAATTTATGTAGGAAAACAATTTGAAGGAATCCATGTCTGCAATAATTTTTAGACGAATTATTGTAGGAATCTTTGGATAGACTCCCGAAATAATGTTTTGTACAATGTTTTAAAGAACTTCTGGATTAATTTTAAGCTAATGTCTGGTAAAATTGCTGGTTAGGGTTTCTGGAAGATATTCCTGCTGAAATGCTTGGAATTACTTCAGGTTGAATTATTGGATCAATCTCTTGTGGAATTCTTGAAGAAATATATGGAGAAATCCCTGAAGAAACACTTGCAGAAATACCTAAAAGAATTTCTGTTGACATTACTTTGGGAATTCCTGAAGAAATTCCTGGAGGAATCCTTGAAAAAATGCACTGGAACAATCACTGGAGGAATCTCTTAAGATATCCCAGAAGAAATTCCCGGAGGAATGTCTGGTGAAACCCATAGAGGAATTCTTGAAAAAATCTCTGGAGCAATCCGTTCTGAAATCACTCAAGAAAGCTTTTGAAAAATTCCTGGAGGAATTCGTCGATGCATCCTTGCAGAAGTATCTGTAAAAAAATCTGAAGGAATCTGAAGAATTATTGAAGCATTTCTTGGAACAAACCCTAAAAAAACTAAATGAACCCTGCAAGATGCCTATGGAAGAATTCACGGTGTAGAAACACCTGGAGAAGTCCCCTGAAGAATCTCTAAAAGAATCCCTGGAGAGGTTGCTGAATAACTGCCTAAAGGAATTTCTGGAGGAAGAATTCGTAAAGAAATCCCAGGTATTTTAAACTTAGCATGACGTTTGTGAAAATTCGTGTAGCAGTTGCAGCATATGTTCTACAAAGTCCATCCTTTTCCCTACCGTAACCGGTTCCAGCATTTCTGGAAAAATTTGGCAAGCTTTTTGTATTCCATGAATAAACATTACAAAATTTAACCATTCAACCAAGTTTTTTTGGTAAAATTATATGAAAAGATTGAAATGATTCTGTTGGAGAAATCCTTGGCGAAATTTCCTGGGGTTATCGAGCAAAAATGGTTTGATCATTGTGGATAAAACCCCTAATTATTAGAATAGTTGATTTTTTTTAAATATTTTTTCTAGAACTCTGAATTATTGATAATCTATGAGTTGGCTTGAATTTAAAAAATCTGGTGGCCAGGGGGGGCCACGCCCCCCCCCCCCCCCCTCCTGCCCCCCTCTGGCTACGCCCATGAACACTCACACACTGAAGATGCCTGCTTACTAAGTGCAGTGCTTAGTTCCCAACAGGTATCTCATTGGTTCCTCGTGTGAGTGTAGCTGGTCTGGCGATACTGGAGTAGCATCCACGGGCGGTCAATCAAGCTCAAGCTCAAGCTCTACTTTCTTGAGCTATATGGGAAAACTCTGCATTCAATTTAATGAAAGCAATGATTGAACCAAAAATTTGAATTATTTAGCTTAACACAGCACAATTTTATTGAGGTCATTTTTTTAATTTACACCCTATGGGAGAACCACTGTGGGTTGGAAGTATTGCTGATTTGAAGATAGTCAAAGTAACTTTGAACATGCGTCAAGTGAAACTTTTTCAAAAATATTTGAATGTAAACTTAACCCAAAGTTGCCAAATTTTCTAAAAAAATGAATATAAACTTACGGAAGTGTCGCTGGAAATTGGCTCGACCAAATTTTAAGATGAGAGCGGTAATATAACCTATTTTCTATTAGCTTTCGACTGCTTTTTACCGAACTGAGCTAAAAAATCTAGAAAAAAAAAGTTATTGAGTAAATTAACCCTTGATTTCATCGACCAAAAGTTTGGGGTCACTATCGTGAAACTTGGAAAAGTGATTTGTTAATATCTGCGTCATCTATAGGTAAATTTTAATTCCTTATGGTTAGAAACTTCGTGCGTTGAGTTGAGCTGGAAATGCTCAATATAGCCATTTTCATCGAATAGTAATCGAACTATTCCCTGACCTAAAAAATCAAATGCATTCCATAAACAATCTGTGACTCTACTCATGTTCTAATCCCATAACTCGTATCATTAGCCATAATTGACAAACTGTCATCGAACGGTCGTCTCGGATCGAAGCCGATGCAGCACTACAACACCTCTACACCACCACTACTCGTCCGAACTTGGCTTGGCGCGCCGGCTCTAATCCCAATAAATTTCGCTATTGAGACGAGTATTAGCCCCATAACCCACAGAGGACGGGCGCGCGCGCCCGCTCGCACAATCGCAAGGCCAAAACCCAATAAAATCGATATTTTTACGATTATTTTGCGCTAAATGCACACTATAAATTGAATCCTTACCTCGGGGTTGGCTTGGTTGGGAACAACTCTAAGCAGTTCAAGTGAGAACCGAACCGAACAAAAGAAGACGAAGAAACACAACCAAATCTATAGTTAATAGTTCTTAGAGAGGTTGTTGTTGTTGTCCGGATCCAGACCCAAAGACCCAAAGGTTAGCATGATCATGACGGCGACAGGGACGGGGACCGGACGGTGCGCGGTGATGAGCCCAAGACTGATGGAACTCGCGCGCGCGCACCAGAACAAAACGAAATTGATTGGATTTGAGCAATAAGCGAAATTGCTTCGACCGGCGCTCGGCTCTCCCGAACAGTCCGCGGTAAGCCGATCCGATTATTTACGGTTGAATGGGGGCTTGTTTTTTTTTCAACGGGCGCTCGAAATTCTCACTGCAGCTTGATTTGTTGTAGAATGAGCAGTGACGCATTTTCAAAATTGTACAAAAATGGCGATATAGATTAAATTGAAAAATTGAACAAAGTTTCAGATAATTTTGAAATGGTCGCTCAGGATCGACTTACATGACTCCGTGAAATTCCTCAATTAGAAAAAATCATGTAATTTTAGGTGTCCTGAACCTGACGAGCGTCTTCAAAGACACAAATTTAGAGGTCAAAACATGTAAATTTACGTCTTCCAGGACTTATATTTTCTTATCGTCTAGCAATCGCTAGAACCGATCTGATGATGAAAAATATAAAAAAGTCAAATATTGTTATACCTGGGATTCGAACTCCGGATCTGCTTATTGTGAGCCGCATCTCTTACCTCTCGGCCATTTCACCGAGTTAGAAGGTGGCTGATGAATATGATACTGAATCTACGTTTCTGGTGAAGTGGATTTGTTGACATCTAACGTAACCAACCAGGACTTACATGATGCGCGTAAAATTGAGTCCAATTTGCAATTCAGTCTTGAAAATGTTTACGTTCTTTGATGTTTCTGTCTCGTGCAAATTTCAGAATATTTAAGTGTGTTACTTCAAAAACGCGAGGCAAACAATCATTAAAAAGCAAAAAGTCAATGATTCCTATGAAAACTCAGTGTGATGTACTATATCGCCGAAAGGGGCTAGAATTGTGTGTTTATTATTCTGAATGTGATGCGGCGTAGTTCGTTTGACTGTATGACTCGTCAGCGTTGTCTGATAGATTGCCACTATGCTGTGTAAGTTGGAAGGAAGGGAAACTACTCTTTTCAATCCATTTCTGGGTCTAGCGATGGCTATGATCGAACATACATGACTCGAATATGTAGAAAGAAGGGAGAAAGTACATAGAAAAATACACAGTACGAGGAAAGGGTCGGAGCAGGGATTGAACCCAGAACCTTCTCCATACGAATCAGAAGCGTTAGCCACTAGACCATCAAATCCGTTACTAAAAGACATTTTCTGGTTGTAAACTCAAAGTTGACGGTTTGTCCAGGAGATGACGCTTGCTGTTATGCAAATCTCTGGGTGGCATTCATTATTAAGTAAAGCTCTGAATTGATGCTGTGACTCGTCTAGACTAAGTGGCATAGTCACTAATCAGTCATTTACTTGTTTGCTCCTACTCGCATAACAGTCATATCTGTAAAAGTAGGCAACCTGTTTTCTATTTTATATTGTAAAAATCGCCACGACATATTTCATAATCGTCTCAAAGCACTCAATACGCAAGTAACTTTTCACAACTTTAACTGATGAAAGTCGAAAAAAACTGTTGCAGGAGCTTCTTTGATTTATTTTAGAAATTTGGCGAAGATGTCACATTTCATAAACAAATTAATATTACGAATATTCCAGAACTGGCATTTTCAAATTGTTGTGTTATAACAAAGAATTATTCAGAGGCAACCTCCCCTTGGCATTGTCTCACGCGATTTTTTTTTTCAAAAATTATGATAACTGCAGGAATTCCTCCAAAGATTTGTTTTTTTTTTCTACAAACTTTACAGGATTCTACTAGAAACTTTTTTACTGGTTTCTCCTCAAAGTATTGCTCTAATGGTTCCCTCAGAAGTTTCTTTTGGAATACCTTCGGAAAATTCTCCTTGGATACTTACGAAAAAAAAAAACGAAACATGGTTCAAGAAATTTCTTCAAGAATTCCTCAACAGATTTTTACAGTAATTAATTCAGACATTCTTCAACGATTTTCTCAAAAATTTCTCCAGGTTTTCTTCGAGTAATTCCTCCAGGAGTTCTTTTAGGTTTTAAAAGCTCCCAGTTTTTTCAAAGAATTTCGCTAGGAGTTCCCGTAGAAATTCTCAAGCATGTCCAACAACTACTTCATTAAAATTCTTTGGGATTTCCCTTTATTATTATTTTTGAACATTTTCGGGATCTTTCCGGCGTATCATTCCACTCGTAAAATCAAAACTATAGTTTGATTTCTTCATAAAGACGATCAAACTGTAGTTTTGATTTTACGACCAGACTGATACGCCGAAAATATCCCAAAAGTACTTGCGATTTCTCCATGAATTCCACTGGATTTTTTTAAAGAGATTCTTCTAAGAAATGTTCCGCTACGCTACTCCAGGAATTGCTTTATTTCTTCTGAGATTTGATCAAAATTATCTTCAAGGGTTTTTTTTTCAGTAGTTCCTACAGTAACCTTTCCAAGAACTTTTCATGATTTTTTATTTCTGAAATTTCTCCAGGAATTATTCTTCAATTTCGCAAAGAAGCCTTCGAGAAATTTCTCAGGAAACTGTTCCATGAATTCTTCCAGCGAACTCTATATGTGTTCTTTCCACTATCCAGGGATTCCTACAGAAAAGACTCCAGTGATACCTCCAAAAATGTCTCCTAGAATTCTTGCTGATTTTTTGAAGGTTTTCCGAAATTCCACCATGTAATTGCTGCAGAGGGTTTTTCATGAAATGTCTTAAGGAATATCTCAAAAAATTCTTCTGGGAGTATCTCCAGAGGTATCTCCAGAAATTCTTTCAGGTATGACAATGATTTTATTTGCCCATTTCCGGCTCTACAAGTCGGCCAGTAGGTCTGAAATAGACGTATAACCTTGAAGTATTTTAAACAAAGTACGTTTAATTGGCAAATTGAGAGATAAATTTGTTTGAAAATTACCACTTGTTTTGGTGGGATTCGAACCCACGACTCCGTATCGCTAGTCCGGCACTTTAACCAACTAAGCCACAGAACAAGTAACAGTTCTGTGGAATAGCAAGTCTAACTGGATTCGAATAACCGGGTCCGTCTTTCACAACTTTATCTATCTCCCGGCTCTTAGATGCCAATCTCCCGCACTCTCACAGCCTACCAACATCGATTTCTTCAGGGATTCTGACAGAAACTTCTCCAGTTTTTTGTTTGTTTATAATTTATTTTCAGAATTTTGCGGAAATCATCCAAAGATTCCATCGGGAACTCCTGCTGAATCTTTTCTAGGGATACGTTCAAAAACTCCATGGCTTCCATCCGTCCAACTTCATTCAGTTTCTCCATAACTTATCTCATAAATTCTTTCAGATATTATGACATCGGTAGGCAGTTAATGTGCGATAGTGGATTCGAGTTCTACGCCTTCAAGAATCGGAGATCGCCAAGAGGTTCCGTAGCCTGGAGGAAAGAAGCGCTCGTCTAACGAATTGCGGGGCGTGGGTTCGATTCCCACCGGATCACGTGAATTTCTTTTCACAATTCAAAGCGCAATTAGGTCCTGTAAATAAACTACGTAGACTAATGGGCGGGTTGTTTCATCCCAAAGTCTATGCTCCCTACGAATTTTCAGGATTGCAGGATCTTCGGGAAGATTCATTCTAAACATTCCTCAGAGATTCCCTTAAAAATTCTTCCAGGGATTTCCCTTGAGGATTTTCTCCAAGAGCTCTTCTTGAGAATTCCCCTAGTAATTTCTCCAAGGATTCTTCTAGGATTGGAAATAAACAGTTCCCCTCTTCTGTAAAAAACAGAAAGTATTCGTGGGTTAGGAACGATCACTTGCAGTTTAAGTGGGTTTCTGAATATGATTTTTGAGGCATCGAATAAAACAAGTCATCCCAATTTGAAAACCCTAAATCTCCTGATTCTACCAAAAATATTTGTATTATGTATCATGGATATTGTGCATGTGCGTTTTTGTTCCTTGACATAATTTGGCCAGACTTTACCTAATGATCAATATGCCTCGATTTCGATTCTGTTATTTGTATTTGAACCAATGAATGTTGAAAGCTTTGTAATTCTCTATGAAAAACAAAAGCACTGTTCACTGTAGAAATATCTTTGAGATTTTTCTCCCGGATTTTTCCTGGGCCTTGAATTTGCAGGATTGCAATTGCACATATAGCTCTGAAATCTTCTGAATTTGACTTGGAGGATTTTTTTACAAGAATATACTCGGAAGATAAACGGGTTTCCCCATTGTGATCCACTAGCCTCTGCCCAGCAACTCCTATCCCTACCTCCACGCGGTACCGGCCGGAAACTATGAGCAACCTTAGGGAAGATCGGGTAACCAACCCTGGTGGGACCTTTGGTCGTAGGCTGACAGGGAAGGGGGGGTTTGCTTCGGCAAACCTGAGCGTCTGTTCTCCAGGAGGAGCGGCTCACAACAGCGTCTGATCCCCATGTTAGGGGCGGCTGATCTACGTCCGAGTGCCAGGGAAGGACTCTAAGCTCAACTGTGCACTATGGTCCTCCGGAAAGTAGGGGGTTGGTGTCAGGCCCTACGAGCCAGCCGTAAAAACCCATTGTAACGGAAAATCAGCAACAGAATAATACGAACCGAGACCAACGGCAACGACCCCAGCGAACAAAAAGGACTTGTGATTGGAAACTCGGTACGTGGAACTGCCGATCTCTCAACTTCATTGGGAGCACCCGCATACTCGCCGATCTACTGAAGGACCGCGGGTTCGGCATCGTAGCGCTGCAGGAGGTGTGTTGGACAGGATCCATGGTGCGAACGTTTAGAGGTAATCATACCATCTACCAGAGCTGCGGCAACACACGCGAGCTGGGAACAGCTTTCATCGTGATGGGTGATATGCAGAGGCGCGTGATCGGTTGGTGGCCGATCGACGAAAGAATGTGCAGGTTGAGGATCAAGGGCCGATTCTTCAACTTCAGCATAATAAACGTGCACAGCCCACACTCCGGAAGTACTGATGATGACAAGGACGCATTTTACGCGCAGCTCGAACGCGAGTACGACCGCTGCCCAAGCCACGACGTCAAGATCATCATAGGAGATTTGAACGCTCAGGTAGGCCAGGAGGAGGAATTCAGACCGACGATTGGTAAGTTTAGCGCCCACCAGCAAACGAACGAAAACGGCCTACGACTCATTGATTTCGCCGCCTCCAAAAAATATGGCCATACGTAGCACCTTTTTCCAACACAGCCTCCCTTATCTTTACACCTGGAGATCACCACAGCAGACGGAATCTCAAATCGACCACGTTCTGATTGACGGACGGCACTTCTCCGACATTATCGACGTCAGGACCTATCGTGGCGCCAACATCGACTCCGACCACTATCTGGTGATGGTCAAACTGCGCCCAAAACTCTCCGTCATCAACAATGTACGGTACCGGCGACCGCCACGGTACAACCTAGAGCGACTGAAGCAACCGGATGTCGCCTCAGCATACGCGCAGAATCTCGAAGCCGCGTTGCCAGACGAGGGCGAGCTCGATGAGGCCCCTCTAGAGGACTGCTGGAGTACAGTGAAAGCAGCCATCAACGACGCAGCCGAGAGCACCATCGGGTACGTGGAACGGAAACGACGAAACGAATGGTTCGACGAAGAGTGCAGAACGGTTTTGGAGGAGAAGAACGCAGCGAGGGCGGTAATGCTGCAGCAGGGGACTCGACAGAACGTGGAACGTTACAAACAGAAGCGGAAACAGCAGACCCGCCTCTTTCGGGAGAAAAAGCGCCGCCTGGAAGAAGCGGAGTGTGAAGAAATGGAACTGCTGTGCCGTTCCCAAGAAACACGGAAGTTCTATCAGAAGCTCAATGCATCCCGCAACGGCTTCGTGCCGCGAGCCGAAATATGCAGGGATAAAGACGGAGGCCTCTTGACGGACGGACGTGAGGTGATCGAAAGGTGGAAGCAGCACTTCGATCAGCACCTGAACGGCGTGGAGAACGTAGGCACGGGAGCCCACGGCAACGGAAGGAACGACGACGCCAGTGCAGCGGAGGACGGAAATGAACCAACTCCCACGCTAAGGGAAGTTAAGGATGCCATTTACCAGCTCAAAACCAACAAAGCAGCTGGTAAGGATGGAATCGCAGCTGAACTCATCAAGATGGGCCCAGAAAAGTTGGCCACCTGTCTGCATCGGCTGATAGTCAGGATCTGGGAAACCGAACAGCTACCGGAGGAGTGGAAGGAAGGGGTAATCTGCCCCATTCACAAGAAAGGCGACCATTTGGAATGTGAGAACTTCAGGGCGATCACTATTTTGAATGCTGCCTACAAAGTGCTATCCCAGATCATCTTCCGTCGTCTGTCACCTAAAACAAATGAGTTCGTGGGAAGTTATCAAGCCGGCTTCATCGACGGCCGGTCGACAACGGACCAGATCTTTACCGTACGGCAAATCCTCCAGAAATGCCGTGAATACCAGGTCCCAACGCACCACCTGTTCATCGACTTCAAAGCGGCATACGATAGTATCGACCGCGCAGAGCTATGGAGAATCATGGACGAAAACGGCTTTCCTGGGAAGCTGACTAGACTGATTAAAGCAACGATGGACGGTGTGCAAAACTGCGTAAGGGTTTCGGGTGAACTATCCAGTTCATTCGTATCTCGCCGGGGACTGCGACAAGGTGACGGACTCTCATGTCTACTCTTCAACATCGCGCTGGAAGGTGTGATGCGACGAGCCGGGCTCAACAGCCGGGGAACGATTTTCACAAAATCCGGTCAATTTGTGTGCTTTGCGGATGACATGGACATTATCGCTAGAACATTTGGAACGGTGGCAGAACTGTACACCCGCCTGAAACGCGAAGCAGCAAAGGTCGGACTGGTGGTGAATGCCTCAAAAACAAAGTACATGCTGGTAGGCGGAACCGAACACGACCGGATCCGTCTGGGTAGTAATGTTACGATAGACGGGGATACTTTCGAGGTGGTGGAGGAATTCGTCTACCTCGGATCCTTACTGACGGCTGACAACAACGTGAGCCGTGAAATTCGGAGGCGCATCATCAGCGGAAGTCGGGCCTACTACGGGCTCCAGAAGAAACTGCGGTCGAAAAAGATTCACCCACGCACCAAATGCACCATGTACAAAATGTTAATAAGACCGGTAATCCTCTACGGGCACGAGACATGGACCATGCTCGAGGAGGACCTACAAGCACTCGGAGTTTTCGAGCGACGCGTGCTAAGAACGATCTTCGGCGGTGTGCAGGAGAACGGTGTGTGGCGGAGAAGGATGAACCACGAGCTCGCTGCACTTTACGGCGAACCCAGCATCCAGAAGGTGGCCAAAGCCGGAAGGATACGGTGGGCAGGGCATGTTGCAAGAATGCCGGACAACAACCCTGCAAAGCTGGTGTTTGCAACGGATCCGGTCGGCACAAGAAGGCGTGGAGCGCAGAGAGCACGATGGGCGGACCAGGTGGAGCGTGACTTGGCGAGCATTGGGCGTGACCGAGGATGGAGAGCGGCAGCCACAAACCGAGTATTGTGGCGTACTATTGTTGATTATGTCTTGTCTTAATGATGTGGAACAAATAAATGTATGTATGTATAAACGGGTTTCAGAGTTTTGGGGTGCAAAGTGCAAAGGCCTATTTTTCAATAGTTTTTTTTTTAATATTTTTGGTTCTTATTTATTTTTTGAAAAATAATATTTGGCCTAAGAATAGCGAAATAATTTCTACTTACAAGATGATACCCGCAGAAAAATGACGCTTGTTTAAAACAATAAAATGCATGGTTGATTTTAAAACTAAGAATTTACTGTTCCAAAACTATATTTCTTTGTTCTTACTTAGTGATTTTGATAAGAACAACCAATTCCCATCATTCCATATAACGTTAGAAATTTCATTTGTTTCTGCAAAATGGGGACCACAAACATGGCCCGGAAACACTCACACAATTTTAAAATTCTTACCCCTACATCGCCACAACGAGGAAGGAGTAGCAAGTCTATTACTGTACCTAAATTCCAAGTGCAGTTTTGGCCGTGATAAGTAACGCGCAGGTATACAAGACAGCATCCACAAAAGGTTGGTCGGTTTCGCTTTTTTGTCTTATTTTATTTGTTCTCGCTTCCATCCGCTTGCCGATTGTCCCAAAATAGATTTTGACCAGAAGTTTATTCTATCGAAAATTCTTTGGGAAGGCCGCCAGAAACTCCATTAGCATTCACGCTATAACTTTTTAGGCTGAAGTTCCACACAAAAAAATCAATGTAATCGACCAGCAGTTCAACCAGTCCACTGCAGTGATAGCATCAGAGATACTGCTAGTATATCACTTTGAAACGTTTTCAAAAACAATCCCAGCGATTGTGCTTCAAATTTTAGAAGAAATTTCTCAACGATGTCTGGTATATGTAAAATCTTCTTGAAATTTCTCTAAGGACTCTGTCTGGAGTCCGAACTAATGGCATCTAACCGCACGAGAGAAACGTGTTCATTACTTAATATATATTTTTATTATCGGAGGGATGAGGACATTTCTAAAAGACTATCTGCTGCTATCGTTCGGTAGCTCAAAACGCATAATCTATATAAATAAAAATGGAATGGTGTTTGTATGTCACGAATAGGCTAGGGAACGGGCCAACGAATCTACACCATTCTTTCAGTGTTTCATTCGTGCAAGTCTCCGACGTGTTCGTATAAAAAAATAATTCGGAAAATCGACCGGGAACGTACCGAAAACGATAAAGTTTGAAAACTCATTTTGTGGGGCATTTTTCTACAGAGCTGCATGTCAAAAAACACAGTAGGCAGGCAGAACGATGTTTGCCGGGACAGCTAGTCTATATAAATAAAAATGAATTTCTGTCTGTCTGTCTGACCGTTATGGATTCGAAAACTACTGGACCGATCGGTGTGAAATTTTGTATGTGGGTATTTTTGTGGGCAAAAGGTTATTGCAACCATAACAAATTGCAAATGCACCATAGAAAATCAAAAAGCGCTCCATAAAGAATGAATATATGTTCCATGAAAATGTACAATGTTACCCATAAATAATTGAAAACGTTCCATACTTTATAAAAAATGTACCGGTAAAACATAAAATTTTCTCATTAAAAGTGAGGTTTTGCTCCAATAAATAATACTGAAATGCTCCATAATAAAATACAAATGCTCCATAGAAAAATGCAAATGCTCCATAAAAAATTAAAATTGTATCCATAGAAAATTGAATATTGCTCCATAGAAAAATTAAAATGCACCATAAAAAATTGAAATTGCACCATAGAAAATAAACAAATGCTCCATAAGTATTATCAAACTGCACCACATAAAATACAATTTGCTCCATAAAAAAATGAAAATTCTCCATAACTTTGAAAATTTGCACCACTAAAGCAGTGCAATGTAAAGCAATTCAGCCCTGTCGAATTAAATTATGATAATATGCTACCTATGAAGGATTTTCAATTTTTCATGGAGCAATTCATATTTTCTATGGTGCAGTTTGATAATACTTATGGAGAATTCATCTATTTTCTATGGAGCAATTTCAATTTTTTATGGTGCAATTTTATTTTTCTATGGAGCAATATTCAATTTTCTATGGGTACAATTGTAATTTTTTATTGTGCATTTGCATTTTTCTATGGAGCATTTGCATTTTATTATGGAGCATTTCAGTATTATTTATTGGTGCAAAATTTCACTTTTAATGAGAAAATTTGATGTTTTACCGGTACATTTTTTATAAAGTATGGAACGTTTTCAATTATTTATGGGTAACATTGCACATTTTCATGGAACATTTGTTCTTTCTTTATGGAGCACTATTTGATTTTCTATGGAGCGTTTCTATTTGTTTATGGGTGCAATAAACAGGCTGCCATTTTTGTGGCTGGGCAAGGTTCTTAGGTTGGTGCGGGACCTCTCCGGTCTCTGGAACTGGGGGCTCCCATACAGATTACTTGGCGGGGGACGTCCCTATGAAGCTCTACATCAAACAACACAGTAGGCAGGCAGTACGACGTTTGCCGGGACAGCTAGTTTTTCAATAAAAATGGATTCTACTCTTAATTTGATATGCATTTTGAAATGTCTTCGTTAATTTCCCAAGGGATACTGCTAAATACAAAGATTTATATAGGGGAAACCCCAGCTCTAGATATTCCCCTGAAGATTTCATCAGAAGTTTCTATTGGGATTCCTGCAATAATTCCTCAAAACATGTCTTCTTTGAATTTTTTTTTCAGAAATTTGAAGAGAACATCATCGTAAGGCCGTAAGGCCTAAAATTTCTAAAACGAAGAGTAATATGAATAATTTACAGTTATTAATTGAGAGATTCTTGCAAGATTTTCTGCTGAGGTTCCTCCAGGTATTCCTTCACATATTGTTTAAAAAAAATGTTCGAAGTATTATTTCAGAAAATTCATGAAGGGATTCTTTCTGTAAAGTATCCAAACGTAGAAGTATGTCATATTTGAAAATTGTTGATCTTTAGAATCAGATGATGCCGTCCTCCAGCTCTAGTATTCGGCATAGATCCCTGTCTGAATCCTACATTATAACCCGAGCAGGAACGAATAACTGGCAAATAACTGCAGCATACCAAAGTTAGATACATGTAATACATACTAAGACGAGGTATTGGTCGCCTACCCAGGTATTGGAAATAACTTATTTTGGTATTTTATAGGTATTGATAAAATACCTCAAAGAGTTATTGGTTTGGTTTTGAGGACTGCTTGAGTATTATTGATTGATTTGTCTAAATACTTTATAAAAGTTGGTCGTACTTGTAAATGACTATTTGTTATAAGACAAACTAAAGAGCAGGATGACCACAAAACTATACATACTGGAGTCGTTTTATGAACGTAGAGATGATTCAGCTAGTGTTTGACAAACAAGGCTAAATAAACTCGAGGATACAGTCAGGTTTTTTTACGCGGGGGATACGTACCACGTAAAAAAAACTCAGTTTACGCGGCCGCGTAAATAAAAACCACGTAAAAAAAATACCTGACTGTATTGGTTTTTGAATATATTCTGGTGCAACCATAAACTAACCGCGTAGTAGTAGTCCCGACTGCTAACCATATTTCCTCGCTGGCAACTTTGGTCAGTATAAATACAACAGTGAGTCACTGTGAGGTACTGTTCCGCTCGCTCGCGCGCGCTTTTGGACAAATGTAGAACATCTTGTTCTTGATGGGAATAAGCACCACAGTGATTCGTTTGGCGGCAATTTACACGGATTTGCTAATTGAGACTCGCTTCGGCTCTTGCCGTCTCACTAGCTCAAGAAGATCATTTACCCAACAATGAGCGAACACCACATTTTGTGTTGAATAATCATGATCATCTATTCGAATCGGGCTCGGTTCCCAGTGGATGGATAGCCCAATCCCCGAGCCCGGGTCCGTTGAATATTAATGAATTCATGAAAACATGGCCCCGAACTAGGCGTAAAAATCATAACGATCTAACACGGCGCAATAATATTTTCCCTAATGAGCTAATAAACACGCCTAATTAATTCCAATAATGCATTCGTCATTCAACCTCGAGCCGGGCGAGGAATACAGCTATGGTTGGCGTGAGTGCGAGAAAAATGGGCACTTCAGAGTCACTCACACAGTCGTCCGCCGGCCGAGCTTCCCTCCGGGGCCCAATCCTTCATCGTCGCATTTGGTATGAAAATATTTTGACATTTTATTAGATTGCCTCCCTCGGAGGCCTTGCCCAGCGAAGAACGGCAGCATGGCGTCGTCGTCGTCGCCGGTTCGGCCTCATCGTGCCTCACGTTGTTGTTGCAAGCGCCATGCCATCACCAATCACCATCCCACCCCTCCAGCACGACTCACAACCTAATTTCAATCTGACACGTAATTTAAACAAAATTTAAATCCTTTCAACTCCTCATCCTCTCGATCGGCACGCACACACTGAAACAAATTATCGTCCCCCTCTTTTTAGCCAAGGCGGTGAGGCAGGTTTTCGCCTTCTCCGGACTCTTTGTTCGTCACGATTGGAAATTTTCACACCATCGCAACCGGATTGCGAGGACAAACGAATGGCAAAGGGAAGAGTTTCATCAGGACCTGATTCCTGGACAGACGACAGGATCCGAACGACGGAAGACGGGGAGGAGTTTTTGCATACTTATTCGTCCCTTGCCATCGTCGTCACGTCGTTGAGACCGCGTTGTTGTTGGGAGTGATAACTGAAAACAAAATTAAATTTCTGTCAGGTTCACCGCAAGGATGGAAACTTCACAAATTTCTGAAATGGACACTTTTTGAAGGGGTTTGCAGCACGGAAAGAGTTATCTTCGGAGGGACAAGGGGATGATTTTGTTTTAATATTTATACATGATCTAAAAATAGCATGAAATGTGGTTGGGCGTCAACTCGTCAATGTGTTAAATTCCATCGTTTTTAGCGCCAAAAGCTTAGTTGGAAGAATTTAACAATTATGTTTTGAAGAAATTTGGACGCTACGGACTTCCATACAAAAGGCTGTCGATGCCCGCGGGTCCCATTCATCCTAATTTATTTCTTTACATTTACCTACTTTCTACCTCTTCTTTATGAAGTCTTGCCTTACCGGTCAGACTAAGGCCTGAATATCCTCTGCTGTACGTAGGAGTCGTCATCATTCTACTCGACTGTGCATCTCCAGTTTCGCAAGATAGTCCGAAGGGTCCGCAGATCGTCCTCCACTTGATCGACCCACCTAGCTCACTGCGCACTTCGTCTTTTGTACCGGTCGTATGGCTCTCGAGAACCATTTTAGTCGGGTTGCTATCCGACATACTGATGACGTGACCCGCCCGCCGTAGCCTCCCGATTTTCGCGGTATGGACTAACTATGGTTGGTTCTCTCAGCAGCTGATGCAGCTCGTGGTTCATTCGCCTTCTCCAAGTCCCGTCTTTCATCTGCACTCCGCCGTAGATGGTGCGCAACACTTTCCGTTCGAAAACTCCAAGGGCGCGTTGGTCCTCTGCACTTAGAATCCATGCTTCATGCCCATAGAGGACTACCGGTCTAATCAGCGTTTTGTGAATAGTTAACTTCGTGTGACGGCGAACTTTGTTCGAAGAACTCTACCTTCGGAGTCTAAAGTACAGGGTATGGCCAAAATGTTTGGGATAGGCAACTTTTTTTTCTCTCACAAAAAAAAATCAACAAGCTATAACTTTTCATAGAGCGCATCAAAAAAACTCAAATTTTGACTGTTTGACAACCTATTATGTGTGCATCATTGGTACAAATTTGGGCTTGATTGATTAATATTTCGCAAAGTTAGAACCGTTCAGGTAAAACACTATTTTTCAGACAACTCATTTTTGAGGTGTCATATCTCGGAAACCAGTGAACCGAATTGAATGAAATTTTGAACGTACACTAACGATGTAAATGTTTCACAAACTATTAAAACAACGTTGAAAAAAGTTATCATGGATTGACACTTTTTGGATTTTTCTTGAAAAAATTTAATTTTTTCACATCAATGTCAATAAATTTTAGTGTTGATATCCAAAGACTTTCCACTTCTGTTCTCAAGTTATCTCTAATCAGATATATTAGAGTCTATTTAGATTGAAGGAAGAACACATTTAGTAATTTTTGTGTGGTATTGTAAATTTGACTTATTTTCCTCTATATGGGTAAAAAATTCAATCCGGTATAACTTAATTCGCCGTGAGAAAATATTACATTTTATAACGTTGTAATAAGTATCAATGTATTGTTGATAAACGTTAAAAAAAATCATTCCATTCAATTCACTGGTTTCCGAGATATGACAGTTCAAAAATGAGTTGTCTAAATAATAGTGTTTTACCCGAACGGTTCTAACTTCGCGAAAAATTAATCAATCGAGTCCAAATTTGTACCAATGATGCACATATAATAGGTTGACAAACAGTCATAATTTGAGATTTTTTGATGCACTCAATGAAAGTTACAGCATGTTGAATTTTTTTGTGGGAGAAAAAAAGTTGCCTATCCCAAACTTTTTGGCCATCCCCTGTAAGTTCGATTTCCTGCCACAATGCGTCTCTGAAGTTCTCTGTTGGGGTCGTTGTCGGCGGTCACCAGTGAGCCCAAGTACACTAATTCTTCAACCGCCTCGATTCCATCACCGCCTATTGAAATTCGAGGTGGCGGGCGCGATGATTACTCCTTGTATTATCAGTTCATTGATTGCGAATCATTCTACGATTCGGTGAGAAGAAAAGAATGCCATTTTTAGTATTAGAGGATCGCAGATATGAAGTGTCTACCTCATTTGATGGATTTGATTTGATAATGAAACCTTAGATGGATAGGATCAGGGTGACACACTTTCCAATTATTTGTTCAGCATTGCACTCGAAGATGCGATCAAAATATCTGGTGTAACCGCATGTACATGAACGCATATGCTCCTCGGCTTTACAAATGATATTGATCCAATCGGCATCGATCATCAGACAGTTGAGAAGCAGAAAAGACGCAGGCTTGACGATAAACTTGACCATGTACTGTACTTCATGTACATGATTGCAGGTAGAGATAGGGGCGAGGCTCACTGATGTTGATGCGGAGATAAGGAAGTTGTTGAAGGTTTGGGTCATGGGCCTTCAGGAAATAATACCAAAAAGCATTCGGTGTTGTTGAGTATGGAAGACGCAGATAACTATCGGTGAGAAACTAGATCGTTATAACAACTCATTTCAATTAATAAGTTTCCATGAAAATGATAAGGGATGACTGCATTCCATCTCCAAAACCATAGTGCATGACCCGTTTTCAGCTGGTTGCTGTAAAATAATTGAAAACGGTCATGAAAAATGCACTTTAATATTTCATCACCGCGAAAACGATCAGTTACCTCTCAAATATTCGCGGAGTCCTATACTGGTGAGCCACACCATGAACGCGATTTATCGCCGTTCGTTGCACCATACCCTGATCCAGCTGAACCATCCATCGTGGTTCGTCAATCGTATTGTACCTACCGTCTGCTGGCTGGTAGAGCATCAGCAGCTCGGTAATGAGCCATTTTTCATGCTGAGAACGATGTTTAAAAAGCCAGCTTCGCCTTCCGTCCACTGCTGCTGCTAACTGCTCTGCAACGTTCGGAAAACAAATAAATTAGCAGCGCAAATTGATTTCGCTTTGGTCCAAGTACCAAGTGGCGTATTGGTACACCACCAGAAGATATCCATCCTTGATGCTCCAGAGAGACGAAGGAGGTCGAAGATCACCATCACTTGCGGAGCGATAAATCAACTCCCTGGCTGAAGGAGGGGAGTTCGGAAGCGCTCAACCACAGACCAGACCAGACTGCGTCTCGACAATTGCGAGAAGAATGCAATCGGTGAAAAATTGCAACTCCGGGTCTCCGGAGTGGACTCACACTGAGCGTGTGCCAACAATCCAAGTGAAGCGAAGATGCGCATTTTGAGTTGCATTTTTGGGGGCGGGATGGTTCGTTAGGACCGACCTGCATGTGTGTGATATGAGTAGGGCGTTCGTCCGTCCGTTTTCAAAAGTGCATAAATTCTCCTCGATGAAGTTCGTCGTCGAAAGCTTCCATATGTGAGCAGAACGCAACGGCGGCAGGAAGCGAGACCCAGGGCAGCAGGTCGGAAGATATACGATCGTGGGGTCCAAACGAGCAAGAAGCTTCTTATTTGTCAGGAATGATAAAACGTGAACACACATTATTAATTCAATTTATTTCGTTGAATGAGGCTGAGATTTCTGGGAAGCTGTGTGATGAGAGACGAGGGATAACGTGTTGTATGAGTCATTCTAATTGAATTTGAAGTCAAAATGCCAAGGTTTCTTCTCTATCTAGCTGCAATATTCCCCGGGCGCAACGATTAAATGGAGATGACGCCCAATAATAACCATCAACGTGACATGTGTCTTCGTTAGATAGATAGCAAGAAAAATGAAATTGGAGAAATGATATTTATCATCTATGTTTAAAGTATATTTAAAAACATTGAACATGGGCCACATTTTACATATACATAAGTAAAAGGTGAATGATAACGAGTGTCATAAGATGAATTCATTGCCTAATCTTGTGGAGCCCCTGTAGATAAGCTACAGCTATAAAGGTGTGAGTATTCAGCTTTCTCCTGCTGAGGGTGATGAGTTCGATTCCCAATCGGCTCAATAACTTTTCGTAAAGGAAATTTCTTTGACTTTCGTAGGCAGTAAGTATCTTCGTGCCTGCCACACGATATACACATGCAAAATAGTCATTGGCAGAGAAAGCTCTCAGTTAATAACTGTGGAAGTGCTCATAGAACACTAAGCTACAGGCATGATCTATTCCAGTTGGGACGTTACGCCAAGAAGAAGAAAAACTAGCCACTCTTTCGTCCGTAAGCGCTCGATGTGTATGTTCAAATGCAACCGCAAGCTTCCACTCTGATGTTTTAAGGACAGACTTGTTAGAATCCCAAAATGGCCGCCACAACGGCCGACTTTGGCACCTACTCACGATTTCGAGGGCACAAATCTCTTCGTAAACAAAACCAACACACCTGAGCTTCTTATTTTAAGCTAATTACAAGTGAGCAAGAGCAGAATAATAAAATGCACTGTTGTTTGAAGCTTGCTTCTTGAGATTTGTGTGTTTGAAGTTCTGATGCACTGTTGAAGCGGGATTTCAAGACGTTTGTCCTTAACTTAAAACATTACCACTTTCAGCTGTGGCAATGTTTGCCTTCTCTCTCACATACACGAGCCTTGGTAACCGCACGTTGACAGCCTCTTTTCTTTTCTGCTCACTTCAATCATACATAAGTGATGACTGGAAAAATTAACTTGATTCTTCGAAACCGAAGAACAAATCTACGAATGTTCTGTTACAACCGTTTGACGTTTCTTATTAGTAAGGGTAGAAGCATCCATTTAGGCCAGTCGCCTATTTTTGGGCATGATGAGTTATAATTTATGCCAGAATTTGGATCTAAATGGCTATTTTAATGCAATTAACTAGGGGTGGGTATTTTACCTAAACATGCCTCAGAAGTTTGGATCCTTGTGAAAAAGTTATAAGGGACATAAATAATGGAAGTGTGCAAAACAGTTTGTGGGGATAGCGAGAAAAAATCTTTTGAGTGATGTAAAAAAGTGCAAAAAATTGAAAGGCTAAAATTACTACTGAAACAGACTGAATCATTATCATGACATACTAAGTCACCTCAGAGTGTATTGGAATGCACTTGGTTTACCTTAGTTTACCAAACTATCATGAATGAAAAACGGAGTGTGGTGTTCCGCACATTTTCCACTTCATGACTTAAAGGAGATTATCATATAGCCAAAAATTCAAGAAAACAAAAAAAGATGACTATAACCATGATAATGGCTGCACACTTTCTTGTTCCTCATTGGCACTGCATCTGCAGCCAAAAAACAACTCCTGTAATAACAACACACACTAAATTGCATTTTGGCGGCAAATCTTCTTCTTTTTGGCTCTACGTTTCCACTGGATCTTGGTCTGCCTTTCTTCAACTCAACGTTTTTTGAGCACTTCGACAGTTATTAATTGAATAACTTTCTTTGTCTGACATTGCATGAATTTGTATGTTATGAGGCAAGCAAAATTATACACTATGCCCAAAGAAGTCGAGAAAACATTCCGACCAGAACGGAACCGAACTCGCCGTCTCCGGATTGGCGATTCAAAGGCTTATTCACAAGGTTAACTACAGGGGATGGCCAAAATGTTTGGGATAGGCAACTTTTTTTCTCCCACAAAAAAAATCAACATGCTGTAACTTTTCATAGAGTGCATCAAAAAATCTCAAATTTTGACTGTTTGTCAACCTATTATATGTGCATCATTGGTACAAATTTGGGCTCGATTGAGTAATTTTTAGCGAAGTTAGAACCGTTCGGGTAAAACACTATTTTTTAGACAACTATTTTTTGAACTGTCACATCTCGGAAACCAGTGAACCGAATTGAATGATTTTTTTAACGTTCATCAACAATATATTGATACTTAATACGACGTAATAATATTGTAATATTTTTTCATGGCGAGTTACGTTATACCGGGTTGAAATTTTTACCAATATAGAGGAAATTAAATCAAATTTACAATACCACACAAAAAATATTAAATGTGTTCTTCCTTCAATCTTAATAGGCTCTAATATATCTGATTAGAGATAATTTGATAACAGAAATGGAAAATCTTTGGATATCAACACTAAAATTTATTGACATTGATGTAAAAAAAAATATATTTTTTCGAGAAAAATCCAAAAAGTGTCAATTCATGATAACTTTTTTCAACGTTTAAAAAGTATCTATGTTTTAATAGTTTGTGAAGCATTTACATATTGTTAGTGTACGTTCAAAATTTCATTCAAATCGGTTCACTGGTTTCCGAGATATGACAGCTCAAAAATGAGTCGTCTAAAAAATAGTGTTTTACCCGAACGGTTCTAACTTTGCGAAATATTAATCAATCGAGCCCAAATTTGTACCAATGATGCACATATAATAGGTTGACAAACAGTCAAAATTTGAGATTTTTTGATGCACTCTATGAAAAGTTATAGCATGTTGAACTTTTTTGTGAGAGAAAAAAAAGTTGCCTATCCCAAACATTTTGGCCATCCCCTGTATGTCAGCATATAAAGTTCTCACTAATGTGAGTTTGTATCCATATTTTTACGAGTTTATTTGTGGATCTATGCGACTTTATGCTTAAGGATGTAATTCGTACATCACTTTTACGACGAGACTGATGTGAATATCACAAGATTTTTTTTTTGCTGTGTAGGATCGTAGTTGAAGACCCTAGCTCACTTAATAAAATTATTATGAAAATAAAACATTTCATTTTTCAAGGAAGCGTCTAGTTCTCGTCTAGGACTCGTACACTAATTCGTTGATTGTGAAGCATATCCCTTACCTCTCGACTATTCTACCGAGTTAGAAGGTAGATGATGAATATGATACTGCTTCTATGTATCTTCTGGAACGGGTTTGTTGATACTTTCCGATGCAAACCAGGATGTACATGATAAGTGTGATAATTGTTCACGGTAAAAAAAATCAGCACGCCCAAGTAACAATTCGATTGCTGATTGATTTTGTTTGATTTTTATTAGGGTTTTATTACAGCAATAATTGAAACTCACAGTTTTATGACTACTTTTATGAAAACCATTGATGAAATGTTTTATAGTATACTTGAAAATATCCATAAAGCCAGATTTTTAGAGTAAACAAAACTCTCCTATATGTAAACTTTCTGGCATTCATTATTACCACAATAAAACTGTTCAAACTCTCAACAGATGGCGATCCGTTCTATTAGTAACGACATTTGTTGGTGAAAAAGCAGAAACTACGACACTGCTAGGTTTATTGCGGTCATCATAAAAGTAAAATTGCTTTCGTTTTATTTTCGCTAATCATGGTCGTCGCCATATTGAAAAATTAGCTGACGTGAATTGAAAATAGATTATTTTGCTCAAATTAGCAATGAATTGCTAGTTTCCCGAGTAGAAGGGAATTGCAAAATAGTGGCAGGTTTTGCCATTAAAACAGAATTACTGAATGACAAAATTTACCATTGGTTTGTTTGAAATAAGTGAAAAAGAGCAAAAACAATAACAGGCTTTGTTCGTTGGAATATCTAAGGAATGTCACATTTTGACATTACAATGGTAAACCAAGAACAGAAAAAATTAAGGTTGGGAATTGCAAAAAAAAACATAATTGAGTTTTTGAGAACAGAACAATAACAAGATTAGTTATTCTCTTATCAACCAAAAGAAGGGTATATTTAGTAATTTATTCCAATTACAAAATCATGTCAGATTTTCAAATGGAATCTAAATGCAAACAAATGTCAAAAATTATCGTTACAATACCAAATTTCAAACCTTGTCGTTATGTTGTTCTTAATAAATGCTAAAATAACGATGCATCTCCTAACTCACAAGAAATCAACAATACCTCACAAATTACAAAATTAGTTATGATAGCTAAATTTGACATTCAGCATTTATTTTGCCAAGATTTAAATCATTTGCTAAATGACAAGTAAATGTCATATTTTGATATAATACCAAATTATGCTATTGACATGTTGTTTTGAGGTCTTCATGAAGAACTCGTGAATAGCAAAAATAGTTATGACAATAAAACGTGTTATTATTTTGTTATAGGTTTACCATTCACCTCTACCCGGGTAGCCGCCATTGTCATAACATGCCCACATAAATAATCTCTCTCAGCTAAGTTTTCTTGTGATTCGAGATAGTTCTACTAAATTAACAAGTTGATTTACTTCATTCCAAGATGATAATATTCACTATTTTCGAAGCGCATTAATTTTATGTTTCTGTAACCCCAATATTCACGGTAAAATTGAATGCGCATAAGCCTACCAACACAATAACTACTAAAATATTACTTTGAAATAATCGCTTTCTACTTCCGAATAATGTATCTGCCATCGAAGAAGCTTCTCTGCATCTTGAGCTGTCATAATGTTTGTTGAAAAAAAACAACAACCATAACCTTTTTTTCGAGAATGGAAAAATTTTCAACTAGGTTTTAAAATAGTTTTATTGCTACTCTTAATGTGGTTTGCAAAACCTCTCCGAGAGTGGTCCACTTAGCCGGAAGATGCTCTTAAAGAGGTTATCAAGCGGTTTTGATGCATAAATCAGTTTTATTGCAAGTTTTATAAAATTGGTCATGAAGATCTCTTATAGAGCCGAACAAAACTTAAAATGTTACTTGGGCAGGCAACGGTTATTGTTTGCTCTGTTCCAGAGGAGATTAAGAAGCATAGTCTTCAAGTCCATATATCCGATGTGGTAATCGCACGGGCAAGCAGCAAAATTATGGTGAGGGTGGCGAGTTCGATTCCCGGTTGGCCCAGAAACGTTTCATAATGGAATTATATTATGATTGCTTTACCGATGATGTTAATAAATAAAACTTGATTGAGCCCCAAACTGACTAGATAAAAATAAATAAAACTTAGACCGGGTGTTCTCAAAGTTTTCAATGAGCTTAATGAGCATGGATAATTCATCCATTACTTTCCTTATGCGAAAAAAATACTCGCAGGTTTGTGAATATTTTTTCAGAAGTGGGACTCGATTCCATTGATATAAATATAGTACTACTACAATACTACTAGTATTGAGTGTTGATAACGTTTCTTTCAATTGACTACCAAATACTAATTCTAAAAGAAGTACAAATGTAGAACCCTGGAAAGCTACTTCTCACAGTTCATTTAGTACACGGAAGTTGTTACCAGTGCTCTATCAATGTCTATGAAGACAACGAGCGAAAACTATCCAAGCAAGACCTTCGTGCACTGATCCATTACCCACGGACCCACGGAAGGCACATTCAAAATCCAGGAAGCTTTTGCCCAAAGGCAGAAAGTGCGCTACTCGTCGGTCGCCAGATCCTGGCCGCCGCGCCGGCCTGACCCGCGCTTATCAATGCTTATAATGTCCTCTTAAAACGCATTTAAATTAATTTACGTTATCTGCCAGACCATATTAGCCCGGTCGGACTCTTCGCTCTCCGGTTTGCCGGTTCTTTTCGCTTCGCATTTCGATTTGACAGGCCGGGCGACCAAATCGGACGAAGACGACGAGCGACGACGACTAGCGACGACGGACAACGCAATAAAGCATGCGGCCTCGCGAAATGGTGTTGGAGCAGGGTCGGAAGGCGAATGAGGGTGGAGGTGGATTCACGGAACCACTTTCCGGGAGACAGACATGAATTTGCGCGCGCTACTGCTGCTGCTGGCTGCCTACTGCCTACATACCTATCGACTGAGGAGACTGACGACGACGACTGTGAAGTGAGCGAGGTATTGGAGGCAATCCATGCCGGTCGGTCGTTGGAGTCACCTCGCTTATCAGCAATGTATTTTGTACTTTTGCATCTGTGGAATGTGCTCCGCGCTCTGCATTCACTTACTGTGTGGAACTACAGTCAGGACTTGTATAACACGGTGTCTCCCACACTTAATGAGTTTGACGGGGGTGTGATTCGATCCCAGGTCCTCGGCATGATAGGCAAGGCATGTGCTCTAACCATCCGATCAGGTCCGCTCCCATATCTATTTGGAACCACTGCAATTTCTTGGTTATGTCACACCAAATTGGACTTATTTAAACCCATCGAGGATCTAAACTAAGCTAATCGTAAAAGTGTATGGCACTACGTTATAGGAGTCCCGACTGTATATTCTACGCTGGTATTTATGTGAGGCACGGTCAGGAGCAACATTATTGGCGTCAATTTAACACTGTGTCTGGGATTTGGATGGTTTCGCGTTGACATTCGTGGAAAGTATCGTCATTCCGGAGCGGGATTGGCTGTGGTAGCCATATTTTAAGGGTCGATGCAGTGAACTTCTGAGAAGCTAACTCTGTCCTAGTTGGGATGCAACGTCTATAGGAAGAAAAGTTGAAGGTTTCGTAAAAAAACGAATTTATCGAAACAGTTAAGGAATAAAAATTAGTTGAATCGTCTCAACAAAAGATTGAAGCACAACAAAGAAATACCAAGCCAAGCAACTTGCTCACGAAAAACTGCAGCAATTATACACGCTTGCAACATTATTAAATTACCGGAAACAATGACAATTAATTTAATTGAATCGTGAGCTCGAACCAAATTAAATATAACTGAACAAAAAAAAATGGACGTCCTCGTGCAACAGTGACGGACGACAACAACGGTGACGGTCCTCCACTGCGTTGTTCGACACGACCAAACGCTGACGGTCGGTCATCCATCCACCAACAAAATGAAGTTGGTGCTAGCTGGTGGGTGCCAGGTTTGGTCTTAGTATCACAAATTTGCGTGCCGTGGGCCTGCCCAGACCTCGGACGTCGTCGTGCTGGTAATTGCGGGAATATGGGGAATAGAGCGTGGTTTCGTGTCTATTTGTGTTTTCGACATCACTCTAATGGATGTACTTTATTGATGTTTAGAATTCTATTTGAATAATAAATAATAAACTTCGTAGGGTATGTGTTCCATCGTTAATCTCACGCTCCCATATTCATCCTATTCGAAAACAAGCGATTACGGTACCGATTGATTCCGTTCTTTTTGTTTTCATGAGTGCTCACTTCTAACAAAAAATACAAAAATAAGAAACAAAACAAACAGCGCTTCAATCCTTTGTTTTTCGTAGGATGAAAATTGGAGCCGCATGCTTAAAAAGGGAACCAATATTCTACACAGAAAAAAAAAATATGTAATTAAAATTCAGCGAGAAATCATGCACATAAAGAGAATGCTAGAGTTAGTGCATATTTACATGAGATATCATGTAAAATTACGTTACATTCATGTAAATTTCCGCTAATAGTCGCGTAACCGGTCCATGATGGTTTACGCGATGGTTGGCGGAACTTTACACGATGATAATTTAATTTTACATTATATCTCAAGTGAAAGTGCACTAACTCTAGCATTCCCTTTATGTGTATGATTTCTCGCTGAATTTTAATTACAGGGTGTTCAATAAGTTCGGATACACCATATAACTTCAATTAATTTCATATCTGTAATTCAGATTTTCAAAGTAAATGTATTTATTGAAAGGTCATATAACACTGATCAAATATAGCATATGGTTTTGAATAAAGTTTTTTTTCTACTTTTTTTTATAAGCCTTAGATGGATCTAAAGTTTGTTAGCTCCGGCACGCTGGAATAATTTTCGATAAGTTGCTCAAGCTACAGACGTCTAAAACGTTGACTTTTGAGTTTACATCTCACTATACTATATTAAAATAACTAAATTAATAGACAAAACCTTTGCACTGCTATTTCAGTGATGATATGGTGATAAATTTGCAAGTTTAGTCAAAATGTGCTTAAATCTATGAAAAAGGCATAAAAACATTATATAAAGCCAATTTTGATTCAAATTTGCCACAATAGGGATATAATCAAGTTTTGGAAAAGATAACCATGGATTAAACTTAGATATAACGCAGCCTTGCTTTTTGACAAAACAAAAATCATTAAACCTGGTACAGCGGCAATTTTAGCAATTTTAAAGATCAAAATAAAATGAGTCCGTATTTCACCCAATCTGAATCTTATAGATTATTTCGTATGGCCATAGTTGCTACCACTAATGCTGAGGACAACAACCTAATTTGATTCAACTTAACACCATTACTCAATAAAAGCTAGACGAAATACCAATGACAGACGTGCGTGCCGGCCAAAAGGAACTTGAGACACATTTGCAATTATTACAAAAGGATAAAGGACAGTTTATTTCAAAACATATATTGTATTTGATCAGTATTATGTGAGCTTTCAATTAATACATTCACTTTGGAAAACTGAATTACAGATGGGAAATAAATTCAATTTTACTGTGTATCCGAACTTATTGAACACCGTGTACATATTTTTTTCTGTGTAGACTTTGAGGGGTGGTGAGGATTCAGGCCAAATCTACGTTCCATATAAATTTCCAAAACATTAAAATGTTGCATGGACAAAAGTTTTAATCTTCGGGAATTAGGAGAGGTTTGTAATGGCGGCCAATCTTTGGTCTAGATGATCTATGAATGACCCCTAAGCTATTTACCGTTAGTTGCAACTTAGTCCAAAACTGAACTTCTATCACTATGAAGCAGACGTAACACTTGGAATAGATATCACTAAAAACTCATGCTGTGTTTGGTCGAGCAGGTGGCAGTAGTGAGCGAATGTCAAACAAGATCAAAAACGAAGTCAGTGCTACGAGTAGCTAATCTATCAACTATCGAATATTTGAATTAACTGCTAAAAACGTGATCAATGAAAATTTCAGAACAACTTTTGCTTCATGTTATAAATGCGATTTTGGTGTAATTACGCATACATATACCAGCTAAGTTCTGAATCATAATCGAGATGTATGCTAGAAAGTTAAGGTTATAAAATTTGCACAAAAATTGCGCTATTGCCAGCCCCACGTCATGTCCAGTGGGAGTTATTATAAAAAGTTAATCTAAGGTAAGGTACACCGGGGCAAGTTGAAACGGGTGGGGCAAGAACACGAAGTTTGAAATAGTTTTCAATACAATTTGGTAATTTATCCTTCGTCAAAAGATTGTTTGAATCAAAAACTATACGTTATAGCCATCAAAATGTTTATCATCATTAGAAAACATCACCCGCTGTTTCATCTTGCCCCACCCGTTTCAACTTGCCCCGGTGTACCTTACCCCGGGCAACTGAACCCAAAAATGTACAAATTTGGTTTCATCATTCCAAAAGTTTCCGAACGGAAATTGTTTGGTAATGTCAATGGTTCTGGTGATAAGAGATTTATATTGGAAGAGCTCGGTTTTATCGTGCATAAATTACGAAACTCGCAAAATAACGGATCGCTGAGAATACAGTTGATTCAACTTTAGCGCCATAGAATTTAGTGACAAACTTGCTTTCCTTATTACGTAATTGATGAATTTTGCCAAAAGAAAAATCTTGGGCTTCAGAATGTTCAGTACAAAAATGTTACAATTAGGGTTTCGAACTACTTGGGCACCCATGTCAATTCCCAGCACCTCACAGTAAAACAAATCAAAATATCACTTGCCGCATATTTTTCAAACGCACTTCCGTAGGTAATAATCTCCTGCAACGATTCTGCAACGGGATCCACAGTCAATGAGCTACACGTTCATTCTGAAGCCGCACAAGTGCTCAAAACAATTATTACACGCAACCGAGTGCACTTCGGCAGCACAAAGATGGGTGCCGAAATGATTTCCCATTTGATTATTCTGGAAGTTCGGCGCTGGTGCCGGGAATTGGCGCTGGACCAGGTACAGTAAACTCGTCTTAAATCGACTTTCCGGCAGAAAATCTTCACAACAATCACTGTTAACAACAAGTTCACGCGATAAGGTATCTGATTCAGATAGAAGAAGTGGACGAAAACGGTCGGTTCGTTGTGAATTTAGATAATGCACAATTTTGTTGTGCCGGGAATGGGGTCTATACGAAATTTAAGTATTCAAGGGCAAGTAATGTATGTTAAAAAGGTCCAAAAAACTATAATTTTACTGAATTCTTATCTGCCTTGTTCCTTATTTTAAAAAATCATTCTTTTGCGGCCCGCGGCATAGGAGAAAAATCTCAATTTGACCCGCGGTATGCTTCAACCTAATATCGTAAATCAATGTATGGGTAAAATCGTATAATTTCATAAATTGAATCAGAATTGTTTAATGACGTGTATATTGTATTGACATATTAGATACAATCAGTAGAATCGACAGATTAGAATAAAATCGTGAAAATCGCACGTTCTGAGTGTCAAGCTGCAAGTTTGCTAGCATCGTATATGTGATCACTTGAAATCGTGAAAATCGTCGCTGTACATCGGAAATTAAATCTGCTAAATCAAGGTATGACCAAAATCTATCGTATTCAAAATGAACGGAGTGGATTCTCTTGAATTCTCTTCCACGGCACCACTTTTGGTGTCACTGAATGCGCAACAACATCGCTCCCAAAACAAGTATCCCACCGTATCGAGCTTATAACATCAGTTTAAGTATACATTACATCGAAGTACACATACAACCACACACAAGCAAGAATCGTTTATGCAAGCGTTATAATTATAATGCTAGCAGGGATTTTCGGCTTCCAGTCTCTATGCAATCATAAACGGATATTGGTTCAATATCTGACCTTTCGGTCGGTGCCTTTTTCAAGGGATCTGCAAATTGGACAGGTTTTAACATAGTTTAAAGAAAAATTCTACATAATCTTACACATACGGTCCCTCCGTTTACTCGTGAGGTTACCCAGGTAACCAATAAACATTTAAATAAGCAGTATTTCAGTTTCAAAACTGCATTCCACGTGCTTACTGCTTTATAATAGCAGTTCGACTGCTAAGCTGCCCTAAATAAGCAATCAAACTGCTGCTTAACATCTGACAGCTGTTGCGTAGCATTTAAAATGCTCGATATATTTTGGTTAATTAGCATCTGAACTGTTACTTTAAGGACATATATGAGCGAATCCAAAGATGGCCGTCACAATGGCTGCCTTGCAAATACCGAAAGCACGGATCTCGTCATCTAAACAACAAACAGAGCTGGAAAAGCAATGAGTAGCCTTGCTCACTCGTGATAAACATTGAGTAGCATTTTCGTTTTCGGGCGTTTTGTGGATGACGAGATCGGTGCTCTCAAAAATGCGAGTCAAAAATGCACCTGGACGCTCTCCCATTTCACCTTAATGCCACAGAACTTCTAGGAGAGACGAATGATGCTAAAAGTACAACACAACAACACGATAACAACGTTCTAATCTATGAGTCACGGCTGTAGGACCGGCATCATTCGGGTATCTTTTTAGTCATAGGTAAATAATGAAAGTAAGGGGGCATTTTGTGAATAAATTTCCTCTGATCCGTTTCCCATGTTGATTATCAGCACATGCCGGAGCACGGAGTTAAACGAAACAACTGCTGGTGTTGAGCTTCAAATACATCAAAAAATCAACGCACATTATCTGATCATCTATAGATCATACTGTAGCACGGTTCTGTTACATCATCAACCCAAGGGTCGAGTGATCGAATCCCGGTTTCGCAGAAATTAGCAAAAAAAAAATTACAACCTTCTATAACGTGCCCCAAACACCAAAAGTTGCACAAGAGAGCGAGAGAAAAAAAATGAAAAATGAGAAGAGAATGGGAGGAGAATAGGTATGAAGCGAGGAAAATGAGCAGGGCGAAAATTTTTGTTTTTATTTTTGACAATCGGAGGGACAGGAAGGTTAAACATTTAATCAGCCTTATATCGGGCCAAAACCTGCATTTAAGTAGCACTTATGGCTCATATACGGCAAATTGGCATTAAATAACCTGCTGTAAAGGCGCATATATTGCTAAATAAATCCCATTTTAACTGCTTATTGGTTACCTGGGTATGTATGTGTTAAACATAGTCGCACGTCTTCACTTCACTATAACGAGAAAACAGAAATATTCAGGTACCAGTTATCATTACACAGCGTTACATTATTTTGTCTCAAGAGCAAACTTATGTGTCTCCGAAGGAATTTGAGCCGCTGAATCCGAATCCGGGCTCAGATTTGCTCTAACACGTCACAATTTTGAGCTATACCTCAATTTATAGGGCAAAATATGCGATTTTGGGTTTTTTTGACTGCAAGCCATTAAGCAAGCAAATATTTTTTTAAGCAATCAAAAGGTTAATTGGTCAATTAACATCTAAATTAACGACTCATGCAAAATATTTCGTTTTACCTAATCAAATTTGATAGATTTAAGCATTTTATGTTAGTATGAATACTTGCATGCAACTTTTGGAGGGTGACTTGTATGGGAAATATCTTACCTAACATAAATCGCTTAAAACTATCAAATTCGATTTGGTAAAACGAATTATTTTGCACGAGTCGTTGATTTAGATGTTAATTGACCAATTAACCTTTTGATTGCTTAAAAAAATATTTCCTTACTTAATGGCTTTCAGTCAAAAAAGCCCAAAATCGCATATTTTGCCCTATAATTGAGGTATAGCTCAAAATTGTGACGTGTTAGAGCAAATCTGAGCCTGGATTCGGATTCAGCGGCCCAAAATCCTTCGGAGACACATAAGTTTGCTCTTGAGACAGACAAAAAGTTAATTTTTGTTACGCTGTGTTATGATTAGAAAGTTATTATTTTTGTTTTCGTGGCCTTGACAATCAGAGAATCGTGGCGCCATCTAGGAATTGGTAGATAAAACTGTACGTGTACACAAATCGACTCGTCATTCCTGTGGCATAATTTGAGACTTAGTGTGATAAAGAATTTTCACGAATTATATTTAATATTGTATGTACAGTACAGCATTCCAAGCTAGAAAATATAAAAAAAAACAATTACATTGATCTCCGCTAGAATGATAAATTGTGGCCTCATAAACAAAAATTATATGCAATTTCTAACGGGAACTGACTGGATTTTACGGATCCTTCGTGTGACTGAAAGCCGAAAAAACACCAAGTTATATGCAATGTTATATCGTTAAATGCAAGATAACATTTTTAAAATGTTTAATTTATAAAAACTTCAACGGTTTTCCCGTAATTGTGTAGCGAAATTTGTGATGACTTTTTAGAGGTGATGTTTTTTTTAAGTCCCCAATCAAGAATATTCAGAATTCCAAGACAAGACAACCAAGTAAAAGAAATAAACCTTCAAGTAGAATATTGTACTGGATTATTTTTCAGGAACATGTACTGGAATTTCAAGATTTTCAAATGCTTCAACGATCTATTTTTATATTTTTCCGTGCAATAGAGCATTAGAGTGCTTTTTTAAAATCTTCCAACAAGAGCTAACCAAATATTTATTTAAGTATAAACAATGTTCTATTAATACCTAAAAATCTTCAATCATGGAACAAATGTTTAAAAACTTTTTTGAGTTCGGTTGTGCTCCGAGAGTAACAGTTGAAATAATCGTTGAATTATGAACGGACAATGCATTAACGTTTTTTTTTTTTGCTGTCGTATTGATCAAAGATGCAAAAAAAAGAAAAAAAAAACACTGGAAATTCATTTGGCGAGGAATTGCTATATGTAAAAAAACACACAGGAGTCAGATTGATGGTTGCTGGGACAGCTAATATATAAAAGCTACTCATTGACGAGTTCGTAAACTTTGAATACTAGAAAGATGAACTAGAAACTAGAAGTTTATTTGATTTGAATGTTCGAGATCAGCAAAAGCATAACGATTCATGCTTAGGCACGAGCTTCAATCGTTAAAACATGTTGAAAAACAATAAAAGCCATGAAATTGTACCCTGTTCATTTTACCCCCACCACCCCTAATAAGAATTATGTTATCACACAACCCACACATTACTTACTATCCTAAAGAAAAAAGCACATGTTGTGTGTTTGTCAGGTGTGTGATTCGATCCCAGGTCCTCGGCGTAAAAGGCATGCGCTCTAACCATGGTCCGCTCGAGGTGTCGAAGTGATTGTTAAGTTTTCAATGAGTTCACGTATTTTAAAAGACAATTCAAATGATATTTCCAGCACTGACTGCATTTATATACAGTGAATAGACAAACATATCGGGAAAGGCAACAATTTCACTTTAAAAAAATGTGCAATTTGCAGTAAGTGTTAGAGAGATTATGGTAAACTGCATTTTTTTTTCATATAAATATTTTGGAAAAATCGCAAAAATATAAGAATTTTCGATGCATTTTTCGAAAAGTTACATCCAGTTGAACATTTTTTGGTGAAAACTGTGTTTATTTACTAACACCTCTTTCTTGACTAAGACGGGGTCAAACTTTCACCAAAAACACGCGTCTTGGCTTAGAAATATCCAATTAGAGTTGTGGTTGAGTTTTGTGTTCCAGAAGTGAGAAGGCTTAAAAACCTTCAAATGCCAAATTTCAGTGAATTTGATTGATTAGTTCTCAAGTCATGCAGAAATTTATGTTTTATTTGATTGAGAGTTAACCATTCCCCCCCCCCCCTCTTCCAGAGTGCAGGGTGGGTAGCGGATGCTGGTGGTTGTAATGGTTTTTAAGTGACCGAGTCCCCTAGATAAAATTCTAAAATATTACATTTTTTCGAAAATTTAAGGTCTTTTCATGAAATTTTCGAAAAAAAATCAAACGCAATTACTCATTTATTTTCGGTTGGATTCTTCGTGAAAATTTCGATAAATGTTATCAAGTTCTTCAAATAGTTTTCTTGATTAATAAATCTGGAAATATGGAAAGTCTCAGGACAATCGAATCATATCTTCTACTTTACCAAATGTTTCGATGTTGTCAATATACTTTTCAGGGAATTATAAGAGTCATTAGTATATGTTTTTACTACGCTTTGTAAATGCATGATCTGTCAGCATGAAATTTCTACGCTGGAAACAATTTCTTAACAGCTTAACCGAGAGCATCCCTGGTTATTTAGAGATAATTACACCGTCTTCCACCTTGCGGCCTCTACAGACTGAACATTACAAACATTAGACAACGGACAACACATATAACACCCAGTGGCCCAGTGGAGAACTTTCCGTTTAACGTCGCAAAGTTTTTCCCGACCGGAACGGGAATCGAACCCACACTCCGAGGCTTACGAGACACCTAAACGACTGACGCCGCTAACCGCTCGGCCACGCGGCCCATATACTTGGATGCACTTTTTTTATTTGTTAATTGCTGGATGACATCATCTCGGAAAATTCCGAAGGGGTTCTGTTATAAATTGTTCAGAAATTCTACAAGAACATTTTCACCAAAACATATTTGAAACAGAGCTAGATGATGATTGCTGACGTTAAATGCTGTTATCATTACAGTATGGGCGTACCCGTTGGTCTTGCTGGATGTTACCAATATATTGATAAATGGATCCTAAGCATGGACGTTATAATAACAACGCACGTACAAATACCAGATGACACGTACAAATGAAATAATAAAAACTACAAGTTCGTGTCCTGCCAAATTAACAACTAAGTTTATCACCCGTCGAAACGTTTCTTGTCCCACCGAAACCCCGAACTCATACGGCAGGTGCATCTGTGCAACAACCAAATTAGGTTGATTGAGCCTTTGCTGCGCACAAGCCTATACCCTCCCATCGTCGATCCAGCAACCCTCCTAAACCATGCTGTAGCCGTTAATGTCTACAATTTTCAGCACATCCCCATTATCCTTGCTCAGGGGTATACGAGCGCACATGTTCGCATTACGACGATCATCCATCACACCTCTACCACCTAATTGAACCGATCACCTCAGAGGTTCCTTCCTCCGGATGGATCCACAATGTCAGATACCGACGGCACTTACCTTGGTTTGCAGTTCCGAACACTTCTGCGACGTCACATGAAATTCCAATTCTTCGTTGCCTCACTTCCGCTCCTCAACCCTACGTTTTACCACTGTCGAACACTTGACCGACGGCTTCCTGAGCCTAACTCGGCAACACACACTACTCAGTCACACCCGCGCTATTCTTTATCTCTCTAATCCTCACGTCCTCGAATCGAACCGGCGCGGCGTCAACGGCGTTAATCCCGATCACTTGAAATCCTTCGCGGGAGGCTAATTGGCCAGTAATACCCCTCTCCTCATGTAATCAGATTTTCAATTATTGCACACTTGTTTCCAGTTTTCTCCGGGTAATTAGTCACCACCGCAACCACGGCGCAGCGTTCACATGGGAGAATCCGTCAGTTTGGCGTCTTCTTCTGGGCACAGGGCACTAATTGGTGAATCTCCGGGCCGGCAGTAGATCTTTGACGGTTCGCAATTCAGCGCTAATTGGTCGGCTTCAAAGGAGACCGCTCGGAGGGCCTGCGACTTCGCTAATAGAATTATCAATTTCTTTTCACTACAGCTTCATAGGCTGACGTTCACGTGTTTGCCGTAGACTTCGTAAGCGAAGGCTAGATGTTTGTCTTCTTCCGCGAGGGTGTCACTTTTCCGCTAAAACTGTTTCAAGGTCCACTGTCTTGAAGGGCGAAGAGGCACTGTTATTTTTTGAGTTGTCATCAATATCCAATTAATTCCACTGAAAGGCTGCAATTATTCATGGGTACTGGAAGGCACTTTTTCCTTGTGATTGTTATTTTCGGCGAACTCACTCTCCCCGGCCGGCAGGGGACTACAGCAGCAGTCGTACCGTGGCTAATTGAAAACGAATTGGATGAGTTATTTTCGAGGCATCAACAAAACGACGGTGGCGGCACAACACAACATAACAACAGGGTTCCCGAATTGGCACCAACAAAGCTCTGCCAACCAGCCAAACACTGACAAAGGGAAAACACACCGAAAAGCATTTGCATTATTTGTGCATTGTGTTTTCGCACGGAACCGTTACACCGAACTGCACTGCACATGCGCGTAGTCAAGCGCGATACCGAACACGCTTCAGCAAAAAGATTGTTCCTTCAACGTCCAGACTCGTCGATCCCGGGAGACCTCGAATCCCCAGAAGAAAAAAAAAACAGATCGTTTTTTATCGTTTGACGCTTTCACGCGTGACGCGGCTCCATCCAACGCTAAAACAATAACCGCAACAACAACAACTACAACAAAAAACTATCGCACAGCGAACGAGCGCACGGACTACCTCCACTCTGACTACGCCAAACGAACGTTGAACAAGAACTGAGTGGCCGCTATCGCAACGTGTAAACAACCAGCCCAACCTGTCCAGGTAGTTCGCCTGCATGCATTCACATAAATTAAAACTCACGACGGCACACACCTTCCTTCCGTCGGTAGTGGTGCAACATCGCGACCGCGGCGAACCGCGATTCGTCTCTTTCTATCGCGAACACCACCGCGCTGTTGTGCAACCAGCGCTGACCGACCGACCCACCAGCAGTGCACACCAACACATCAACCACCTTGAACACGAATCCAACCGAACCGGTCCGGCCACCGCTCACGAATGGAGTGGGAAGCAAGCGAAGCAACAACCATCAATGGAACGCTCGTTAGGCTCCGCCTACTTCCAATTCGCTGCAGTATGCTCACAACCAATCAGCGCGCTCGTTCGCTCCGCTCACCGACAGTCATAAATTTCCACCTGCTTCGCGGTTTCACTACTCTTCATCCCCCGTATGCCAACGTGGATGGAAGTTAACGAGCAATCGGAGCGCGGATTTGCATCCAACAATCTCGTATGTCGTCGGAAGGGGCACGATGGCTGCCCGCGTTGTTGGACTGGTCGTTGGTAAAGTGCCGGTATGCTAATCAGCGACGTTTGAATAAGTGATATTCACTTACGATCATTATTACGACCGCGACGACGACAACGGGAGGGTACTAACCTGGGTTCGGAGAAGAGTAATTAGGCGTAATTGACGTGGGACAGCTTGGAGTACATTCATGCATGCATAAAGGTACCTACCGTCCGTCCGTTAGTGTCGAGTAGTAGTAGTTGGTCGGGTTCGGGATGTGAATCTAATTAAACTGGTTTAGTTGGGCCAAGGCATGGGAACTATAATTGCGTAAAGTGTGATGGATGAATGGAGGTTAAACGTGCGGATTGTTTCTCAAGGTGGATTAGATATGGCTTCTGGATTGGTGGAGCGTTTAGAAAGGTGTTTGTTCGTGGTTGTTCTGTTTTGTAAGAGTAGGTACAGATATGTACTTTTCTAATAGGAAAGTTACATGGTACAGCATATCATTACCATCCACATCAGTGAATCACGAGTTTGAGTTGTTAAACATATCTGAGAAAATTTGCGTTTTTCACACTTTATTTGTACTTCAATTTGTTTGAATAACCACATAGAAAACACAAATTTCAAGTGCTTTTGTGTATGTTTTGCATAATAAGACAGCATCCATTTATTACATAACGCATAAATAAATAAATAAATATTTTACCATACTCCCACCCCTCCCCCTCTTCCCACCGTAATGCTTTTTTAAATGAAAATCCCAAAATTTTTGGATAAGTTACTACACCCCACCCAATTGGCTTCTTTAACGGTGTTGAGATAATTCCATATTCGGAATCTGCGTGTCAAACTGAGCCGAAATCCAAATTTTCATGCATTTTGGTGCACGGGAACCTATTTAAAAATTAATTTAAAGTTTGTATGGGAGCGTTTTGTCGAATCACCCCTCGTCGCATTTTGTACTGGGCAGAGCTGTCAAGCAGTTGCCCAGCTGTCAAAAGGTGATTTCAAAAAATCTCTTTGAAATTGATATTAGGTACCAAAATAATGTTCTAAAATTCTGAAAAAAAATCATAGTGGCTCAAAAAAAGGTGCTCTTTCGTATAAAATCAATAAATCAAAACATTTTTCAAAATTTAAAAACCCAATTGAAACTGCTGGAATTTACAAATAAATAGTGATTTCCAAAAGAAAAGCTGAAAATTAAAAAGCCGAATAAATTTGCATAAAAAAAAATATCGATTGAACTCTCAAAGAAAAACCTTTCGAAGTACTGTCAGAGACATTTTCAAAGGAATTGTCAAATGCATTTCCAGAGAAATTGCCTAAGCAGTTTCCAAAAGAGTTGCTAATGAAAATCATGAAGAAATTGTGAAACCATTTCAAAACCAATTGGCGAAAAATGCCCAAAGTTTTCCAATGAAGCTTTTGAAGAAATTTTTACAGATATTTCCACAAATATTCACAAAGCCAAAGCAAATCTCAAAGAATATGTCGAAGAAGGTTTGGGAAGCAATTCTCAAAAGAATTATTTGAATAATTTCCAAAAGAATAATGAACGATTTCAGAAAGATCTCCATAACGAATTGTCCAGTTAATTTCGAAGGAATTGCCAAAAGAATTCTGAAATAATTTCCGAAGGTTTTTTCAATCAAATTGCCGAAGGAATGCCCATAAATAAATAATCGAAGTAACTAACGTCGGAACTACCGAAGGAATTTGAAGAAACTGCTTCAAGCATTCCTTAAATCATTACTAAAGAAATTTCGAATGTCAAAATAGGGTATTTGTTCCCTTATTAAGCATGTGGCTCCCATTTTCATCATACGAAAAACAAAGGATTGCAGCGCTGTTTGTTTTGTTTCTTATTTTTGTATTTTTTTTTTGCTAGAAGTGAGCATCCATGAAAACAAAAAGAACGGAATCAATCGGTGCCGTAATCGCTTGTTTTCAAATAGGATAAATATGGGAGCGTGAGATTACTGATGGCACACATACCCCAATTCCTATAGGAATAACAACAGCAATTCACAAAATAAAATGCCGAAAAAGTTATCAAAGGAATGGTCGAAAGAAAGAAATTATCGAAGGAGTTCCGAACGGCATAGATAAAAAAAATCTCAAAATATTTACCAAAAACCTCCCAAAAAAATGCAGAAAAAATATCCGAAGACCATAGGCGCTAACATATTTGGGGGAGGCGAAGCTCTTAAAACGTCTTAAAAACTTTTTTTGCAATTACGTTATGAAAAGTTGAACATTTCAGTTGGCTGAAGTATGCTGAAATGGCCTACTTTTCACCCCTAATACAAGTGTGCCGAAAACCACTACTTTTCGGCACTTTTAAGAGTGCTGAAAAGTAGCACTTTTCGGCACTTTTGCTCGTACGCACTTTTTACTTACCACCATGCCTTCCGTAGATTCAGCCTCTGCCTCTACATCTACTGAGCAGCTCGAATTCAAACCAGGACGGTTTCAATTCCGATTCGAACTGCAAATCAAGTGTAGAGGCAGCTGCTGAATCTGCTTTTGCTCTTGCCTGCGCGCAACTGTTTGACAACGGGAGCTTGTAGCACTTTTCGGCACCCTTGCTTACGCACACTTTTTACTAACTGGCACATTTTCCGATGGTACAGCAGATGCGTCTACATCCACTGAGCACTCGTCCGAATCAAGAAAATTTAGTTTAGTGCAGATCAGGCATAGAAACACTAGCTAAAACTCCCTTCTCTTGTCCATACTGCTGTTTGATGACGACAGAAGAATGAAAATCTGTGACACCTACTACACAGACAAACAAACGTAACACCTTGAACGATTTTCATGGAAATCCATCTCCCAGTTCACACTAGCATCACCTGGTGGAAAAGTTGCACGAATCACTGTGTTGTGCAATATCGTCAACAGAAGGCGCTAATGTGAAACGTCAAACGCATACAAAAACGATGCGCGCGCCTCTGATTGTGATAGCCACAACTATGAAAATTTAAAATGATCGTTAAAAGCGTTGTCGATGGAAATTTCGCAAGTGTTACGTCTGTTTGTCTGTGCCTACTACTAAGCTATTTTACGAGACGTTCTACCGGTGGGCCGCTCATTGTTATTGTTTACATTTGATGTTTTTGTTTTCGCGATAAGTAGCATAACATGTGGTGGGCGCCAATCAGATTTTTGCTGGCAGAGATGTTTTGGTTTCTAATGCGGCATGTATCAATACCCCGAGCTGTATCATGTCACTAGCAGATGAAAAAAACATACCCACGGTCTACGGACATTAATAATAGTGGGCGGATTGACGCATTTTTGCAGATAAATGAACCCCTTTTATGGGATAGGTCCGTATCACATGTTATGCTAGCGAAAATGTAAATAAATGGGCCCACCGGTTGGACTTCAAAACTGGTAAACATTCAAAAAAACAGCTGATTTGAAACGTCTCATAAAATGCCTTATAGCCTACCTGATCAAACATAACAGCCACGCTGTCGTGCATGAGAGTTTCCACGTGGTTCTACCTTATTTGATGTTTGTGTAGCTAGGAAGATTATCCTGAATGAGTATTTTTCGTAATTGCAAAAAACTTTGTATACAACTCGTTGCAAAACTCGATTTTTTCAGCACTCGTCATATTTATCCAACTCGGCAAGCCTCGTTGGATAAATGACGACTCGTGCTAAAAAAAATCATCATTTTGCAACATGTTGCATAAATAACTATTTCAGCTCTAGCTTCCGCGCCTGAATATGCCTAATATAGATGAACTGTATCAACTTAATCCAAATTTTATTGATTTTGAGAGGACTTGCTAACGCCACCAACTACGCCACAAATCGGCACAAATCCCCAAGACATTTTCAAAGAAATTTCTGAGAAAATTCTCAGTGTCTTTGACGAATGAATTACCAAAAGCATTACCGAAAGAATTCTCACGGACGGACAGACGGTCAAGTTTGACTCAATAATTTGGTTATAAACATGGCCGCCGCGAACATTCATTTAGCAATCGACAAACAGATGACGTTGGCGGCATTCACATTCAGTCGTCATCTCATGTGTGCAGCACGACCAACAACTGTCATCACGGTATTGGTGATTTGGTGTTGCATGAAGAAGAAGAAGCAATGATGTTTTGAAAAATCCCTATCCCCATAACACAGGGGAAGATTTTAAAATGATTCTATAAAATCTAAAACATAAACTAATTCAAAACGGTTTGATGTACGGTGTTAAGCCTGAAACACATAGCGTCCGATCCGTCGAGGTTTGCGTTTTTTTGACAGTTTTCCCATGGGAAATGTGTCAAACTACTGTCACGCACACGCAAACGTATGCATTGTGTGGGGCACTTTAGACTTTGGACGGACTACCTATCGAACGTATAAATTTAAATTTAACATTTTTTTCTTGATAAGGTACTTAATTTGTAGTCCGTTCAAAGTCTAACATCGTACATCAAATCGTTTTTAATTAGATTTTGTTTTAGATTTTATAGAGGCATTTTAAAAACTTCCCCTGTGTTATAGGGATAGGATTTTTTTCAAAACACCATCGTTCTTCTTCTTCATGCAACATCAAATCACCAATTCCAGCAGCCACATATCTGAGTCAGAGTCAGAGAAAAGAATTGGTGATTTTGTGTTGCATGAAGAGAAGGAAAGCGATGATGTTTTGAAAAATCCCTATTACTATAACACAGGGGAAGATTTTAAAATGCCTCTATAAAATCGTGATGTACGATCTTTATCCTATTCTGGTCAAGTTTTGACAAACTTATGTCGCATTAGGTGGGTTGCCGCAGGTTGTCGTTATTGTTGCGTGATGGTTGAACTTTGAATCAGTATATTGGTGATTTGATGTTGCATCAAGAAGAAGATCAAAAGCGATGATGTTTTAAAAATCCCTATCCATGTAAAGTGTCTTTATTAAAATATAATGATAATAACACAGGGCAAGATTTTAAGATACCTCTATGTAATCTAAAACAAAATCTAATTGTAAACAGTTTGATGTACGGTGTGTGACTCTGGTCGGACTACAAATTAAGTACCTCATCAAGAAAAAATATTAAATTTAAAATTATAAGTTCAAAATGTAGTCCGTCCAAAGTTACACACTGTATATCAAACCGATTTTAATTAGATTTTGTTTTAGATTTTATAGAGGCATTTTAAAATCCTCCCCTGTGTTATAGGGATAGGCATTTTTCCAAGCATGTTTCAAAACATCATTGCTTTTGATCTTCTTCTTGATGCAACAATCTAATAATTGTTTCACATGATTTGCGCTTAACAACTGGCCGTCACAAAAAGTCTAAACAGTCCATTAGATGGACAAATATATTTGTCATTGTAGTCTGACATTTATCCAAGGTTGCCATGAGTCATGTTGTGTTGGTCATTTTTTCTTGGGCTTGTTTGGCCAAATAATTGTCATGTGTAATAAAACCCTAATATTTTCAGCTTGAATCAATCTAAAGTTATTACAAATCAATGCATAAGTTTTACATTCGTTTATCTAAATCTTTGTGCTAGTTTTTTTTTTGCAAGTAACACATTTATGTATAGGAATCATTTAACAGTGATTGTTTTGATTGGATTTCTTGGTGGGTGGAGAGCTGGGTGGTAAGCGAGCAAGGAAAAGCTCGTGGGTGAGCAATCTGTCAATTGCACTGTGGGAATTGAGAAATGAATTAGAAACAAAGGTGTGTAAAGTGGGTATCCTTATTACGTTTCCGGGTCGGGTTCCGAGAGTATCGTTCACATTTCCCTTTTCTATCTTCATATTTCGTAGTGTTTGAAAGGCTTCGGCTTCGGTTACCTTACCGAAGTCGTACTGCCTACATGATGGGGCTGGCATCTTAGGTAATAGGTGACATGATCTAGTGTTTTTTATTCAGCCACAACAGGACAGACTGTTCTGACAGACGCTATTTGAGCTGCACCTCCTTGATGAATAGATACTCGGGGCGTACTTTTTCAATCTATTTGAAGTCAGAAGGGCAAAAGTGCTCAGGCTGCACTATCTACCAGCTAAGCACATAACTCTTAGCTGACGATCTATGTTACAGATTGATCCATGGAATCATGAGGTAGGAACTTGTGGGAACCACATCTGTGGTGGACGCTTCAGGTTGTCAACTCACCACTTTGCAGCCCCAGTGATGTGATATTTGTTGATTTACTAAGGAAAATAACCGAAGAACAAATTTAATCGACTATGCATTACACAAAAACCTCTTTTTATGCAAGTTATTTTGTGAACTTTTAATTTATACATCTTTTATATGCCCTGCATAAAACAGAGAGAGAAACTTAGCACCAATTATTTTGCATAAGAAAATGTAATAATGACAGTCACTGTGCCGCCGCGCCGTCGTTTCGGCTAGGGGACGTTTATAGATGCAAATGGAGGTTGCAGAGGCGTTTAAGGCGTCTCAAGGGGGTTCAGTGGGGTACAAAGATATCTCAGAAGCATTTGAAGAGGGCTCCAGTGAGTCTCAATGATAATTCGAGGGTCTCAGGAGTGGAGATTGCGTGAGATTTGGAGACATTGATTTTCGCATCAGGTTTCAGAGGCGTTTCGAAGGTTTCGAAGGCATTGCAAAGAGTTTTAGAGGATTTTCGACGGGTTTTGGTGGCGTTGCGGAGGCGTGTTTTGGTGGTTTCGGAGGGTCTCAGGTGCGATACATGGGGTTCAAGAGGGTTTAAGGGGGATTTTGGAAGCATTTCAGGAGACTTCAAAGGACTTTAAGAGACACCTTCTTAATAACCGTTGAAAACTTTTGAAACACACCTGGAACATCCATAGCCTCTCTTGAAATCTTCGAATTTGAAATGCCCCTGAAAAATCCTTTGATTTAAGCGTGTTCCTGAAACTCACATGAATCCCATGATACGACTCTAACTTGAAAAACGTCTAAACGCCCCTAAAACCTCCGTAATCCCATTGAAACGCAATTGAAATCATATTGATTTAAGGACAAGATTTTTGGAGTACACAGCTCAATTTTTTTCGAGAATAAATTCAGAGAACCGTCTAACGGATCTGGCTGAAAATGCAACTTAATGTTTACTTAACTTAAAATAGACAGTTCTTTGGATTTGTGCTCGAGAAAACTGGAGCTATGTACCTACTCCAAATACCTTGTCCTTAAATGCCGCAGAAACTCCTTGGAACGCCTACAAAAAGTTCCGAAAACATTTCTGAACCAACCACACCATAATCCACC
Organism: Aedes albopictus; assembly: GCF_035046485.1. NCBI lineage: Eukaryota > Metazoa > Arthropoda > Insecta > Diptera > Culicidae > Aedes > Aedes albopictus. The sequence goes on from NC_085137.1 coordinate 128,952,063, forward strand.
ACCACCCCCCTCCACCCCATCAAATCTCTTTGAAATGCCTCGGAAATAATACCAACCTTATTCGCCCTTCATTCATTTCTTTTATTTAGTTCAACATCACATTCATGATAACACTTAGGGTTCATTCAAATACTACGTAACGCAAAATATGACAATTTTAAACCCCTCCCTCCCCCACGTAACAACTTTTGTATGGAAGATTTTGATATTTCTTATGAAGCGTAACACAGCGCTAGACCCCCTCCCTTCCCCATTGTGTTACGTAATATTTGAATGAACCCTTTACACTGAATCAACAATTTGCCGCCATGATACACGATTTGTAGCTGCAGCTCTTCAACGTCCCGGTCACGCCCAACGCTCGCCAGATCACACTCCACCTGATCCGCCCATCGTGCTCTCTGCGCTCCACACCTTCTTGTGCCAATCGGATGGTTAGCAAATACCAACTTTGCAGGGTTGTTGTCCGGCATTCTTGCAACATGCCTTGCCCACCGTATCCGTGGTAGCTCGTGGATCATTCTTCGCCGCCACATACCGTTCTTCTGCACACCGCCGAAGATCGTCCTTAGCACGTGTCGCTCGAAAACTCCGTGTGTTTGCAGTTCCTCCTCGAGCATCGTCCATGTCTCGTATCCGTAGAGGACCACCGGTCTTATTAGCATGTACAAGACGGTACATTTGATGCGGGGTGAATATTTTTTTACCGCAGTTTCTTCTGGAGCCCAGAGTAGGCACGACTTCCACTAATGATGCGCCTTCGTATTTCACGGATCACGTTATTGTCAGCCGTTAGCAAGGAACCGAGGTAGACGAATTCTTCAACCACCACGAAAGTATCCCCGTCTATCGTAACATTGCTGCCAAGGCTTGTCCTGTCTCGCTCAGTCCCACCTACCAGCATGTACTTTGTCTTAGCCGCATTCACCACCAGTCCGACCTTTGCTGCTTCACGTTTCAGGCGGTTGTACAGTTCTGCCACCGTTCTAAATGTTCTAGCAATAATATCCATGTCATGCGCAAGAACAGACAAATTGGCCGGGTTTCGTGAAGATCGTACCCCGGCTGTTGAGTCCGGCTCGTCGCATCACACCTTCCAGAGCGATGTTTTTTTTTTCTGTCTCTCTGATGGTCCCATTAGGCCTATGTAGGTCCTACCTTCCACCCCATATGCATCTTAGAAGTGGGACGGACGTTTATCTAGTAGATAATAATTTTAATGTCAATCGTAATTTCTCTGTCATGTTGGTCTAAGTCTTTCGGTGCGTCTCGATCCCGCGTATGTCCATCATCGTTCTAACTTCGTCATATTCTAATTAAAATGTGCTCTAACAAAATCAATAGTCAAACGTTTAAATGCTGCGAGATTCGTCGTATCCTTGGCCTCTTGCGGCAACGAGTTAAAAAATTTAAATCCTCTATAATACAATGATCTCTGAGTGGTGGTTTTCAAATATCGTGGAAGTCTGAAGTCTGCAGCTCCTCTGGTATTGTGTCGATGAACATCGTTATTATACTGAACTCCTTGTTCCAAATATGCAGGCAGTTTTCCCGTTTTCATTTTGTGGAGAAACACTAAACAGTTGTAAATAATCCTTTGTTTTACTGAAAGCCACTGCAGCATATCTAGCATCAGCGAACTAGGTGTGTATCTGCTGCATCTTAGCACAACTCGCATTATTTTATTCTGTAGCCTTTGTAGCCTTCGTAACTGTGTGTCTGATGCAAATATCAAAACGGTAGAGCAATAGTCTAGATGAGGCATAATAACTGATTTGACGTAGGCTAACTTGGACGAAAACGTAAGACTTTTATTAATTCTACTCAATACTCCATATTTTCTGGCCACCTTTTTGATTACATAGTCAACATGTTCAATAAAATTCAGCTTTTCATCGACCTGCACTCCAAGATATTTGGTACAGTTTACTCGTTCTATCTGTTCTCCATTCATTTCAAGTGTAACATTCAAATCAACTCGTTTGTTTCCAATTATCATGAATTTAGTTTTCAAAACGTTCAAACAAAGTTTCTTGCTTTTCAAATATTCCGATAATCGGGCCAAATCTGCTTGAGCCTGAGAAATAACATCCTCCAAATTACGTCCACTCCAGTATACTGCAGAGTCATCGGCGAACAACTTCAAAATTCCTTGTAATAAACATCTTTTCATGTCGTTTATATACAATATAAACAGCAACGGGCCTAGCACACTGCCTTGCGGAACTCCTAGATTGCAATCCCTTTGCGACGAAAATTCCTTGCCGTATCTGGTGACTTGTGTCCGGTTTAACAGATAGTTACGAAACCATTCCAAAGCTGTTCCACGAATTCCCAAACGAAATAACACCTCCACAAGCTGAACTCGATCAATCGTGTCAAAAGCTCTTTTCAAGTCCAGAAAGACTGCTACGGTATAACAGCCATCCTCTATGTTCAACTTCCATTCCCTCAAGATTTGATTTATTGCTGTCTCAGTTGAATGACTCTTTCTAAACCCAGATTGCTCAGCAATTAGAATATCATGGTTGTCAATAAACTCCATCAGCTGCTTCTTAACAATTACCTCAAGTACCTTTTCTTGTAGCTTAAGCATATTGATTGGTCTATGCAGATTTCCTTCCTTCGTACCGTTCACTTTGGGAATAGGCACTACCGTCGATTCCTTCCACGAACTAGGTACAATTCCTGTTACTAAGCATTCATTGATGATTTCTAGAAGAATTGGCATAGTCACCTTCAGCCCATCACGAAAGACTCGTGTGGACACATCTCGAATATCACTCGAACTTTTCAGATCTTTAACTATCTCGGCTAGATCATCCACTGTCACAGCAGAAAAACTTGCTAAACACTCGTTATGAAGTTGCTCTGGTATGAAACGTTCACCATTCACAGCAGCAATTCCATTATGTATTTCAGTAATGCTGTCCACAAAATAATTGTTAAATTTCTCAGCGATGACCTTTTCACTCACTTCATCAATGCCATCAAACACAACTGTTGTATCGTCGGCATTGCGCGGATTTGTCAAACACTTGATAGTTTTCCAAAGCTTTTTCCCATCATTTTTATTTTTCTCCAATTCACACTGAAACGACTTATTCTTAGCGTCACGAAGAGATCTCGAGTAAACATTACGAGCAAAAACATAGCTCTCCCAATGTTCAGTATTGCTAGTACGTTTGTAGAGTCTATACAACTGGTCTCTGTGTCTTTTCAAATCGCGCAGTTCATTCGAATACCAACTTTTTCTGTGATTTATATTAACCATTTTTTCATCAACCAGATTTGCCACACTGCATTCCAAAAGATTATCAAACGCTTTCACACGAGAGTCAAAATCGTCCTGAGAGAGAACTCTGTACACTTCATTGTTCAAAATTTGACAAAGATTCCTTTGACTATATCTTCTCCAGCACTTCACCGAGGATTTATCCACATCTTTTAGAACTACACCCAATCCGGATTCTATATATAGAGTAAGGTGGGGCAAAAGTTCGACCTTAGTTGATAATTCAACCTATATCAAAAAATCGAAGCAGATAAAAATAAATAAATACCGTGTGGTGATTCTACCATCCATGAGCTAAAATTTTGCTGAACAAAGTTACGCCAAATGTCTTTTCAATTTTGAGTTACAACACTTTTTGTATGTGTGTGTTTTATTCGAACTCTTGCCCCACCACTGGGGCAAAAGTTCGAATCTAGTGTTTGTGGAATTTCGCTAACCGTTCCACACTATTTTGACACTTTGGTAATAGGAATACCTGAAACCACTTAAAATTTGATGTTAGAACTGGAATACACTTTAAAATTCGATTTGGATTTTACCCAAATCAGGGTTAAGTTTACTACACCAAAAATTAGTAGTTTTCCGCCAAATTCAGATAAAACAACATTTTTTTCAACTTTAATCGAATTTTCTCACTAATTCCATCACTTTTGGAGATAATATGTACATTTTGCAGAATTTTAGGTTTATACCTAAAGTTGCCACATGACTGGAACTTTTGCCCCACAATTCGAACTTTTGCCCCACTATGTGTAAAATACGATTTTCAAATCTTTTTTGCAAAAAGTTATACATGCTAGAGTATCTTCAAAATATACCTAGTTACGCCCCAAAATAAAATATCGAATTCGATTTCATTAAAATTCCATTCCATGCGTTGGAAGGGCCATCGCATGTTACAATTTTTTGATCAAAAACCAACATTTTGTCATAAGTTCTCGAAATATTGATCAATTTTCATAATTTTTGGAGTGAAAGACTCTTTTTCAAAAAGGGTTCGAACAACCTTGACACCCGAAAGAAATAATTTGAATTGAGCTCAAAAACTTCAAAAGAAACTCTACCTCTGCTACCTTCAATTCAGATAAAACTCTGGCTTTTACGTTAATATCATTCACAAACACTAGGTCGATCAAAGTTTTACTTAGCTCTGTAATCCGGGTGTCCTCTGAAACAATTTGTTTCAACCCTGCCGCTTCTGTAATACGCTTCAATTCTCCCGAAATAGCTTTATCCTTGAAATTGATATTAAAGTCTCCACATAAAATCATTTCCTTTTCATCTTCTACAGATTTGATCAACCAGTCTTCCTCTAACACTTTCAAAAAGTCACAATTACTAGAGCTAGGCGAATGATATATACCACCTAAACGAAAATCACTATGTCGGTCTTTTATTTTCAACACCAAAAACCAATTTCCCAATTTATATTCATTCAGAATCACGTTCACTGTCGCTGTGCTCCTCACATAAATGGTAACTCCTCCAGTAGAGTAAAGTGGGGCAAAAGTTCGAGTGGGGCAAGAGTTTCTTATGATGTTTTTGAGCTCAATTCAAATTATTTCTTTCGGGTGTCAAGGTTGTTCGAAGCCTTTTAGAAAAAGAGTCTTCCACTCCAAAAATTATGGAAATTGATCAATATTTCGAAAAGTTATGACAGAATGTTGGTTTTTGATCAAAAAATTGTAACATGTCATGGTCCTTCCAACGCATGGAATGGCATTGTAATGAAATCGAATTCGATATTTTATTTTGGGGCGTAACTAGGTTTATTTTGAAGATGCTTTAGCATGTATAACTTTTTGCAAAAAAGATTTGGAAATCATATTTTACACATAGCGGGGCAAAAGTTCGAATTGTGGGGCAAAAGTTCGAGTCATGTGGCAGCTTTAGGTAAAAACCTAAAATTGTGCAAAATGTACATATGATCGCTAAGAATGTTGGAATTAGTAAGAAAATTCGATCAAAGTTGAAAAAAAATGTTGTTGTATCTGGATTTGGTGGAAAACTACTAATTTTGGGTGTATTAAATTTAACCCTGATTTGGGTAAAATCCAGATCGAACTTTAAAGTGTATTCCAGTTCCAACAACAAATATTAAGTGGTTTCAGATATTCATATTACCAAAGTGTCGAAATAGTGTGCTACGGTTAGCGAAATACCACAAACACTAGATTCGAACTTTTGCCCCAGTAGTGGGGCAAGAGTTCGAATAAGACACACACATACAAAAAGTGTTGTAACTCAAAATTGATAAGACATTTGGCATTACTTTGTTCAGCAAAATTTTAGCTCATGGATGGTAGAATCACCACACGGTATTCATTTATTTTTATCTGCTTCGATTTCTTGAAAAAAGTTGAATTTGCAACTAAGGTCGAACTTTTGCCCCACCTTACTCTATGTCTCGTAAACGAAAAACAATTAACCATTCGATAACCATTCAGCTGGAATAAATTCGTATCGACCGTTTCCGTAAGATGAGTTTCAACCAAAACAACTGCACCAGGATGTTTTTCATCTACAACAAGACTTATCTCATCAAAGTTAGTTGACAAACCGGCAGCATTAAAGTATAATATCGAGCATGGTCGTTGCTTTTTACTGTAGTCAATATTCCGTTTAGCATTACTCTGCTTCAATTTATAAACTTCACACTCATAACTCCAGGCACAGTGACAAACATCAAGTTGACTATCCTCAACACATTTGTTGGTTATGTTGAACCGATCGCAATTTCCGCATTTTTCATAATCAGATTCACAATCTTTGAATTCATGACACTCGGCGCAACGTGGACAACAAAGAACTCCTTGACATTGATCAAACTTATGGCCAAAAGCTTGGCATTTGAAACATCGTAGAACGCCTACTTCTTCGAATATCTTGCATCTCTCCCATCCAATGATGACTTTCCCTCTTTTAATGAGATGTTCAAAACTACCTGCATCCGCTTCAATAATCGCAACCATCGGCTTGAACTTCCATCTATAGTTTTTAGTCAACTTTTTTATTGTTATATCCGCATTTTCAGGCAAACCATTTTGGGTTTTCAGGTTTCTTATAAACGTCTCCTCGTGTTCTGCATCCTCTGCCTCAAATCCTACTATACGCAATTTAGGTCTATTTGGTCTTTTGATGTAAATTTCGTATTTTTTTCCTATTGATTTAAGAGCACTTTTCAATAAAGCATCTGCACTATCAACAGACTGGCATCTGACAAATGCTTCCGCTGTTTCGTTGACAATTCTAACCGATTTAACTTTCATTTTAACAGGATCGAAATTCGTCTTAATATCCTTCCTGGTAACTTCAACATCCTGGGATTTAATAGGTTTCAATAACAGGGATTTAATAACAGTTCCATTCAACCCTTCCGCGCTGATCATTTCCGACATTCCATTCTCATTTATCTGGTTTCTACACATAGTACGGTTTATACTATCGCTTCTCTGCTCTACGTTATGCCCCGTTATACCTCTTCTACGCTTTCCATTCCTGAGAGCAGTCTTGTGCATTAGGGGCTGTCCATAAACCACGTGGTCATGAGGGGGGGGGGGGGGGGTTCGGCCAATGACCATTTTGTATGGACAAATAAAAAAAATTGTATGGACTAATGACCACGCGGGGGGGGGGGACCACGTGGTTTATGGACAGCCCCTTATCACCATCATAACACAAAAAAGCCGCAACATCAACATTGCCCTTCTTCCTCCATCAACGCTACAGCCGACCGTCTCTATGTTGCTATCGAACACATTCGAGACGAACGCATTGATACGGTGGCTGCCGCCGCCACGCTCTTTCTCTGCACATCTCTTGAGTAGCCGAACGCTGCTTAACCGTCGTTCCAACGCAGAGCTATGTCACTCACTGCTGGGTGACTCTCGTCTGAAAATGCCAGGATGAGGATCAATTTGTTAAGTAGTATTGCATGGCGCAGCAAACACAAACATAGCACGCCCTATGAATAGAATGCAAAGCGTAGAACAAAAACTCGCTTCGGTGTTTCATCGTGTGGTTCGAAAACAAGAGACGATCGCTGCTGTTGGATGTGGTTGACTCTGCATTGAACGAGGGTTGGCTTGAGTGGCTTTTGCGTGAATCGATTATGTTTTGATGGACTGCGTTTGTCGTATGAAGTGATGGTTAGAACGAGTGTCATTCGACATTGACCCTCCTGAAACTGCACAACCCTGCCTGAGAGTACCGCTCTCTTTGCTAGAAACGCAATCAGACCTGACCAATTCGAGTCTAGGTGTCACAGAACCTTCCATAACCGCTGGAGAAACACCTTGTACAGTAGACGTTCGATAACTGCAACATGTTTACGTTTCACTTAGCGAACGAAAATCCGATAACTGCAACGCCTGACAGTGTCAACAAGCCATCAATTGACGTAAAATGAACGAAACATTCACTCGACTGTTCATTAGGGCTAACATGGCGCACCATTTTGACGTTTGGCGGTGCGATAACTGCAAATTTGTTGCACTTACCGGACTTGCAGTTAATAAGCGTTGCAGTTAAACCGTTTGCACCGACCGAACGTCTACTGTACAACTTTCGACCAATCCCTCATACCTACTGCATTTCTGGCGTTTGAGTTTTGTAAACTCGACTTCAGTTTTTCAATTTCCGATTCTACTTTTTCCGCTACAGATCGATTCAGAGTTGTCATAATTTTCTCAGTCATCAAACCAATTTCTGCGCAAATCATTTCTTTACACTTGTGTTCCATTTGATGAAAACATTCCTCATTCAATACAGACTTCGTAACAGTGTCTCGTCCAGGAGATTCCTCCTTGCGCATTTTCCTACGGCACTCAAAACAAACATATACAAGCGCACTGTTCTCACTCATTGCATGTATCCCATTTTTACTTAACCCAGAACATTCAACATGCCAAATTCGGCCGCATTGTGCGGCACAACTCACTCTCTTTCTCTCTTGCGTTAAAACATTCTTACACTCAAAGCAGACCGCCATTTCAACTCTTGCTGCTGAAGAGCACCCGGCCGGCGAGGGCACAAATAGAACCAACAACAAAGCCAAATTCGCATTTCTTGCAAAATTTCATCACAATTAACATATGACAAACATAACACTTAGATTTGCAGCAATGTGTGGGCTATTGTCAATCAATTTCAACTTCACAATTTCGCTGGCATGCAATATTTCACTACAAAAACCAAAATTTTTAGGACATCAATTCCATGCACTGCTTTTGTGCCTGTCACACCACACCACTGTTGTTGAAGAGTAGGCATGAGAGTCCATCATCTTGTCACAGTCCCCGGCGAGATTCGAATGAACTGGATAGTTCACCCGAAACCCTTACGCAGTTTTGAACACCGTCCATCGTTGCTTTAATCAATCTAGTCAGCTTCCCAGGAAAGCCGTTTTCGTCCATGATTCTCCATAGCTCTGCGCGATCGATACTGTCGTATGCCGATTTGAAGTCGATGAACAAGTGATGCGTTGGGATCTGGTATTCACGGCATTTCTGGAGAATTTGCCGTACGGTAAAGATCTGGTCCGTTTTCGACCGGCCGTCGATGAAGTCGGCTTGATAACTTCCCATGAACTCATTCGTTTTAGGTGACAGACGACGGAAGATGATCTGCGATAGCACTTTGTAGGCAGCATTCAAAATAGTGACCGCCCTGAAGTTATTGCATTACAAATGTCGCCTTTCTTGGGGTGGGGGCAGATTACCATTTCCTTCCACTCCTCCGGTAGCTGTTCGGTTTCCCAGGTCCTGACTATCAGCCGATGCAGACAGGTGGGCAACTTTTCTGGGCCCATCTTGATGAGTTCAGCTGCGATACCATCCATACCAGCTGCTTTGTTGGTCTTGAGCTGGTGAATGGTATCCTTAACTTCCCTCAGCGTGGGAGTTGGTTCATTTCCGTCCTCCGCTGCACTGGCATCGTCGTTTCCTCCGTTGCCGTGGGCTCCCGTGCCTACGTTCTCAACGCCGTTCAGATGCTGATCGAAGTGCTGCTTCCACCTTTCGATCACCTCACGTCCGTCCGTCAAGAGGCCTCCGTCTTTATCCCTGCATATTTCGGCTCGCGGCACTAAGCCTTTGCGGGATGCGTTGAGCTTCTGATAGAACTTTCGTGTTTCTTGGGAACGGCACAGCAGTTCTATTTCTTCACACTCCGCTTCTTCCAGCCGGCGCTTTTTTCCCGAAAGAGGCGGGTCTGCCCATTCCGCTTCTGTTTGTAACGTTCCACATCCTGTCGAGTCCCTTGCTGCAGCATTACTGCCCTCGCAGCGTTCTTCTGTTCCAAAACCGTTATCCACTCTTCGTCGAACCATTCGTTCCGTCGATTCCGTTCCACGTACCCGATGGTGCTCTCGGCTGCGTCGTTGATGGCTGCTTTCACTGTACTCCAGCAGTCCTCTAGAGGGGCCTCATCGAGCTCGCCCTCGTCTGGCAACGCGGCCTCGAGATTCTGCACGTATGCTGAGGCGATCCGGTTGTTTCAGTCACTCTAGGTTGTACCGTGGCGGTCGCCGGTACCGTACATTGTTGATGACGGAGAGTTTTGGACGCAGTTGGACCATCACCAGATAGTGGTCGGAGTTGATTTTGGCGCCACGATAGGTCCTGACGTCGATAATGTCGGAGTAGTGCCGTCCGTCAATCAGAATGTGGTCGATTTGAGATTCCGTCTGCTGTGGTGATCTCCAGGTGTAACGATAAGAGAGGCTGTGTTGGAAAAGGTGCTACGTATGGGCCATATTTTTGGAGGCGGCTAAATCAATGAGTCGTAGGCCTTTTTCGTTCGTTTGATGGTGGGCACTGAACTTATCAATCGTCCGTCTGAATTCCCCCTCCTGGCCTACCTGAGCGTTTAAATCTCCTATGATGATCTTAACGTCGTGGCTTGGGCAGCGATGGTACTCGCGTTAGAGCTACGCGTAAAATGTGTCCTTGTCATCATCAGTGCTTCCGGAGTGTGGGCTGTGCACGTTTATTATGCTGAAGTTGAAGAATCGGCCCTTGATCCTCAACCTGCACATTCTTTCGTCGATCGGCCACCAACCGATCACGCGCCTCTGCATATCACCCATCACTACGAAAGCTGTTCCCAGCTTGCGTGTGTTGCCACAGCTCTGGTAGATTGTATGATTACCTCTAAACGTTCGCACCATGGATCCTGTGCAACACACCTCCTGCAGCGCTACGATGCCGAACCCGCGGTCCTTCAGTAGATCGGCTAGTATGCGGGTGCTCCCAATGAAGTTGAGAGATCGGCAGTTCCACGTACCGAGTTTCCAATCGCAAGGCCTTTTTGTTCGCTGAGGTCGTTGCTGTAGGTCTTGGTTCGTATTATTCTGTTGCTGATTTTCCGTTACGTAATGGTTTTTTACGGCTGGCTCGTAGGGCCTGACACCATCCCCCTACTTTCCGGAGGACCATAGTGCACAGTTGAGCTTAGAGTCCTTCCCTGGCACTCGGACGTAGATCAGCTGCCCCTTACATGGGAATCAGACGCTGGTGTGAGCCGCTCCTCCTGGAGAACAGACGCTCAGGTTTGCCGAAGCAACCCCCTCCCCTGTCTGCCTACGACCAAAGTTCTCACCGGGGTTGGTTACCCGATCTTCTCTAAGGTTGATCATAGTTTCCGGCCGGTACCGTGTGAAGGTAGGGATAGGAGTTGCTGGGCAGAGGCTAGTGGATCATAATGGGATCTGAATTGCGCAGCATACCCAGCCTTAACCGTGCCAAGGAAAGATAGAGCTACTATTTACAATAATAAAAAGTTGGGTCGGCCATATTGATTTTGGATCCACCATCTTGGATTTTTATACCAAGAAATTTGTTTTCACCATGATGGCAACCACCGATTTTCAAATTTTTTGCATCAATATAAAACTGAGACATTTATATATAACATATCAAAAAAATAGAGATGTCTTTTTCTCCTATCAAAAGTTATGTGCAGTTTTGTAAATTAAGCCGCGTTTTCTCCATACATTTCCATGCGCACCGGCAACGACATGCAACAGCATCCGAGTTTACGCCTGCATGTATACACAAAGGCACCTGCCGCAGAATTTGGGCAAATCGGAGGTTCGTTTCCATTTGTGACTGTTTTTCAGTGATGCGGGCATTACTTTTATAACTTTTTTTTTAATTCTTAACCACTTAACCTATTTTACAGCTCTTTTGCCCACTAGGGCACTATGTGAGCGATTCCAATTGGTGGCTGCACTTACACTTTGTACAGCGCCTAAATGTATTCTATTATATTCTTATTCTACTATATCGAACTGGTTTTGCCTTTGTGCTGCTTTCACTTTTCTACCCTGTCCTTGGTAGAATGATGAGCACGATGATGAAATGATGTGTGGGCTGTTGTTCCTTTTCCAGTCCGATTGGCGGTCGTCCATTATGCGTTGCCGTTCGCCAATATCCAATTATCCGGGTCCGTTTGAGCTATGAGAGCTCAGAAGAAGGTCATGTGCCAGCCGCTCTCGGGGGGAAGAGCAACTGACGAAGTGCCGGGGCTGGGATCGAACCCATGACCATCCGCTTAAGAAGCGAACGTGTAGTCACTGCGCAACGGGCCCCGGCGCTATATATAACTTTTTTAGTGATTTGAAAAGCCAAACCTTCAGCTTTCCATGAGTAAGTTCAGATTTTCAATTCGTGTTCGTAAACACGGGCCCAGTGCGCAAAAGTGGCATGGTTTACAAAACGGCAAATAACTTTTGAAAGAAGAAAAAGACATCTCTAACTTTTTGATATGTTATGCATAAATGTCTCGGCTTTCAATTGATGCAAAAATTTTGAAAATTGGTGCCATCATGGTGAAAAAAATGTTTTGATATAAAAATCCAAGATGGCAGCCAAAATCAATATGGCTGACCCAACTTTTTATTATTGTAAATAGTAGCTCTATTTTTCCTCTTTTCAACAACAGTTCGTTTGGAGGTGGTTTTTGGAGAAACTTTCGAGTTATAACGGATTAAATGAGCACTCATTTAACCAAAAACGAGGGGTCTGCAAAAATTGATGTGGCTCTAACTAACGGGGGTCCATCAATTTGAGTAACCAAATGCATTTTCCTTTTTTTTAGCGAGGATTTTCAGAAAATTGGCACCTTAAACATTTTTGAAGACAAGGTGTAAATAGTGGGCCGGTCTCAGCGAGAATTACCCTTTGCATTCATTATTGAAATAACAATACTCGTTATTTGTCAGGTGTTACTCCTATAAAGTTATGGTATTCGTTTTTGATATTTTGCCTCTTTTTAGCACCTAATGAAGGGCACATTTCAGGCCAAACATGTCTAAAGGTCCTATCTGCAGAAGAGACGCTCTCTTTGGTTTCCCTCTCTTTCATTAATATCACAGCTTCTCATTCTCATCTCAGCTGTTTATTTGTATTATGATTGTCTCCTTGCATTGAACGATGGTCAAAACAGCCGTCTTTTGAATTGTACTGCAAAAATAGTTGAAAAGTGTACCATTACATTGCAATAATTGAAAGAGAAAGTAAACAAAGAGAGCCTTTCAAATGCAGATAGGACCTATTGAAATGTTTGGCCTGATTTAGGTTTGATAGTATTTAAGATTAATACCTTGATATGTTATTCAGTTGTTATACTTTTCTGCTCGGGTTGGATCGATGTAGGTGAACGGATCATGAAAGACGAATGCTGTTTTTTGCAACTTCAAGATTTATTGTTGCATCAATATCCTAATATTCCAGTAAACGTGGAATTCCTGCTGTTGAATACCAATAAAACCTTGTTTGTATCAGTGGAGAACATTCCCCGACTGTAACTAATAACTTTTCTATGAAATTTCCTAGTTAGCTTCCTAGCAAGGATCAGGTTAGCGAGGAACAATCAAAAAAAGAAACCGTTAGGGTGAAGATATGACGAAGCCACACCTTGAATAATCAAGAGCACAAATCTGAAGAATCGAATGTCGGTTTGCACTGAAAAGTTGATCGATGGGTCACCACCAGCGTGTAACCAATCGATCAACTTTTCAGCTTAAACCGACATTCGGTTCTTCAGATTTGTGCTCTGGAAAATTCGAGGTATGGCTTTGTCATATCATACCTTAACGTCGGTCCTTTTCACCACTTTGGGTTTACAGGAATAAAAGTAGTAAGTAGTTGGTAACATAAAATTGACTACCTTGAATAAGTTTTATATTACGTCTGCATAGCAGAGGGCGCTCAATTTTACGGCCAATAAACCTTACCCGTGTTCATTTACCTTTCGGATCATTCTCTCAATCAACATCCCAGGCATTCTCAAGTAATTGAGCACCTCTTCGACAGGTGGCCCATATCGACCGATTCAACCACAATCACGTAATGAGTTTTGTTTTCTCAACGCATGGGTCTTGGCTGTCGAACGCTTCATACTCTTACCGTGTGAGTTATTCCCACTTGTAGGTACCTACAATAAACCACACGCATCACGCAAATCGAGATGAGCCCCGTGCAAATTGCTCGCTCTGTTTGTTCTGCGGACCGGATGGCTATTAATGCCATTCAGCAAAGCAAACAATCAGTTGAGCATCTGTTCATTTGAACGAGTAGTGGTTGCTACAATTACCGTGGAATTAAGATATTTGAAGCATCTTGGTAAAAGTGAATGCGATTAGCCAACCACCTCTGCGGAAGGAATGTGGTTTTCGCCGATGTTAATTAAGTTGCTCTGGGAAGTTAAAATTGACAATCCGAAATTAAGACATTTGTGGTCGAAGGTCGAAATTAACCACAAACAAGGGTGCTTATTTACAATAATTCTCGTTTGTTTAGTCAGTCGCATATGAGGGGAAACCTTAAAAGGCAGCTGGGTTCCTTTGAAACTCACGTCGAAAATGGAACCCGCTGAATTAACAAAAGTCAGGGAAGACCGTGAAATTCACCTTGATTTGTTGAACTTCCACATTATCACACATTCATTCTCTACACAGCAGTAGATACAAAAGCATCCATCGAAATTGCATTTTCATCTCAATCCAATTCGATTAAAAATGGCTCAACCTCCTTTCAATAGGGCCTTATCGGGAAAGAACTCGTTGCTGAGGCTTAAAGTCTCCTTCGTCATCGTCCCTCCATGCCATGCTACGTCAGTCAGTTCATAAAAACCAAGCTCTTGGCGCCAATCGTCAGCAGCAGCAGCAGCCAGCGGGATGTAAAACGTGCGAAACGAATCGGAGAGCTTCTATCCGCCCGGAGGAGCCCGGATCGATTCCCGGCGCGATGCGGAAAAACCAGCCCGAACAAAGCCAAAACAAATCTATATTACATTAGGAGAGAGAGCCTAACCGTTCAATGACTACTGACTGCCGCGTTGGGACCTTTTTATGTACTAAACTAATAATCATTAAAATTTTTGTTCAACACCATCCGGATAACAAAGGTATAGCAGCAGTCGACTGGCTTTCTCGCAACTTGGGCGCACAGAGGTCCAAGGGTAGGTGCGTATACAAGTGCGGCGTAACATCATTATCAAGATGACTCGTCAGATCTCGGGCAACCAGCAGAGAGGATTCGATCCATGTAAAGAACCGGAGAACTGGCGTCGGTGTATAAACAGCACACCAATGACTTCAGAAGCGAGGATCGGTGATGAATAGCGATCGTAATAAAACGGATCGATTGATCATCAACGACGACGACGGCAGGACGGGACGGAGAAGACCTTCTCTGCAGAGCAACTATCTATCTATAAGGAGCCGACTGATTAATACAATCTATTTTGCGACTGGAATACGGGAGCTATTTAAGTCCATTATTGGACTTTCATTGTCGCGGGGAGGATGCATAGAAGTTGGAAATAAGATTGCAATATTTAGATAAAAGTAGCAAGAAAACTAAAAAGTGTATTTGCAATGGATTGCTTTTGTGCGCTTTTCCTACTTTTAGCACCAAATAAAAAATAGGTTTTAGCAGATTGGTAGCTCATATTGAATAACATAACATTTTTTCGTCAAACTACAAAAAAAATATGCTAAATAAGTCCCACGGAAATTGAAGAGATAGCGTTGTGTAACTTATACGAAAAAATATGAACTTTGTTAGGAGTTTCTAACTAACCTTGAATGATACAGCGTAGCCTCACTCCAATGCTGAGTGTATAGTACAGAACTGCACTGTCTTCGTCGGTCTTGAGTGAGGCTCCTCCAAATCCCCCGAATGTTTAAGAAATTTTGTCGTTTTCAACGGCGTGTGGTCAGTACACTCACAGTCATCCATTATGTCTCCGACCTCTACGTTCAACTCTCGTTACCATAGAGGGCCATCGAAACCGTTTTATTCAGGGCGAATTTCATCTGAACTGGTTAAGAAGTCTTTGTTTATGTCCATCGTCGTTCTCCAGCCAAAGTAGTTCAATACTATTTGTGGTGGTGCCTGGGGTGGTTATGACAGTCAGTGGCTAAATACCAGCATTGCACAATGGTTCACGAACCAGATTTACGAGGAAAGATGCATTCAACGCCTTCAAATGAGTTTTTAAACAAATATGGTTTCTACAAAGTTGTCCCTAATAATAAGGGCCTCTTTCCAATGTGCATGAAAATTAGGGTGGTCCATATTTTCAAAGAAATTGGTAACCTTTTTTTATTTGCAAGAATAACTATATACATTCTTCGAAAAAGTTGTAGATCTATCAATTTTGAGCAAATTTGCTGAAGACACTTTTTATGTAGCTTTAGAATTGACCGATCTAGAGGTATTTTACTAAATAAGCTTAGGGTGGTTCAAGAAAAACCGGTTTTCTGGCGCTAACTTTTTCAGTTTCGATTTTTCATCAAAGTCGCCCAAGAAACACTTGTAGACTTGCATTTGAAGACGCGTCGTTTCGTGCGCTGAGATGGTCGTTATCTTTTTTGGTTCAATAGTTACAAGCGTTTTTTTTAAATCATAGTTTTTAAAAAGGTGTTATGATGAGTTGGGGCAGACATAAAAAATATCTTTTGCCCGCATTCGAAGGAAGAAATGTTGTTATAAAACATATAAAAAAAATAGAGCGGTGTTATTTTTGTAACTCAAGTAAAACATACTTGAAAAGTGCCTATTTTTTCTAGAAAATCATCAATATCTTTTGAACGGAATGACGTAGCAACATTCTCAGCGCACGAAAATGCGCGTTTTTGGAAGCTCTAAAACTGGTTCTTAGGCGACTTTGACGAGAAATTTGAAACAAAAAAGATAAAGCAATAAAACGTTTTGTTCTAGCGTCACCCTATGAAAACTATGGGAAAATGCTTCAAATTTGGTCAAAACAGTTTAAACGCTGTACCTTTTTTGTTTCAAATTTCTCATTAAAGTTGTCTAAGAACCATTTTTAGAGCTTTAAAAACGCACATTTTCGTTGCTACGTCATTCCGTTCAAAAGATATTGATGATTTTCTAGAAAAAATAGGCACTTTTTAAATATGTTTCACTTGAGTTACAAAAATAACACCCCTCTAATTTTTTGATATGTTTTATAACAACATTTCTTCTTTCGAATGCGGGCAAAAGATATTTTTTATATTTGCCCCAACCCGTCATAACACTTTTTTTTTTTTTAAAAACTATGATTTTCTAAGAAAAACGCCTGTAACTATTGAACCAAAAGAGATAACTACGGGACGAAACGACGCGTTTTCAAATGCTCTATAAGTGTTTCTTGGGCGACTTTGATGAAAAATCGAAACTGAAAAAGTTAGCGCCAGAAAACCGGTTTTTCTTGAACCACCCTAAGCTTATTTAGTAAAATACCTCTAGATCGGCAAATTTTAAAGCTACATAAAAAGTGTATTCAGCAAACTTGCTCAAAATTGATAGATCTACAACTTTTTCGAAGAATGTATATAGTTATTCTTGCAAATAAAAAAGTTTGGCTACCAATTTCTTTGAAAATATGGACCACCCTAATTTTCATGCACATTGAAAAGAGGCCCTTATTATTAGGGACAATTTTGTAGAAGACCATATTTGTCTAAAAACTCATTTGAAGGCGTTGAATGCATCTTTCCTCGTAAATCTGGTTCGTGGACCACTGTGCATTGGGCAAGTTTGACTGAGACATCGATTATTATGAATCGATTCGAATCGGACCAGCAGAATCGATTCACCGATTTAATCGAATGCGTTGAATGGATGTTTCCACATCGATTCGATATTATAAACTGTTGCAAAACCAAAAAAAAAAAGGTTCGTTTGCAGCATGGAGTACAAATTCATTATTTGTCTAAATAAATTTAATATCAAAAATTGAGATTGTACATCGAACCGTCTTTGAAGGAATTCCTGGATGAACCCGAGGAGGAATTCCGAAACAAATTCCTGGAGGAATTCCTGCAGTAATATCTGAAGGAATCCCTGAAGGAAACCCTGGAGGAATTTAGGGAGAATTTCCTGGAGGACTCCCTGGAGAAATTCCTGGAGGAATTCCTGGAGACATGCCTGAAGGAATTCCTGGAAGAATCTCTAGAGAAATTCCTTTAGAAATCTCTAGAGGAATTCCTGGAGGAATCCCTGTATACAATCCGTGAGGAATCCCGGGAGGAATCCTTATAGAAATCCAGGAGAATTTCCTTGAAGAACTACTGGTGCACTTTCAGGAGGAATCGCTGGAGGTATCTCAAGAGGAATACTTGTAGGAATCTCTGGAGGAATTTCTAGACAAATTGCTAAAGGAATTCCCGGACGAATCCCTGTAAGAATCCATGTAGGAATCCTACGAAAAATTTCTGGAGGAATCCTTCGAGGAATACTTGGAGGAATCCCAGGAATAATTCCTGAAGAAATCCAAGGATTTATTTCTGAGGGAGTTCTAGGAGGAGTTTTTGAGGAAATCCCAGGAGGAAATACTTAAGAAAACGGTCAAATTCCAGAGGAACTTTTGGAGCAATGCCTGTAGCAGTCCCTAAAGGAATCCCAGGAGGAAGCTTAAAAGCAATCCCAAGAGGAATTCCTAAGGAATCTCTAAATAGTTCCTGGAGGAAGTCTTAGAATAATTCCTGGAAGAGTTTCGGTAAGAATTTCAGGAGGGATTCCCAAGAAGAGTTCTCGGAGGCATTTCATAATAATCCTGGAAGTTTTTTCCCGAAAGAAGGAATTCCCAGGTGAATCTCTGGAGGAATCTTGGAGTTCCTAGGGCTGCAAATCTCTTAAATAAAGATAATAATAATAATAAGGAATCTTGGAGAAATTTGTGAAGAAACCCCATGATGAATCCCAGAAGCAATCCCATGAGGAATTCCTTAGAGAATCTTATGAGAGCTTTCTTAGCGAATTCCTGGAAGAATTTCTGTAGGAATCCCTGGATAAAAAGTTGAAGAAATCCATGACTGAAGTAATTTCTGGATGAATTATTGAAGGAATACTTGGATGGACTCCTAATGGATTTTTTTCAAGGAATTCCTGGATTAATTTTTGAATAATCACCAGTAAAATTTTCTGAGACAAATTCTGGAACACATTCCTGCAGAAATTTTTCGAATAATTCAAAATGGAAAAAGATCTCTGGAGAAACTCCTGAAGGAAACCTCGAAAACAACACTTGAACAATCACTGGAGGAACCTTTAAAGATATCCCAGGACAAATCCCCGAAGAAATGTGTGTTGGAGTCCCTAGATAAATTCTTAAAGGAATTTCTGGAGGGACTCAAGATGGAATCACTGCAGCAAGCTATGGAAATTTTCCTGGAAGAATTGTTCATATTGATATAATTTATGAAACTAGAAACAAATCTAAAATAGTCGATTTGATTCCT
This sequence comes from Aedes albopictus, assembly GCF_035046485.1. Classification (NCBI taxonomy): domain Eukaryota; kingdom Metazoa; phylum Arthropoda; class Insecta; order Diptera; family Culicidae; genus Aedes; species Aedes albopictus. Next base: position 128,971,115 of record NC_085137.1, read on the forward strand.
CAAAACTACAATGCTCATTCACATATCGGGCGCCCATGCCACTTAAACGTCATCTCAACTCAGCACAACCCCACCCCCACCCCCTTACCCTTTGGGCCTCATCCAGAAAAAAATCCTAGCTACGCAAATAATTTTATCACTCCGTGTCGAACATTGATATAACGTTGAGACAATGTATTCTGAGAAAAATAAAAACTTAATATCTCTGAATCTAAAGAAAAATCGAATGTAAAAAATCGATTCGGTCTATTTTGTAAGACTTCAACATCGATTCAAAAAATCGATTAATCGAAACAAAAACATCGATTTTGCGAACATCGATTTAAAAATGCCCAACGCTACAAATACCGCTTCTGTCCGCGTCGATTAGGAGCACATAATCATTGGACGCTGGGATGGATATTTTTCGGTGAGCTCATTCCATGTTATTTAAGCATTCCTTTCCTTCCTAAAAAGAAATAGAATTCTCAAAGTTGCACATTGATTCCTTGATGCACGGCACTTATCCGGCATTATCAACGTCAGTACCTATCGTGGCACTAACATCGACTCCGGCCACTATCTGGTGATGATCAAACTGTGCCCAAAACTCCGTCATCATTAATGTACGGTACCGGCGATCGCCATGGTATAACCTTGAGCGACTGAAGCAATCGGATGTTGCCTCAGCATACGCGCAGAATCTCATCTCGGGGCAGCGTTGCCGGACGAGGGTGTGCTCGATGTGACTCCTCTAGAGGACTGCTGGAGTAAAGTCTAAGCAGCCATCAACAACGCAGCCGAGAGCACTATCGGGTACGTAGAACGGAGTCAACGAAACAATTGGTTCGATGAGGAGTGCAGAGCAGTTCTGGAGAAGAAGGACGCAGCGTGGGCGGTAATGCTGCAGCATGGCACCCGACAGAATGTGGAGCGATACAGACAGATGCGGAAGCAGCAGACCCGTCTCTTCCGGGAGAAAAAGCGCTGCCTGGAAGAAGCGGAGTGTGAGAAAATGGAACTGCTGTGCCGTTCACAAGAAACACGTAAGATCTACCAGAAACTGAACGCATCCCGCAAAGGCTTCGTGTCGCAAGCCGAAATCTGCAGGGATAAGGACGGGAGCTTCCTGACAGGCAAACGTGAGGGATAATCTGTCCCATCTACAAGAAAGGCGACAAGTTAATGTGTGAGAACTTTCGAGCAATCACCATTTTGAATGCCGCCTACAAAGTGCAGTCCCAGATCATCTTTCGTCGTTTTTTACCTAAAGTAAATGAGTTCGTGGGAAGTTATCAAGCCGGTTTCATAGACGGCCGGTCGACAATGGACCAGATCTTCACCGTACGGCAAATCCTCCAGAAATGCCATGAATACCAGGTCCCAACGCACCACCTGTTCATCGACTTCAAGGCGGCATACAACAGTATCGACCGCACAGAGCTATGGAAAATCCTAGACGAGAACAGCTTTCCCGGGGAGCTGACCAGACTGATAAGAGCAACGCTGGACGGTGTGCAGAACAGAGTAAGGGTTTTGGATGAACTATCCAATTCATATTAATAATGACGGAGACTACGACAAGGTGATGGACTTTCCTGTCTTCTATTAAACATCGGAAGGTGTTATCCCAAGAAACCAAACTAGCTGAACAACAGCTTCTTAAGCTAAGTTTTGTTTAAGAGTCGTTTGTTCCACTCTTGTACAGTAAAAATGTGTGTTGGGATGCGACGAGCCGGGCTCAACAGTCGGGGTACGATCTTCACGAAATCCGGCCAATTTGTCTGTTTTGCGGATGATATGGATATTATTGCTAGAACATTTGGAACGGTGACAGAACTGTACACCCGCCTGAAACGCAGGGCAGCAAAGGTCGGACTGGCGGTGAATGCGGCTAAAACAAAGTACATGATACATGGTAGGTGGGACTGAGCGAGACAGGACAAACCTTGGCAGCGATGTTACGATAGACGGAGATACTTTCGAGGTGGTAGAAGAATTCGTGTACGTCGGATCCTTGCTAATGGCTGACAATAACGTGAGCCGTGAAATACGAAGGCACATCATCAGTGAAAGTCGTGCCTACTACGGGCTGCAGAAGAAACTGCGGTCGAAAAAGATTCACCCCCGCACCAAATGCACCATGTACAAGACGCTAATAAGACCGGTGATTCTCTACGGGCACGAGACATGGACCATGCTCGAGGAGGACCTACAAGCACTCGGAGTTTTCGAGCGGCGCGTGCTAAGAACGATCTTTGGCGGTGTGCAGGAGAACGTTGTGTGGCGGCGAAGGATGAACCACGAGCTGCTGCAATCTACGTTGAAGCCAACATCCTGAAAGTGGCTAAAGCTGGACGGATACGGTGGGCAGGGTACAAGAAGGGATGGAGCGCAGAGAGCACGTTGGGCGTTACCGACGTTGGAGAGCTGCAGCTGCAAATCGAGTGTTATGGTGGAAAATTGTTGATTCAGTGTTATTGTGAACTTGATGTTGAACTAAATAAATGAATGAATTAAAAATGATTTAACTACAAATCGAAACTCGACCGCGAAAATTATAGGACCTTCGGACCATCACATAATGACCATGTATGAGATGAAATGTGCATTGAACGATCTGGGAACTTGCATCACGCTACAACTCCTCACAGCAAATCTCACTTCCAACTGGCGGCAAAACTACAGAAGCTAGACTTTAATTTACCTAAGCCTAATCTAACAATCTCTAATTTTTTGTTTAATTAGCTACACGGGTAAATTAAAGCAAACTCCCGCGGGCCATCGACTATCTATAGTTGGTTCAGAGATGCCGGTAGCCGTTGTGCCCACCACACTAATACTAATCGATCGCCCGTACAAATCGCGGCTCCATCACAAGCCGCCGACCATCCACACCGAACCTCTGCTCCGCACATTATTTACATCGTATCAATCGATAAATCAAATCGATCGATCATTAAAGCAATTAAAACAGGAATACCCTTCCTGGCAGAGCAACCTTCTCCACGTTCTCCTTCTTCGGCCGAATACCATGGATAGCCAGCTGCCGTATTGTTGACCATGTCTGTCTTGCGTCTTGCTACCCACTTCATCCGACAAAACACGCACTCACACAACTGGCCCGCAGAAGCGTCGAAATTGCCCAACAAAAGGATTGTTAATTTAAATATTTGGCTTTTCGATTATCAATCCGATTAAGATTGTTTTTCCCTGGTTGTTACGCCGCTGCCGCCGCCACCATCGTCTCAGGTTAAGCCTTTCTCCGCTCCATGCCTAGTAGGAGAATCCATGAAACGCGTTGTTGTTTGCACAACCTTTTCGGATGCTGCTGCGGGGCGCGATTTGGGCAGGTGAGTTGAGATGGAGTATTACTGCTGCTGCTGCCGCACGGATAGCTGCTAAGGTTATTCGAATTTCATGTTTCATGACGATGATGATGGGTCAAAAACTCGGAACATGAACTGGGCTGGATTGGTGGTACCCATTCGGGGTCATCTGTAAATGGTGGGAGAAAGGTGGATGGTACCCGAAAAGAGAAGATAACATTACATGATTCAGCCGTAGATTTTGTATTACATCAAATTGCTTCTGCTTTGCTTCTGCTTTGATTCAGTTTTGCTTCCTTCTGCTTTGCTTCTGCTTTGCCTCTGCTTTGCTTCTGCATTGCTTCTGCTTTGCTTCTGCTTTGCTTCTGCTTTGCTTCTTCTTTGCTTTTGCTTTGCTTCTGCTTCTGCTTTGCTTCTGCTTTGCTTCTGCTTTGCTTCTGCTTTGCTTCTGCTTTGCTTCCGCTTTGCTTCCGCTTTGCTTTTGCTTTGCTTCCGCTTTGCTTCTGCTTTGCTTCCGCTTTGCTTCCGCTTTGCTTCTGCTTAGCTTCTGCTTTGTTTCTGCTTTGCTTCTGCTTAGCTTCTGCTTTGCTTCTGCTTTGCTTCTGCTTTGCTTCTGCTTTGCTTCTGCTTTGCTTCTGCTTTGCTTCTGCTTTGCTTCTGCTTTGCTTCTGCTTTGCTTCCGCTTTGCTTCTGCTTTGCTTCCGCTTTGCTTCCGCTTTGCTTCCGCTTTGCTTCCGCTTTGCTTTTGTTTTGCTTCTGCTTTGCTTCTGCTTTGCTTCTGCTTTGCTTCTGCTTTGCTTCTGCTTTGCTTCTGCTTTGCTTCTGCTTTGCTTCTGCTTTGCTTCTGCTTTGCTTCTGCTTTACTTCTGCTTTGCTTCTGCTTTGCTTCTGCTTTGCTTCTGCTTTGCTTCTGCTTTGCTTCTGCTTTGCTTCTGCTTTGCTTCTGTTTTGCTTCTGCTTTGCTTCTGCTTTGCTTCTGCTTTGCTTCTGCTTTGCTTCCGCTTTGCTTCCGCTTTGCTTCCGCTTTGCTTCCGCTTTGCTTCCGCTTTGCTTCTGCTTTGCTTCTGCTTTGCTTCTGCTTTGCTTCTGCTTTGCTTCTGCTTTGCTTCTGCTTTGCTTCTGCTTTGCTTCTGCTTTGCTTCTGCTTTGCTTCTGCTTTGCTTCTGCTTTGCTTCTGCTTTGCTTCTGCTTTGCTTCTGCTTTGCTTCTGCTTTGCTTCCGCTTTGCTTCCGCTTTGCTTCCGCTTTGCTTCTGCTTAGCTTCTGCTTTGCTTCTGCTTTGCTTCTGCTTTGCTTCTGCTTTGCTTCTGCTTTGCTTCTGCTTTGCTTCTGCTTTGCTTCTGCTTGGCTTCTGCTTTGCTTCTGCTTTGCTTCTGCTTTGCTTCTGCTTTGCTTCTGCTTTGCTTCTGCTTTGCTTCTGCTTTGCTTCTGCTTTGCTTCTGCTTTGCTTCTGCTTTGCTTCCGCTTTGCTTCCGCTTTGCTTCCGCTTTGCTTCCGCTTTGCTTCTGCTTAGCTTCTGCTTTGCTTCTGCTTTGCTTCTGCTTTGCTTCTTCTTTGCTTTTGCTTCTGCTTCTGCTTCTGCTTCTGCTTTGCTTCTGCTTTGCTTCTGCTTTGCTTCTGCTTTGCTTCCGCTTTGCTTCCGCTTTGCTTTTGCTTTGCTTCCGCTTTGCTTCTGCTTTGCTTCCGCTTTGCTTCCGCTTTGCTTCTGCTTAGCTTCTGCTTTGTTTCTGCTTTGCTTCTGCTTAGCTTCTGCTTTGCTTCTGCTTTGCTTCTGCTTTGCTTCTGCTTTGCTTCCGCTTTGCTTCCGCTTTGCTTTTGCTTTGCTTCCGCTTTGCTTCTGCTTTGCTTCCGCTTTGCTTCCGCTTTGCTTCTGCTTAGCTTCTGCTTTGTTTCTGCTTTGCTTCTGCTTAGCTTCTGCTTTGCTTCTGCTTTGCTTCTGCTTTGCTTCTGCTTTGCTTCTGCTTTGCTTCTGCTTTGCTTCTGCTTTGCTTCTGCTTTGCTTCCGCTTTGCTTCTGCTTTGCTTCTGCTTTGCTTCCGCTTTGCTTCCGCTTTGCTTCCGCTTTGCTTTTGCTTTGCTTCTGCTTTGCTTCTGCTTTGCTTCTGCTTTGCTTCTGCTTTGCTTCTGCTTTGCTTCTGCTTTGCTTCTGCTTTGCTTCTGCTTTGCTTCTGCTTTGCTTCTGCTTTACTTCTGCTTTGCTTCTGCTTTGCTTCTGCTTTGCTTCTGCTTTGCTTCTGCTTTGCTTCTGCTTTGCTTCTGCTTTGCTTCTGCTTTGCTTCTGCTTTGCTTCTGCTTTGCTTCTGCTTTGCTTCTGCTTTGCTTCCGCTTTGCTTCCGCTTTGCTTCCGCTTTGCTTCCGCTTTGCTTCCGCTTTGCTTACGCTTTGCTTCCGCTTTGCTTCTGCTTTGCTTCTGCTTTGCTTCTGCTTTGCTTCTGCTTTGCTTCTGCTTTGCTTCTGCTTTGCTTCTGCTTTGCTTCTGCTTTGCTTCTGCTTTGCTTCTGCTTTGCTTCTGCTTTGCTTCTGCTTTGCTTCTGCTTTGCTTCTGCTTTGCTTCTGCTTTGCTTCTGCTTTGCTTCCGCTTTGCTTCCGCTTTGCTTCTGCTTAGCTTCTGCTTTGCTTCTGCTTTGCTTCTGCTTTGCTTCTGCTTTGCTTCTGCTTTGCTTCTGCTTTGCTTCTGCTTTGCTTCTGCTTTGCTTCTGCTTTGCTTCTGCTTTGCTTCTGCTTTGCTTCTGCTTTGCTTCTGCTTTGCTTCTGCTTTGCTTCTGCTTGGCTTCTGCTTTGCTTCTGCTTTGCTTCTGCTTTGCTTCTGCTTTGCTTCTGCTTTGCTTCTGCTTTGCTTCTGCTTTGCTTCTGCTTTGCTTCTGCTTTGCTTCTGCTTTGCTTCTGCTTTGCTTCTGCTTTGCTTCTGCTTTGCTTCTGCTTTGCTTCTGCTTTGCTTCTGCTTTGCTTCCGCTTTGCTTCCGCTTTGCTTCCGCTTTGCTTCCGCTTTGCTTCTGCTTTGCTTCTGCTTTGCTTCTGCTTTGCTTCTGCTTTGCTTCTGCTTTGCTTCTGCTTTGCTTCTTCTTTGCTTTTGCTTTGCTTCTGCTTCTGCTTCTGCTTTGCTTCTGCTTTGCTTCTGCTTTGCTTCTGCTTTGCTTCTGCTTTGCTTCCGCTTTGCTTCCGCTTTGCTTTTGCTTTGCTTCCGCTTTGCTTCTGCTTTGCTTCCGCTTTGCTTCCGCTTTGCTTCTGCTTAGCTTCTGCTTTGCTTCTGCTTTGCTTCTGCTTTGCTTCCGCTTTGCTTCTGCTTTGCTTCCGCTTTGCTTCTGCTTTGCTTCTGCTTTGCTTCCGCTTTGCTTCTGCTTTGCTTCCGCTTTGCTTCCGCTTTGCTTTTGCTTTGCTTCCGCTTTGCTTCCGCTTTGCTTCCGCTTTGCTTCCGCTTTGCTTCCGCTTTGCTTTTGCTTTGCTTCTGCTTTGCTTCTGCTTTGCTTCTGCTTTGCTTCTGCTTTGCTTCTGCTTTGCTTCTGCTTTGCTTCTGCTTTGCTTCTGCTTTGCTTCTGCTTTGCTTCTGCTTTGCTTCTGCTTTGCTTCTGCTTTGCTTCTGCTTTGCTTCTGCTTTGCTTCTGCTTTGCTTCCGCTTTGCTTCCGCTTTGCTTCTGCTTTGCTTCTGCTTTGCTTCTGCTTTGCTTCTGCTTTGCTTCTGCTTTGCTTCTGCTTTGCTTCTGCTTTGCTTCTGCTTTGCTTCTGCTTTGCTTCTGCTTTGCTTCTGCTTTGCTTCTGCTTTGCTTCTGCTTTGCTTCTGCTTTGCTTCTGCTTTGCTTCTGCTTTGCTTCTGCTTTGCTTCTGCTTTGCTTCTGCTTTGCTTCTGCTTTGCTTCTGCTTTGCTTCTGCTTTGCTTCTGCTTTGCTTCTGCTTTGCTTCTGCTTTGCTTCTGCTTTGCTTCTGCTTTGCTTCTGCTTTGCTTCTGCTTGGCTTCTGCTTTGCTTCTGCTTTGCTTCTGCTTTGCTTCTGCTTTGCTTCTGCTTTGCTTCTGCTTTGCTTCTGCTTTGCTTCTGCTTTGCTTCTGCTTTGCTTCTGCTTTGCTTCTGCTTTGCTTCTGCTTTGCTTCTGCTTTGCTTCTGCTTTGCTTCTGCTTTGCTTCTGCTTTGCTTCTGCTTTGCTTCCGCTTTGCTTCCGCTTTGCTTCCGCTTTGCTTCCGCTTTGCTTCCGCTTTGCTTCTGCTTTGCTTCTGCTTTGCTTCTGCTTTGCTTCTGCTTTGCTTCTTCTTTGCTTTTGCTTTGCTTCTGCTTCTGCTTCTGCTTTGCTTCTGCTTTGCTTCTGCTTTGCTTCTGCTTTGCTTCTGCTTTGCTTCCGCTTTGCTTCCGCTTTGCTTTTGCTTTGCTTCCGCTTTGCTTCTGCTTTGCTTCCGCTTTGCTTCCGCTTTGCTTCTGCTTAGCTTCTGCTTTGCTTCTGCTTTGCTTCTGCTTTGCTTCCGCTTTGCTTCTGCTTTGCTTCCGCTTTGCTTCTGCTTTGCTTCTGCTTTGCTTCCGCTTTGCTTCTGCTTTGCTTCCGCTTTGCTTCCGCTTTGCTTTTGCTTTGCTTCCGCTTTGCTTCCGCTTTGCTTCCGCTTTGCTTCCGCTTTGCTTTTGCTTTGCTTCTGCTTTGCTTCTGCTTTGCTTCTGCTTTGCTTCTGCTTTGCTTCTGCTTTGCTTCTGCTTTGCTTCTGCTTTGCTTCTGCTTTGCTTCTGCTTTGCTTCTGCTTTGCTTCTGCTTTGCTTCTGCTTTGCTTCTGCTTTGCTTCTGCTTTGCTTCTGCTTTGCTTCTGCTTTGCTTCTGCTTTGCTTCCGCTTTGCTTCCGCTTTGCTTCCGCTTTGCTTCTGCTTTGCTTCTGCTTTGCTTCTGCTTTGCTTCTGCTTTGCTTCTGCTTTGCTTCTGCTTTGCTTCTGCTTTGCTTCTGCTTTGCTTCTGCTTTGCTTCCGCTTTGCTTCCGCTTTGCTTCTGCTTAGCTTCTGCTTTGCTTCTGCTTTGCTTCTGCTTTGCTTCTGCTTTGCTTCTGCTTTGCTTCTGCTTTGCTTCTGCTTTGCTTCTGCTTTGCTTCTGCTTTGCTTCTGCTTTGCTTCTGCTTTGCTTCTACTTTGCTTCTGCTTTGCTTCTGCTTTGCTTCTGCTTTGCTTCTGCTTTGCTTCTGCTTTGCTTCTGCTTTGCTTCTGCTTTGCTTCTGCTTTGCTTCTGCTTTGCTTCTGCTTTGCTTCTGCTTTGCTTCTGCTTTGCTTCCGCTTTGCTTCCGCTTTGCTTCCGCTTTGCTTCTGCTTAGCTTCTGCTTTGCTTCTGCTTTGCTTCTGCTTTGCTTCTGCTTTGCTTCTGCTTTGCTTCTGCTTTGCTTCTGCTTTGCTTCTGCTTTGCTTCTGCTTTGCTTCTGCTTTGCTTCTGCTTTGCTTCTGCTTTGCTTCTGCTTTGCTTCTGCTTTGCTTCTGCTTTGCTTCTGCTTTGCTTCTGCTTTGCTTCTGCTTTGCTTCTGCTTTGCTTCTGCTTTGCTTCTGCTTTGCTTCTGCTTTGCTTCTGCTTTGCTTCTGCTTTGCTTCTGCTTTGCTTCTGCTTTGCTTCTGCTTTGCTTCTACTTTGCTTCTGCTTTGCTTCTGCTTTGCTTCTGCTTTGCTTCTGATTTGTTTATACTTTGCTTCTGTTGTTCTTCTGCTTTAATTCGACTTTGCTTCTGCTTTGCTTCTGCTTTGCTTCTGCTTTGCTTCTGCTTTGCTTCTGCTTTGCTTCTGCTTTGCTTCTGCTTTGCTTCTGCTTTGCTTCTGCTTTGCTTCTGCTTTGCTTCTGCTTTGCTTCTGCTTTGCTTCTGCTTTGCTTCTGCTTTGCTTCTGCTTTGCTTCTGCTTTGCTTCTGCTTTGCTTCTGCTTTGCTTCCGCTTTGCTTCCGCTTTGCTTCCGCTTTGCTTCTGCTTTGCTTCTGCTTTGCTTCTGCTTTGCTTCTGCTTTGCTTCTGCTTTGCTTCTGCTTTGCTTCTGCTTTGCTTCTGCTTTGCTTCTGCTTTGCTTCTGCTTTGCTTCTGCTTTGCTTCTGCTTTGCTTCTGCTTTGCTTCTGCTTTGCTTCTGCTTTGCTTCTGCTTTGCTTCTGCTTTGCTTCTACTTTGCTTCTGCTTTGCTTCTGCTTTGCTTCTGATTTGTTTATACTTTGCTTCTGTTGTTCTTCTGCTTTAATTCGACTTTGCTTCTGCTTTGCTTCTGCTTTGCTTCTGCTTTGCTTCTGCTTTGCTTCTGCTTTGCTTCTGCTTTGCTTCTGCTTTGCTTCTGCTTTGCTTCTGCTTTGCTTCTGCTTTGCTTCTGCTTTGCTTCTGCTTTGCTTCTGCTTTGCTTCTACTTTGCTTCTGCTTTGCTTCTGCTTTGCTTCTGCTTTGCTTCTGCTTTGCTTCTGCTTTGCTTCTGCTTTGCTTCTGCTTTGCTTCTGCTTTGCTTCCGCTTTGCTTCTGCTTTGCTGCTGCTTTGCTCCTGCTTTGCTTCTGCTTTACATTTGCTTTGCTTCTGCTTTGCTTCTGCTTTGCTTCTGATTTGTTTATACTTTGCTTCTGTTGTTCTTCTGCTTTAATTCGACTTTGCTTCTGCTTTGCTTCTGCTTTGCTTCTGCTTTGCTTCTGCTTTGCTTCTGCTTTGCTTCTGCTTTGCTTCTGCTTTGCTTCTGCTTTGCTTCTGCTTTGCTTCTGCTTTGCTTCTGCTTTGCTTCTGCTTTGCTTCTGCTTTGCTTCTGCTTTGCTTCTGCTTTGCTTCTGCTTTGCTTCTGCTTTGCTTCTGCTTTGCTTCTGCTTTGCTTCTGCTATGCTTCTGCTTTGCTTCTGCTTTGCTTCTGCTTTGCTTCTGCTTTGCTTCTGCTTTGCTTCTGCTTTGCTTCTGCTTTGCTTCTGCTTTGCTTCTACTTTGCTTCTGCTTTGCTTCTGCTTTGCTTCTGCTTTGCTTCTGATTTGTTTATACTTTGCTTCTGTTGTTCTTCTGCTTTAATTCGACTTTGCTTCTGCTTTGCTTCTGCTTTGCTTCTGCTTTGCTTCTGCTTTGCTTCTGCTTTGCTTCTGCTTTGCTTCTGCTTTGCTTCTGCTTTGCTTCTGCTTTGCTTCTGCTTTGCTTCTGCTTTGCTTCTGCTTTGCTTCCGCTTTGCTTCCGCTTTGCTTCTGCTTAGCTTCTGCTTTGCTTCTGCTTTGCTTCTGCTTTGCTTCTGCTTTGCTTCTGCTTTGCTTCTGCTTTGCTTCTGCTTTGCTTCTACTTTGCTTCTGCTTTGCTTCTGCTTTGCTTCTGCTTTGCTTCTGCTTTGCTTCTGCTTTGCTTCTGCTTTGCTTCTGCTTTGCTTCTGCTTTGCTTCTGCTTTGCTTCTGCTTTGCTTCTGCTTTGCTTCTGCTTTGCTTCTGCTTTGCTTCTGCTTTGCTTCCGCTTTGCTTCCGCTTTGCTTCCGCTTTGCTTCTGCTTAGCTTCTGCTTTGCTTCTGCTTTGCTTCTGCTTTGCTTCTGCTTTGCTTCTGCTTTGCTTCTGCTTTGCTTCTGCTTTGCTTCTGCTTTGCTTCTGCTTTGCTTCTGCTTTGCTTCTGCTTTGCTTCTGCTTTGCTTCTGCTTTGCTTCTGCTTTGCTTCTACTTTGCTTCTGCTTTGCTTCTGCTTTGCTTCTGATTTGTTTATACTTTGCTTCTGTTGTTCTTCTGCTTTAATTCGACTTTGCTTCTGCTTTGCTTCTGCTTTGCTTCTGCTTTGCTTCTGCTTTGCTTCTGCTTTGCTTCTGCTTTGCTTCTGCTTTGCTTCTGCTTTGCTTCCGCTTTGCTTCCGCTTTGCTTCTGCTTTGCTTCTGCTTAGCTTCTGCTTTGCTTCTGCTTTGCTTCTGCTTTGCTTCTGCTTTGCTTCTGCTTTGCTTCTGCTTTGCTTCTGCTTTGCTTCTGCTTTGCTTCTGCTTTGCTTCTGCTTTGCTTCTGCTTTGCTTCTACTTTGCTTCTACTTTGCTTCTGCTTTGCTTCTGCTTTGCTTCTGATTTGTTTATACTTTGCTTCTGTTGTTCTTCTGCTTTAATTCGACTTTGCTTCTGCTTTGCTTCTGCTTTGCTTCTGCTTTGCTTCTGCTTTGCTTCTGCTTTGCTTCTGCTTTGCTTCTGCTTTGCTTCTGCTTTGCTTCTGCTTTGCTTCTGCTTTGCTTCTGCTTTGCTTCTGCTTTGCTTCTACTTTGCTTCTGCTTTGCTTCTGCTTTGCTTCTGCTTTGCTTCTGCTTTGCTTCTGCTTTGCTTCTGCTTTGCTTCTGCTTTGCTTCCGCTTTGCTTCTGCTTTGCTGCTGCTTTGCTCCTGCTTTGCTTCTACTTTACATTTGCTTTGCTTCTGCTTTGCTTCTGCTTTGCTTTTGATTTGTTTATACTTTGCTTCTGTTGTTCTTCTGCTTTAATTCGACTTTGCTTCTGCTTTGCTTCTGCTTTGCTTCTGCTTTGCTTCTGCTTTGCTTCTGCTTTGCTTCTGCTTTGCTTCTGCTTTGCTTCTGCTTTGCTTCTGCTTTGCTTCTGCTTTGCTTCTGCTTTGCTTCTGCTTTGCTTCTGCTTTGCTTCTGCTTTGCTTCTGCTTTGCTTCTGCTTTGCTTCTGCTTTGCTTCTGCTTTGCTTCTGCTTTGCTTCTGCTTTGCTTCTGCTTTGCTTCTGCTTTGCTTCTGCTTTGCTTCTGCTTTGCTTCTGCTTTGCTTCTGCTTTGCTTCTGCTTTGCTTCTGCTTTGCTTCTGCTTTGCTTCTGCTTTGCTTCTGCTTTGCTTCTGCTTTGCTTCTGCTATGCTTCTGCTTTGCTTCTGCTTTGCTTCTGCTTTGCTTCTGCTTTGCTTCTGCTTTGCTTCTGCTTTGCTTCTGCTTTGCTTCTGCTTTGCTTCTGCTTTGCTTCTGCTTTGCTTCTGCTTTGCTTCTGCTTTGCTTCTGCTTTGCTTCTGCTTTGCTTCTGCTTTGCTTCTGCTTTGCTTCTGCTTTGCTTCTGCTTTGCTTCTGCTTTGCTTCTGCTTAGCTTCTGCTTTGTTTCTGCTTTGCTTCTGCTTTGCTTCTGCTTTGCTTCTGCTTTGCTTCTGCTTTGCTTCTGCTTTGCTTCTGCTTTGCTTCTGCTTTGCTTCTGCTTTGCTTCTGCTTTGCTTCTGCTTTGCTTCTGCTTTGCTTCTGCTTTGCTTCTGCTTTGCTTCTGCTTTGCTTCTGCTTTGCTTCTGCTTTGCTTTTGCTTTGCTTCTGCTTTGCTTCTGCTTTGCTTCTGCTTTGCTTCTGCTTTGCTTCTGCTTTGCTTCTGCTTTGCTTCTGCTTTGCTTCTGCTTTGCTTCTGCTTTGCTTCTGCTTTGCTTCTGCTTTGCTTCTGCTTTGCTTCTGCTTTGCTTCTGCTTTGCTTCTGCTTTGCTTCTGCTTTGCTTCTGCTTTGCTTCTGCTTTGCTTCTGCTTTGCTTCTGCTTTGCTTCTGCTTTGCTTCTGCTTTGCTTCTGCTTTGCTTCTGCTTTGCTTCTGCTTTGCTTCTGCTTTGCTTCTGCTTTGCTTCTGCTTTGCTTCTGCTTTGCTTCTGCTTTGCTTCTGCTTTGCTTCTGCTTTGCTTCTGCTTTGCATCTGCTTTGCACGATGGAACGATTGGCAGTAGCGCAGAGCGCGTTTTGAGGAGAAAAACGCAGCGTGGACGGTAATGCTGCAACAAGTAACCCAGCAAACCTTGAAACGACACAATCCATTGCACGGAACTATAGAAAATCGTGTATCTGGATGTACATCGGTATTAAGTACTTATTTGACGTTCTACGGGTAATCCACCATCCAGCAAACGACTTAATAAGATCGCGACTCCGGCTTGCAGTAGGAGCTAAATTGTATTAGACTCTGCCAGATACACAATGGAAACAGAAGGATTTAATTATAAGCAGTGCTTTTGTACTTCAGTAAAAGTTTTACCAGCTTCTGTTTTGCCCCCACTGACTGCATGATCGGCACTCTTCCGCCTAAACCTATCCTCCACAGTCTCAATCTCCCTCGAAGCCAGCAAAGGCGAGAGGTGTTTCTCCCGGCGATCGCTATCACTGCGGATCACCCCATTTCCAGCGCAAAGCCGCAGAGGCCGTCGCGTCGACGTCATCACCGCCGTTTTCAGTCTGCCGGTCAAGTTCCCGGGCTGTGGGTTTGGCCTTTTGACTTGTGATATTAA